>NC_084611.1:5219013-5351513 GCF_033978795.1 Nerophis ophidion | reverse complement strand
AACACATGGGAAGCAATACAGGCTGCGAAAGTGATATGAGGACTCTCGCTGACGATAAGGTCTCCAAATGCCCTCAAAAGAGGAAAAATGAAAAATGTTTGAGCTGTTCGGTTTGTGGTAAACTTTTTACTCACAAGAGTAAATTGACATACCACATGAGAACACACACAGGAGAAAAACCATTCAATTGTTCAGTTTGTGACACAAGCTTTTCTGTAAAGAGTAATTTAATTGACCACTTAAAAAGACACACTGGAGAAAAACCATTTAGTTGCTCACTTTGTTATAATAGTTACGCTCGCAAGAGCCATCTGACTGATCACATGAGAACACACACAGGGGAAAAACCATTTACTTGTGTAGTCTGTGGTAAAAGATGTTCTCAAAAGAGCAGTGTGGCCATACACATGAGAACACACACAGACGTAAAAACATTTAACTGCTCAGTTTGCAGTGAAATATTTGCCACCAAACAAGGTTTATTTCGCCACATGAGAACACACAAAGGCGGGAAAACATTTACCTGTTCAATTTGTGACAAAAGCTTTACTCAAAATAGCAGTTTGACTGACCACATAAGATTACACACAGGAGAAAAACCGTTTAACTGCTCAGTTTGCAGCAAAACATTTGCCACCAAACAAGGTTTATCTCGCCACATGAGAACACACAAAGAAGGAAAAAAATTGACTTGTTCAATTTGTGGCAAAAGTTTTTCTCAAAATTGCAGTTTGATTGCTCATGTAAGATTACACACAGGAGAAAGGCATGTAAATGCTCAGTTTGTCACTAAAGCTTTACTAAAGACGTCAGTTTAACTCAACACACGTGAACACACACAGGAGAAAAACATTTAGTTGCTCAGTTTGCAGCAAAAACTTTGTCCCCAGTCAAGGTTTATACCAACACAAGAGATTACACAAAAGATTCCCACGCAATGATGCTGTAAAACATTCATCCATCCATTTTCTACCGCTTATTCCCTTTTGGGGTCACGGGGGGCGCTGGTGCCTATCTCAGCTACAATCGGGCGTAAGACGGGGTACACCCTGGACAAGTCGCCACCTCATCGCAGGACATACAATAAAATATAATACCTAATAAACCAATATTGATGGAGAAATACTGATGTAAAGGGTAGGTGTTGCGCTATTTTCTGCTGTTAACAAACATGTAAGAAGAAATAAGGGAAAATAACCACCCAGCTATTTAGTTTGTGATATGTCGCTCATGTGTTGCGACATCCATCCAAACTTGGGGCCTCATCAAAATATGTTTACTGCTTCTTTCTCAAATATTTGATGTATTTGTACACTTTGAAACCATTTCCACTGGTGTATGAATAAGTATGTTGGTTTTCTGCCATTTTTACGGAACTATTTGGGTTTATGTGACGTCACGTGTGTTCACTTCCGGTTGTATGTAGACACGTCATGTATGGATATTCATATGTACCTTCACTGTGTAGTACTTGTAGTTTAATATTTTTGCTTTATTGTCTGAAGAGGAATGATAGTCTGACAACTACTGAAGATATTTTTCTTTTGACCACACTTTGAAAATAAGACTTTTCTTTCATGGTCAGATTGAATCTGTTCTGAAAGACTGTGTTGTTTGTTTGTGTATTGTGTTTTGTATCGCTTTATTATTGAAATAAAGATTAAGTTAAAGAAGTGTTTATACTTATCATTCAGGTCTAAGACAGCACAGTCTGTCGGTTTAATGTGCACAATTGAATACCTTGTTTTTTCAGAAAGTAATGTGTTTATATACGTTTAAATTGGGTTATGATAAGAACAATGGTACATACATAATAATTTAAATAGAATCGGACATACAGTAAATAGCAACGGTCGATATAATGGATCACATATGGAGTAGAAAAAATATAAAAAATTGAATAGAATGTGTTCTTGTATTTCAGAGATGATCAATGTGCAGCCTGAGGGCCATTTGCCGCTGAAATCTGGAAAATCATGGAATATTTTTTAATTTGGAAAAATGATAGTTTGAATTTCCAGATTGGTGAAATGTGTTGAAGATGGAATAGGTTGAAAAATGTGGAAATTGTGAACGTTTTGAAAAATGGCCAATTCATTTTGAATGGGGAAAAATGTCCCAAAAAACCCGGATAACAGGAGATTTGGGGGAATTGTGTTAAAGGGGAACATTATCACAATTTCAAAAGGGGTAAAAATAATAAAAAATCAGTTCCCAGTGGCTTGTTGTATTTTTTGAAGTTTTTTTCAAAATTTTACCGGTATCGGAATATCCCTAAAAAAAGCTTTACAGTGCTTGATTTTCACTATTTGCGATGCGACTATCCATTTCCCTGTGACGTCACACAGTGCTGCCAATGTAAACAAACAATGGGAATACCACAGCAAGATATAGTGACATTAGCTCGGATTCAAACTCGGATTTCAGCGACTTAAGCGATTCAACAGATTACGCATGTATTGAAACAGATGGTTGGAGTATGAAAATATTGAAGAAGAAACTGAAACTATTGAGCGAATAGCTATTGACGCTATTCATAGCCATAGCATGGCCGAATAGCTGCGTTAGCATCGCCGGTAAAATGTGCGGACCAAACGATCAGGACTTTCGCATCTTTTGACACTGGAGCAACTTAAATCCGTCGATTGGTAAGTGTTTGTTTCGCATTAAATGTGGGTGGAAGGAAACGTGATATAGTTGCAAATGCATCTGCAGGTTATCCATACATCTCTGTGCCATGTCTGCTTTAGCACCGCCGGTAAATAGCATGTTAGCATCGATTAGTGTAGCATGTTAGCATTGATTAGCTGACAAAACTCATCTTTGTGATTTCGTTGACTTTATCGTTGCAAATGCATCTGCAGGTTATCCATACATCTCTGTGCCATGTCTGTCTTAGCATCGCCCGTCAAATGTGGAGACACTCTGGTACATTCAATGGGGGTCTGGCGGCAGACACTTTGGCATCTTGGGGCCAGTGGTGCAACTTGAATCCCTCCCTGTTAGTGTTGTTACACCCTCCGACAACACACCGTCGAGGCATGATGTCTCCAAGGTTCCGAAAGATAGTCCAAAAAACGGAAAATAACAGAGCTAAGTCCGGTGTTTGTAATGTGTTGAAAATGAAAATGGTGGGTGTGTTACCTCGGTGACGTCACATTCTGACGTCATCGCCTCCAGCGCGATAAACAGAAAGGCGTTTAATTCGCCCAAATTCACCCATTTAGAGTTTGGAAATCGGTTAAAAAAATAGATGGTCTTTTTTCTGCACCATCAAGGTATATATTGACACTTACATAGGTCTGATGATAATGTTCCCCTTTAAGTTGGAAAAATGATTGTAACGGATTTCCTGCCGTCCTCGTGTGGGTTGCGGGGACACCTGACACAAGACGCCTCATAGCAGCGTTGGCATTGATTTATTATTTCAACAAATCTGCTGTCACTTGGCCCTTTGGTCGAGTCACTTTTCAGTGCGCTCCTTCGTGCTGCCTGCTGCCGTTGCACGCCTTTCGGCGTCCGGGGCTTGCGTCCGCCGCGGGGGTGTGTCATTGCTCTCGTGGTGTGGGTTGTCGTGCTTCTGGTCTGCTGGCCGATGTTTCCTCCTCCGTGCTGCTCCTCCGTTCCTCCTTCGCCCTTTTTATACTCTAGCAGGAGATAGACAGACTGTGAGCAGGTGTGTAGTATACGCACCTGTCTTAGATTGGCGCTGCAGTGTCGCTCCGCGTGTGTCACGCCTCTTCTTGCCCCCGCATGCCCCGCCTCCCGGCCTCCAGGTGGGCCCGCGCTGCTGCTTTCCGCCCGTTGTCGGCCCGTCGGCGGTGTCTCTCCACAATGATAGTTTGAATTTCCAGAATAATGAAATGTGTTGAAGATGGAATAGGTTGAAAAATATAGTAATTGTGAACGTTTGAAAAATGGCCATTTCATTTTGAATGGGGAAAAATGTCCTGGAAATCGGGGATTTTGGGGGAATTGTGTTAAGAGAAAGGCTGCGATTCCCGAATAGGCTGAACAATTTGAAGTTGGAACGGTTTGAATCGAATGAAAAATGTGCAAGGTAGAGCGCTCTAAAAGCTGAAGAAAAAAGGAATAATAACTTTAGAACATTCACACAGCAAGTTGAATAATAAATAGATTCATTTTGGTGTAGAAAACCATATTTTGAGACCAATAACTAATAAGTTTCGTCGCCCACAAAACAGACACAAATTATTGTCTTTAGACACAAAGTATATGTTGTTGTTGTTTTTTTTTAGCACGTTATTTTTTACAAAATAAAAATATAAAATGACTCTCGCATGATTTGACTTTTCAGTATGTAGCTGTCACGCCAAATTCACTCCCCCCCCACACCCCCCCCCATTTACTTCCGGGGTCATGATTAATACAGACGTTTTGTTAATGCTATATTATAAAAATATAACTTTATATTATAAAAATACAGACGTTTTGTTAAACTATATTATTAAAAAAAATAAAAAAAACATTTACAAACACAAGCTATGGGATGACGTAAGAGGAAACGTGAGGAAACGTGACCCCGGAAGTAAATGCGTCATTCCATAGCTTGTGTTTGTAAATAGTTTTTTTTAATTTATTTTTTATAATACAGCGTTAACAAAACGTCTGTCTTTTTATAATATAGCGCTAACAAAACGTCTGTCTTTTTATAATATAGCGTTAACAAAACGTCTGTCTTTTTATAATATAGCGTTAACAAAACGTCTGTATTAATCCTGACCCCGGAAGTAAATGGGGGGGAAGGTTTTTGTAGGAGGGAAGTAATTTGGCGTGACACAGCCTTTGGTGGAAAAAGTTTGGACACCCCTGTTGTAGTGCAAATAGAATGACGAAATAATTACAGCAAAACAAATAAAATCATATTTTACAAACAAAGGTATGTAACATAGGCAAACGGTGATTAAAAAAAAATATTTTAAAATGTTTATATTGTGAAAAATGCTGCCGTAAAGTAGGAAGCGGAAAGTGCTGGTTTTGGCGCATGCGCAAACGGAGAGACTATTTTGCCGGGCAACAAGATGGCGGACTGAGCGACTGTGGCGTCCTAAAGACGTTTTTACGACCTAAGCGCCATATATTGTTAACCATTCATCTTTTTGAAGACCACATAACGCAAGTTGAGTTTGCAGTGGTGGAGTGTGACCTGAAGTGAAGATTGAAGACGTGATAGAAGACGGACGACTACTGCTATGCTAAGATGGCGACGTCATGTCAAAGAGAAAGTGAAAGACAATCACCAACCGGGATAAAGACGACAATTGCAGATGAGGGTGAGTGTGGTACATTTTCCTCATTTTAAACAGTTTTCAGGCCCTGAAAAGAGCGTCGATCAGCAATTAGCCGACTATGCTAAAGAATGTAAAGAAAGAGCCGCCATGATTGTTAGCTTGAAGAAGGCAGTGGAGTTCACACCAGAGGAGATGAAAGAATGCAAAAGTCAAATGAAGAAAGTAGAAGAGCAAAATAAATAATGATGTGAAAGAAGAGATGTTGTGGAAGAGTAAGAGATGTGCAGTGTGTGAAGAGAAGACTGGACCACATGTCTACATCAACCTGCAGAGGACTGCAGCTCATAAACAACAAGACAATAAAAACAATGCATGCTGTGTTCAAACCCTAACAGTAAAATAAACCAGCTGGTAGTTCCATCCATCCATCAATCTTCTTTCGCTTATCCGAGGTCGGGTCACGGGGGCAGCAGCCTAAGCATTGAAGCCCAGACTTCCCTCTCCCCAGCCTCTTCGTCCAGCTCCTCCCGGGGGATCCCGAGGCGTTCCCAGGTTATTGTTATATTTTCGGTTTGAAAAATGGAACTGGGAGCAAGTTACAAACATCTGAGCCCCTATAAATCGTCTAAAACCTTAGTGGCCACATGCGTGGACAGCACCTTTTAGCCCGCATTTCCAAAATTGTGTACACCACTGAATTGGGGTTGTAGATTCCTAAAGTAGCCTTAAGCTTGACGCTCCTCTACTATCACATTCACTCCGCTTGCTGCGGCAACAACAAAACAAAACTCCAGACGTTCTTCTTGGTTTGTATGGTTTACTTGTGATCTTAATAATTCACAACATAAAACAGTCACGATGTGGGAACAAATGAATGACAAAATAAAGAGAGTTTGTTGCAGTACGAGTTAGAAAAAGTATGAATGAGAATAAGTATGAGTGGGGTCAAAAAACTGTGTGGCTCGATTCCACCGCACCTGACAGCAATTACCCATGACACCTTGCGTCAAAACCCCCTTACCACACAGATCCTTCCGCCATATATGGACTTAAAACAGTTACGTCATCAAATCATTTTGACAAATGTAATAATTACACCTAAAGTGAGATTTATATAATTACTCTAAGCATTCAATATATACATTTTCTTATCATACAAATAAAGTAAATAGTCCCCTTTTGGCTGAATAAACATAAAGCACCTTCCATAAAATGTAAAATAACTTAAACAGTATTTAGGCTCCTACAGGGGTCTTATGGCCGCTTATGTGGACACTTATACTGCCATCTGGTGGTGTCAGAAGAGTAAAACATACAATGGAATTCGGGAAAAAAATGTGTAAAAATAGCAATCAGGATGTCACTACGCATGAAGTACACATTTGTGTACTAATGGACTAAAAGTACATCATATCAAAAGATGCTTCTTAGTTTTTATTCTAATTAGGGTCCAATAAGTCCAAATAGCAAAGAGAAATAAAAAGGGCATGTAAACAAACAGCTTGGGCCATAAGAAGTTAAATATATAGACTTAGATTTAGACTTCCTTTATTGTCATTCAAATATGAACTTTGCAGTACAGATAAAAATGAAATTTTGTTGGACTACGTCAGGGGTCGGGAAACTTTTTTGGCTGAGAGAGCCAGGAAAGCCAAATATTATAAAATGTATTTCCGAGAGAGCCATATAATATTTTTTTAACACTGAATACAAATAAATGTGTGCATTTTTAAGTAACACCAACATTTTAAGAATATAATAAGTATCTTCTTCTTTTTAATAACATTGTTATTCTGAAGCTAATGAACAAAATAGTTCTTATCATTAATGCGACTTCTAGAACAGGAACGGTAGAAAACTGATGGATGGATTAAAATGCATTAAAATGTTTTATATTTTGAACGTTATTTTTAACACTGTGATTACCAGCGGAATTATTCATTACTTATCGCTGTGTTTTTCAACCACTGTGCCGCGGCACACTCGTGCCGTGAGATACAGTCTGGTGTGTCGTGGGAGAGATGATGTCATTTCACCTAATTGGGTTGATAATATTTTTTGCAGACATGTAACTATAATTCAAAAATGTGTTTTTATTGAGTGTCTGTGCCTTCTAGAGCTCGGCAGAGTAACCGTGTAATACTCTTCCATTACAGTAGGTGGCAGCAGGTAGCTAATTGCTCTTGTAGATGTCGGGAACGTGGTGTGTCGTGATCACAATATGCGGGAGGCAAGCAAAACAAAACTAAAACTGAACAGGCTGCAAAGTAAAAAAAAAACAGAATGCTGGACGACAGCAAAGACTTACAGTGTGCAGAGCAGAAGGCGTCCACAAAGTACATCCGCACATGGCATGACAACCAATAATGTCCACACAAACAACTTAAATAGTCTTCATTGTAAAAACAAAGCAGGTGCGATGAATAGCATTCAAGGAGGACATGAAAATACCAACAAAAGAGGAAACGCCACCAAAACAGGAGCGCAAGTCACACAGGAAAACACCGCAAAAACTCAAAATAAGCTACGGCTTGAGAGTACGCCTACATAGAGACAAGAGCTATTGCGAGAACAATTTTTTTTGGTCAATATCGGCTACTGAGTTTAATTGTTTTTATGTTTTCTGCTGGTGGTGCGCCTCAGAATTTTTTCAATGGAGAAAAATGTGTTTTGGCTCAAAAAAGGTTGAAAAACACTGACTTATCGTGTTAAGCAATGCCAGCTAAGATTGATCTAGAGCCATAGATTCCCTACCCCTGGCTCATGGTAGTGCAGGATAAAAAGCATTAAGGTGAAGATATAAATAAATAGATTACTGTACAGATAAATATATTGCACTTTTGCATAGGCGTCCAGGTTTATGGATGTATGTTATATTGTCTTCCTATTCCAGCAAGTTATTCCATTTTTGAGGGGAATTAAGGGGATTAATACGATGCGTTCAAGAGTCTTACAACCTGAGGGAAAAGGCTGTTACAGAACCTGGAGGTTCTGCTACGGAGGCTGCGGAACCTCATCCTAGAGTCTAGCAGTGAGAACAGTCCTTGGTGTGGGTGGGAGGAGTCTATAGATTTTCTGAGGCCTGGTCAGGCAGCGGCTTTTTGCCATCTCCTGGATGGGAGGAAT
Organism: Nerophis ophidion; assembly: GCF_033978795.1. Taxonomy (NCBI): domain Eukaryota; kingdom Metazoa; phylum Chordata; class Actinopteri; order Syngnathiformes; family Syngnathidae; genus Nerophis; species Nerophis ophidion. The sequence goes on along the minus strand of NC_084611.1, from coordinate 5,343,135 downwards.
AGGAGTCTTGATGATCTTAGCCGCCGTCCTCACCACTCTCTGGAGAGACTTCCAGTCTGAGGCCCTGCAGGCTCCGGTCCAGACAGAGATGCAATTGGTCAGTCCACTGTAAAAAAAACAAAAATCTGTAAAAAAAAAACAATAAAACTGGCATCTACGGCTGCCAAATGAAAATCTAAAATTTAAAGTAAACCAAATAATGATCAAAAACATTATATTTACAGAAATTTTCATGAAACTTTTGGCGAAAAAATATCGTAATTCTACAGATTTTTACTAAATTATTACGATCAACCACCTTTAATAAAGTGAAGTGAATTATATTTATATAGCGCTTTTCTCTAGTGAGTCAAAGCGCTTTACATAGTGACACCCAATATTTAAGTTACACTTAAACCAGTGTGGGTGGCACTGGGAGCAGGTGAGTAAAGTGTCTTGCCCAAGGACACAACGGCAGTGACTAGGCTGGCAGAAGCGGGAATCGAACCTGCAACCCTCAAGTTGCTGGCACGGCCACTCTACCAACCGAGCTATGCCGCCCACAAAAAAAAACCCGTCATCTACTGGCATATACGGCTGCCAAACGAAAACCATAAAATTAAAGTAAAACATTGTAAACCAAATAATGATCAAAAACATTATATTCACAGAAATGTTCATGAAACTTTTTGCGACAAAATACCTTAATTTTACAGATTTTTACTAAATTATTACGATCAACCACCTTTAATAAAGTGACGTGAATTATATTTATATAGCGCTTTTCTCTGACTCAAAGCGCTTTACATAGTGAAGCCCAATATCTAAGTTCCTTTTAAACCAGTGTGGGTGGCACTGGGAGCAGGTGGGTAAAGTGTCTTGCCCAAGGACACAACGGCAGTGACTAGGCTGGCAGAAGCGGGAATCGAACCTGCAACCCTTCAAGTTGCTGGCACGGCCGCTCTACCAACCGAGCTATACCGCCCACAAAAAAAACAAAAATTTGTAAAAAAAAATAAAAAATAAAACGTCATCTACTGGCATCTACGGCTGCCAAATGAAAACCATAAAATTATAGTAAAACATTGTAAACCAAATAGTGATCAAAAACATTATATTTACAGAAATTTTCATGAAACTTTTTGCGAAAAAATATCGTAATTCTACAGATTTTTACTAAATTATTACGATCAACCACCTTTAGTGAAGTGAATTATATTTATATAGCGCTTTTCTCGAGTGACTCAAAGCGCTTTACATAGTGAAACCCAATATCTAAGTTACATTTAAACCAGTGTGGGTGGCACTGGGAGCAGGTGGGTAAAGTGTCTTGCCCAAAGACACAACGGCAGTGACTAGGCTGGCAGAAGCGGGAATCGAACCTGCAACCCTCAAGTTGCTGGCACGGCCACTCTACCAACCGAGCTATACCGGCCACAAAAAAAAACAAAAATTTGTAAAAAAAAAAAAAAAAAACGTCATCTACTGGCATCTACGGCTGCCAAACGAAAACCATAAAATTATAGTAAAATATTGTAAACCAAATAATGATCAAAAACATTATATTCACAGAAATGTTCATGAAACTTTTTGCGAAAAAATATCGTAATTCTACAGATTTTTACTAAATTATTACGATCAACCACCTTTAATAAAGTGAAGTGAATTATATTTATATAGCGCTTTTCTCTAGTGACTCAAAGCGCTTTACATAGTGACACCCAATATCTAAGTTCCATTTAAACCACATAGTGAAACCCAATATCTAAGTTCCATTTAAACCAGTGTGGGTGGCACTGGGAGCAGGTGGGTAAAGTGTCTTGCCCAAGGACACAACGGCAGTGACTAGGCTGGCGGAGGCGGGGATCGAACCTGCAACCCTCAAGTTGTTGGCACGGCCACTCTACCAACCGAGCTATACCGCCCAGAAAAAAAAAAAAACATTTGTAAAAAAATAAAACGTCATCTACTGGCATCTACGGCTGCCAAACGAAAACCATAAAATTATAGTAAAACATTGTAAACCAAATAATGATCAAAAACATTATATTTACAGAAATTTTCATGAAACTTTTTGCGAAAAAATATCATAATTCTACAGATTTTTACTAAATTATTACGATCTACCACCTTTAGTGAAGTTAATTATATTTATATAGCGCTTTTCTTTAGTGACTCAAAGCGCTTTACATAGTGAAGCCCAATATCTAAGTTACCTTTAAAGCAGTGTGGGTGGCACTGGGAGCAGGTGGGTAAAGTGTCTTGCCCAAGGACACAACGGCAGTGACTAGGATGACGGTAGCGGGAATCGAACCTGCAACCCTCAAGTTGCTGGCACGGCCGCTCTACCAACCGAGCTATACCGCCCACAAAAAAAACTAAATTTTGTAATAAAAAAAAACGTCATCTACTGGCATCTACGGCTGCCAAACGAAAACCATAAAATTAAAGTAAAACATTGTAAACCAAATAATGATCAAAAACATTATATTCACAGAAATTTTCTTGAAACTTTTTGCGAAAAAATATCGTAATTTTACAGATTTTTACTAAATTATTACGATCAACCACCTTTAATAAAGTGAAGTGAATTATATTTATATAGCGCTTTTCTCCAGTGACTCAAAGCGCTTTACATAGTGAAACCCAATATCTAAGTTACATTTAAACCAGTGTGGGTGGCACCGGGAGCAGGTGGGTAAAGTGTCTTGCCCAAGGACACAACGGCAGTGACTAGGCTGGCAGAAGCGGGAATCGAACCTGCAACCCTTCAAGTTGCTGGCACGGCCACTCTACCAACCGAGCTATACCGCCCACAAAAAAAACAAAAATTTGTAAAAAAAAATAAAAAATAAAACGTCATCTACTGGCATTTACGGCTGCCAAATGAAAACCATAAAATTAAAGTAAAACATTGTAAACCAAATAATGATCAAAAACATTATATTCACAGAAATTTTCATGAAACTTTTTGCGAAAAAATATCGTAACTCTACAGATTTTTACTAAATTATTACGATCAACCACCTTTAGTGAAGTTAATTATATTTATATAGCGCTTTTCTCGAGTGACTCAAAGCGCTTTACATAGTGAAACCCAATATCTAAGTTACATTTAAACCAGTGTGGGTGGCACTGGGAGCAGGTGGGTAAAGTGTCTTGCTCAAGGACACAACGGCAGTGACTAGGCTGGCAGAAGCGGGAATCGAACCTGCAACCCTTCAAGTTGCTGGCACGGCCACTCTACCAACCGAGCTATACCGCCCAGAAAAAAAACAAAAATTTGTAAAAAAAAAACGGTCATCTACTGGCATCTACGGCTGCCAAACGAAAACCATAAAATTATAGTAAAACACTGTAAACCAAATAATGATCAAAAACATTATATTCACAGAAATTTTCATGAAACTTTTCGAGAAAAAATATCGTAATTCTACAGATTTTTACTAAATTATTACGATCAACCACCTTTCATAAAGTGAAGTGAATTATATTTATATAGCGCTTTTCTCTAGTGACTCAAAGCGCTTTACATAGTGAAACCCAATATCTAAGTTACATTTAAACCAGTGTGGGTGGCACTGGGAACAGGTGGGTAAAGTGTCTTGCCCAAGGACACAACGGCAGTGACTAGGCTGGCGGTAGCGGGAATCGAACCTGCAACCCTTCAAGTTGCTGGCACGGCCGCTCTACCAACCGAGCCATGCCGCCCCGGTGACGATGCAAACAGTTCTGCAGGAAAATACCTTTATTCTACAGAGTTTTTCCAAATGATTACGATCAACCACCTTTTGATGAAGTGACGATGCTGGCAGTTCCACAGAAAAATTCCATTATTTTACTGATTTTTTCAGAATTGTTAAGATCAGGGATCTCAAAACTCAATTTCCCTGGGGGCCACTGGATGTAGAAACCTGCTGCAAAGTGGATTCACCTTCTTTGAATGACTATCTCACACTTGCAACAAATCTGCCAACCCTCCCGATTTTTCCGGGAGACTTTCAGGTCCTCCTGAGAGATCGTCCCGAGGTTCACCCGGACAAGCATATTAGGGTCGAGCCGTGATAGAGCTGCCTTTATTGTCCTCTACAACCACTCAATCACCGTCCAAACAGCGTGCCGACCTAAGCACAGGTTGTATGAGGCACCGGCAGACATACATTAATGTCTGCAAGACATACTTGATCAACTGCCATACAGGTCACACTGAGGGTGGCCGTACATGCAACTTTAACACAAATATGCGCCACACTGTGAACCCACACCAAACAAGAATGACAAACACATTTCAGGAGAACATCCACACTGTATCACAACATAAACACGAGAGAACAAATACCCAGAATCCCATGCAGCCCAAAATCTTCCGTGTTACAATATGCACCCCCGCTCCCACCAAATCCCGCCACCCAACCCCGACGACCCCCCCCCCCCCCCCACACACACACACATCACCGTGCGTCGGTTGAAGTGGGCAGGATTTGGTGGTACCGCGGGTGTATATTGTAGCACGGAAAATTTAGGGCTGCATGGGATTCTGGGTGTTTTTCCTGTTGTGTTTATGTTGTGATACGGTGCGGATGTTCTCCCGAAATGTGTTTGTCATTCGCACCTGACGCCTTGCCACTGAGGAGCTAAAAAGTTCCTCAGTGGCAAAGCCCCGGTGGTGGATGAGAGCCGCTCGGAGTTCCTTAAAGGGGAACATTATCAGCAGACCTATGCAAGCGTCAATATATACCTTGATGGTGCAGAAAAAAGACCATCTATTTTTTTAACTTATTTGCGAACTCTAAATGGGTTAATTTTGGCGAATTAAACGCCTTTCTGTTTGTCGCTCTCGTAGCAATGACTTCAGAACGTGACGTCACCGAGGTAACACACCCACCATTTTCATTTTCGACACATTACGAACATTGGGTCTCAGCTCTGTTATTTTCCGTTTTTTCGACTATTTTTTGGAACCTTGGAGACATCATGCCTCGTCGGTGTGTTGTCGGAGGGTGTAACAACACTAACAGGGAGGGATTCAAGTTGCACCACTGGCCCCAAGATGCCAAAGTGTCTGCCGCCAGACCCCCATTGAATGTGCCAGAGTGTCTCCACATTTGACCGGCGATGCTAAGACAGACATGGCACAGAGATGTATGGATAACCTGCAGATGCATTTGCAACGATTAAGTCAACAAAGTCACAAAGGTGAGTTTTGTTGATGTTGTTGACTTATGTGCTAATCAGACATATTTGGTCGCAGCATGACTGCCAGCTAATCGATGCTAACATGCTATGCTAATCCATGCTAACATGCTATTTACGCTAGCTGTATGTACATTTGAAACTAGATACCCACATTTAATGCGAAACAAACACTTACCAATCGACATATTTAAATTGCTCCAGTGTCACAAGATGCGAAAGTCCTGATCGTTTGGTCCGCACATTTTACCGGCGATGCTAATAAGGCAGCCATGCTATGGGCCACTTCATTAGGTACACCCACGCTATGGCTGAATAGCGTCAATAGCTATTCACTCAATAGCTTCAGTTTCTTCTTCAATTTCGTTTTCGTTATCTGCCTCCATACTCCGACCATCTGTTTCAATACATGCGTAATCTGTTGAATCGCTTAAACCGCTGAAATCCGAGTCTGAATCCGAGCTAATGTCGCTATATCTTGCTGTGGTAACCGCCATGTTGTTTGTATTGGCAGCACTGTGTGACGTCACAGGGAAATGGATAGTGGATTTACGGGTAGCGAAAGTCAGGCACTTTAAAGTATTTTTTAGGGATATTCCGGGAGGTGTAAAATTTTGAAAAAAACTTCGAAAAATAAAACAAGCCACTGGGAACTGATTTGTATTGTTATTAACCCTATTGAAATTGTGATAATGTTCCCCTTTAAGGCTCTGGATGCTGTGGGGCTGTCTTGGTTGACAAGACTCTGCAGCATCTTATGGACATCGGGGGCGGTACCTCTGGATTGGCATACCAGGATGGTGGTTTCTCTCTTTAAGAAGGGGAACCGGAAGGTGTGTTCCAACTATCGTGGGATCACACTCCTCAGCCTTCCCGGAAACGTCTATTCAGGTGTACTGGAGAGGAGGCTACGCCGGATAGTCGAACTTCGGATTCAGGAGGAACTGTGTGGTTTTCGTCCTGGTTGTGGAACTGTGGCCCAGTTCTATACTCTCGGCAGGGTCCTTGAGGATCCATGGGAGTTTGCCTAACCAGTCTACATGTGCTTTGTGGACTTGGAGAAGGCATTAGACTGTGTTCCTCGGGAAGTCCTGTGGAGAGTGCTCAGAGAGTATGGGGTATCGGACTGTCTTATTGTGGCGGTCCGCTCCCTGTAAGATCAGTGTCGGACACATTTCCAGTGAGGGCTGGACACCGGCAAGGCTGCCCATTGTCACCGATTCTGTTCATAACTTTTATGGACAGCATTTCTAGGGGCAGTCAAGGCGTTGAGGGGATCCGGTTTGGTGGCTGCAGGATTAGGTCTTTGCTATTTGCAGTTAGCTTCATCTGGCCAGGATCTTCAAGGTATATATTGACGCTTGCATAGGTCTGCTGATAATGTTCCCCTTTAAGTGGCTGGGGAGAGGGAAGTCTGGGCTTCCCTGCTTAGGCTGCTGCCCCTGCAACCCGACCTCGGATAAGAAGATGGATGGATGGAGTTCCTCTTTCTTATTTTTTGGCAAATAACCGAAATAAAATATTTTGCCAGCATTACTAAGCGAAGTTATTCATCGAGTCCATCAAGTTATTCGATGGATTTTTGACTGGACATAATATCCACTACAACTTTGTAGCAATTTTTTACAAAATGTCATCATTTGACTTGCATTAGTTGACTGCTAATTGGGCAGTTTTAACTGTGCTAATATTTGTCATCAAGTTCTACGTATCTACATGTGCACAGCAGGGGAGCTGGTTAACTTCTGAGAGTAGTATGTGTGTTTGTGACAATGTCAACCTGTTGTCTGAGTGACGTCAGTGAGTGAGCGGGCGAGTAAAGAGAGAGCAGCAGGACAGGTGTAACAACTACATTATACCTGTCACTATTTAAACTCCTTGTGCAGATCTGAGTGCTTATTATTTAAATGTTGACCTAAGTCTGAAGCAAAGGTGGTAATACTAATCACCACATTTAGGGAGGTGTGTTTTAAAGCAGTTGAAATGGACCACAACTTTTCAAAGGTGGTATTGTACCGATTTCAATTGATTAGTACCACAATACTTTATTAGTAGCAGTATACTGTACAACACTACTACACACACATACAGTACATAGAAGTAAGTGTGTTTTTGTTGTTTGTGTCTTGCAGACGTCCAGCAGCTGATGGGTAATCCAGAAGAAGTTTCCCCTCAGTCAGGGGGGAGCTCCACTTTGAAGCAGGAGACTCCACAACCACCCTGCATTAAAAAGGAAGAGGAGGAACTCTGCATCACTCAGGAGGGAGAGTGTCTTCTAGGACGAGAGGAAGCTGATTACACCAAGTTTCCACTGACTGTTGTCTCTGTGAAGACTGAAAATGATGAAGAGAAACCACAAGTAGACAACCTCTTAGCTCCACTGTCAGATAGTGAGGCTGAAGACGAGGTTGAAGTAACTTTGAGCAGCGATACAGACTGTGAAGGTGATATGAGGACTCACACTGACAACAAACACTCTGAACGCTCAACAAAGAAGAGAGGTGAAAAATGTTTGAGCTGCTCAGTTTGTGCTGAAAGTTTTACTAAAAAGAGCCATTTGACTGAACACATGAGAACACACGCAGGGGAAAAAATATTTAAATGTTCAGTTTGTGGCAAAAGCTTTTCTCAAAATGGCAATTTGACTCGACACATCAGAACGCACACAGGTGAAAAACCATTTAATTGTTCAGTTTGTGGCAAAAGCTTTTCTCAAAAAAGCATTTTGACTCACCACATGAGAACACACACAGGTGAAAAGCCATGTAATTGTTCAGTTTGTGGCGAAAGCTTTTCTCGAAATAGCAATTTGACTCGACACATGAGAACACACACAGGTGAAAAACCCTTTAGTTGTTCAGTTTGTGGCAACAGCTTTTCTCAAAATAGCATTTTGACCCAACACATGAGAAGACACACAGGAGAAAAAACATGTTATTGTTCAGTTTGTGGCGAAAACTTTTCTCGAAATAGCAATTTGACTCGACACATGAGAACACACACAGGTGAAAAACCCTTTAGTTGTTCAGTTTGTGGCAATAGCTTTTCTCAAAATAGCATTTTGACCCAACACATGAGAACACACACAGGAGAAAAAACATGTTATTGTTCAGTTTGTGGTGAAAGCTTTTCTCGAAAAAGCAATTTGACTAAACACATGAGAACACACACAGGTGAAAAACCATTCAAATGTTCAGTTTGTGGCAACAGCTTTTCTCAAAATAGCTCTTTGACTCAACACATGAGAACACACACAGGAGAAAAAACATGTTATTGTTCTGTTTGTGGGAAAAGCTTTTCTCGAAATAGCAATTTGACTAAACATATGAGAACACACACTGGTGAAAAACCATTTAATTGTTCAGTTTGTGGCACTAGCTTTTCTCAAAATAGCTCTTTGACTCAACACATGAGAACACACACAGGAGAAAAAACATGTAACTGTTCAGTTTGTGGTAAAAGCTTTTCTCGAAATAGCCATTTGACTAAACATATGAGAACACACACAGGAGAAAAAACATGTTTTTGTTCAGTTTGTGGCAAAAGCTTTTTTCGAAATAGCCATTTGACTTTTCACATGAGAACACACACAGGAAAAAAAAGATATAATTGTTCAGTTTGTGGCAAACGCTTTTCTCAAAATAGCTATCTGACTAAACACATGAGAACACACAGGTAAAAAAAAAAATTAATTGTTCAGTTTGTGGCAACAGCTTTTCTCAAAATACCTTTTTGACTCAACACATGAGAACACACACAGGAGAAAAAACATGTAATTGTTCAGTTTGTGGCAAAAGCTTTTCTCAAAATAGCTCTTTGACTCAACACATGAGAACACACACAGGAGAAAAAACAAGTTTTTGTTCAGTTTGTGACAAAAGCTTTTTTCGAAATAGCTATTTGACTTTTCACATGAGAACACACACAGGTGAAAAACCATTTAATTGTTCAGTTTGTGGCAACAGCTTTTCTCAAAATACCTTTTTGACTCAACACATGAGAACACACACAGGAGAAAAAACATGTAATTGTTCAGTCTGTGGTGAAAGCTTTTCTCAAAATGGCAATTTAAAGTTTAAGTACCAAAGATTGTCACACACACACTAGGTGTGGCGAAATGTGTCCTCTGCATTTGACCCATCCCCTTATTCACCATCTGGGAGGTGAGGGGAGCAGCAGGCAGCAGCGGTGCCGCGCCCGGGAATTATTTGTGGTTTGACTCGACACATGAGAACACACACAGGAGAAAAAACATTTAGTTGTACAGTTTGTGGTAAAAGCTTTTCTGTTAAGAGCAATTTGACTCAACACATGAGAACACACACAGGTGAAAAACCATTTAGTTGTTCAGTGTGCTGTAAAAGGTTCCCACATAAAGCAGATGCAGTAAGACATTCAAGAACACACGAGGGAAAATAACCAATTAGCTGTTTAGTTTGTGGTATGTTGCTCATATGTGGCGACATCCACCCTACCCAGGACCTCCTCACTGCTTCTTTCACAAATATCTGAGGTATTCATACAAACTTGGATTATTTGGAGCATAATCTTATCCACTCATGACCCCATGTCTTCTCTGTATCTGAAACCTTCCTGAACAGTAAGATAGATGATGCTTCAAGTGCTTGGTTACTCCTTCTTCAGTCCAGGGACCTGGGGCCTCATGTGTCAAGTTTGTGTACAACGTCAAAAACCTGCACTACACCCTTTTTCACTGCAAAGTTGAGATGTATCAAAACTGACATAATTAAAATGCAGCATGAGACACTGCACACTGATATAGTTCTGTGAAAATGATTGTCTTCTGTGCAAATGTAAAGAAAGTGAACAGTGTGTGATTTACTGCAATACTGTCAGTCTTTCAACTTTTTATTTGTGCTTAGTTGAAATTGTTCACACATTGCACAGCTTTTTATTTTTCTATCAATACACATTATGTCTAGAAGACAGGAAGTAACTCAACACTCTTGAATAGTTTCTACCTCAGTGTGTATGGTTTGTTGAGTTAGCACAGGATTAATATGTGGAAATGACAAATGAGGTCGTTGACACATAGAATAGTTTTTATTCACGCTTTATTTAGTTTTTTGTTCAATCCTAGATGGGTTGTGACTTAAAGTTCAATTGTTTTGTAGAAACACTGAGATTAAAGGCCTACTGAAAGCCACTACTAGCGACCACGCAGTCTGATAGTTTATATATCAATGATGAAATATTAACATTGCAACACATGCCAATACGGCCGCTTTAGTTTACTAAATTGCAATTTTAAATTTCTGGCAAAGTGTCGCGTTGAAAACGTCGTGCGTTTGACGTCTCGGGTTGTAGCGGACATTATTTTCCAGCCCGACCCAAGCTATAAGTAGTCTGCTTTGATCGCATAATTACACAGTATTCTGGACATCTGTGTTGCTGAATCTTTTGCAATTTATTCAATTAATAATGGAGAAGTCAAAGTAGAAAGATGGAGGTGGGAAGCTTTTAGCCTTTAGCCACACAAACACAGCCAGTGTTTCCTTGTTTAAAATTCCCGAAGGTGAAGCTTTACTATGGATCAGAGCGGTCACGCGATCATGGATCCCGACTACATGTCAACAGGCAGGTTTCGGTGAGAAAATTGTGGTAATACGTTGGCTCTTAACGTAGTTATGAGCGGAGCTTGCATCCTCCTGCAGCAGCTGCGGACTATTACCTCCTGCCACCGGAGACACTGGCGGTCACCACACCCGTGGCCACACCCCTCCGACTTTCACGTACTATCTAATCTCACTAAAACACTAGTAACACAATAGGCAGATAAGGGATTTTCCAGAATTATCTTAGTAAATGTGTCTAATAACTCAGCTCTATACTCTCGGCAGGGTTCTTGAGGGTGCATGGGAGTTTGCCCAACCAGTCTACATGTGCTTTGTGGACTTGGAGAAGGCATTCGACCGTGTCCCTCGGGAAGTCCTGTGGGGAGTGCTCAGAGAGTATGGGGTATCGGACTGTCTTATTGTGGCGGTCCGCTCCCTGTATGATCAGTGTCAGAGCTTGGTCCACATTGCCGGCAGTAAGTCGGACACGTTTCCAGTGAGGGTTGGACTCCACCAAGGCTGTCATTTGTCACCCATTCTGTTCATAACTTTTATGGACAGAATTTCTAGGCGCAGTCAAGGCGTTGAGGGCATCCGGTTTGGTGGCCGCAGGATTAGGTCTCTGCTTTTTGCAGATGATGTGGTCCTGATGGCTTCATCTGACCGGGATCTTCAGCTCTCACTGAATCGGTTCGCAGCCGAGTGTGAAGCGACCGGAATGAGAATCAGCACCTCCAAGTCCGAGTCCATGGTTCTCGCCCGGAAAAGGGTGGAGTGCCATCTCCGGGTTGGGGAGGAGACCCTGTCCCAAGTGGAGGAGTTCAAGTACCTAGGAGTCTTGTTCACGAGTGGGGGAAGAGTGGATGGTGAGATCGACAGGCGGATCGGTGCGGCGTCTTCAGTAATGCGGACGTTGTATCGATCCGTTGTGGTGAAGAAGGAGCTGAGCCGGAAGGCAAAGCTCTCAATTTACCGGTCGATCTACGTTCCCATCCTCAGCTATGGTCATGAGCTTTGGGTCATGACCGAAAGGATGAGATCACGGGTACAAGCGGCCCAAATGAGTTTCCTCAGCCGTGTGGCGGGTCTCTCCCTTAGAGATAGGGTGAGAAGCTCTGCCATCCGGGAGGAACTCAAAGTAAAGCCGCTGCTCCTCCACATGGAGAGGAACCAGATGAGGTGGTTCGGGCATCTGGTCAGGATGCCACCTGAACGCCTCCCTAGGGAGGTGTTTAGGGCACGTCCAACCGGTAGGAGGCCATGGGGAAGACCCAGGACACGTTGGGAAGACTATGTCTCCCGGCTGGCCTGGGAACGCCTCGGGATCCCCCGGGAAGAGCTAGACGAAGTGGCTGGGGAGAGGGAAGTCTGGGTTTCCCTGCTTAGGCTGTTGCCCCCGCGACCCGACCTCGGATAAGCGGAAGATGATGGATGGATGGATGTGTCTAATAACATCTCAATCGCTCGCACTGCCCTAACCTTTTTTTTTTTCTATTCCTTCACTGTCACTTTCCTCATCAACAATTGTTTCATCCTCGCTCAAATTAAAGGGGAAATTGTCGCTTTCTTGGTCCGAATCGCACTAGCTGCTGGTGGCCATGATTGTAAACAATGTTCAGATGTGAGGAGCTCCACAACCCGTGACGTCACACGCACATCGTCTGCTACTTCCGGTACAGGCAAGGCTTTTTTATTAGCGAGCAAAAGTTGCAAACTTTATCGTGGATGTTCTCTACTAAATCCTTTCAGCAAAAATATGGCAATATCGCGAAATGATGAAGTATGACACATATAATGGACCTGCTATCCCCGTTTGAATAAGAACATCTCATTTCAGTAGGACTTTAAGTCTAAGTTCATTGTGTTTGTTAAGGTGGTTTTGAAAATACACCATTTTTTCACCCTCTAAATCAGGGGTCACCAACACGGTCGCCCGTAAGGACCAAGTGAGTCGCCCGCTGGCTTGTTCTAAAAATAGCTCAAATAGCAGCACTTACCAGTGAGCTGCCTCTATTTTTTGAATTGTATTTATTTACTAGCAAGCTGGTCTCGCTTTGCTCGACATTTTTAATTCTAAGAGAGACAAAACTCAAATAGAATTTGAAAATCCAAGAAAATATTTTAAAGACTCGTCTTCACTTGTTAAAATAAATTCATTTTTTTTTTTTTACTCTGCTTCTTATAACTTTCAGAAAGACAATTTTAGAGAAAAAATACAACCTTAAAAATGATTTGCGGATTTTTAAACACATATACTTTTTTTACCTTTTAAATTCCTTCCTCTTCTTTCCTGACAATTTAAATCAATGTTCAAGTTTTTTTTTTTGTAAAGAATAATAAATACATTATAATTTAATTCTTCATTTTAGCTTCTGTTTTTTCGACATAGAATATTTGTGAAATATTTCTTCAATCTTATTATGATTAAAATTCCCAAAAAATTATTCTGGCAAATCTAAAAAATCTGTAGAATCAAATTTAAATCTTATTTCAAAGTCTTTTGAATTTCTTTAAAAAATTTTGTTCTGGAAAATCTAGAAGAAATAATGATTTGTCTTTGTTAGAAATATAGCTTGGTCCAATTAGTTAGATATTCTAACAAAGTGCAGATTGGATTTTAACCTATTTAAAACATGCCATCAAAATTCTAAAATTAATCTTAATCAGGAAAAATTACTAATAATGTTCCATGAATTTTTTTTTTTTTTTAAAGGTTCGAATTAGCTAGTTTTTCCTCTTCTTTTTTTTCGGTTGAATTTTGAATTTTAAAGAGTCAAAATTGATTGTTTCACAATTTAATTTTCTTTTTTTACTGTTCAATTAAGTGTTTTTTTCATCATTTATTCTCTACAAAAAAAAACCTTCCGTAAAAGGAAAAAAAAATGTACGACGGACAGAAATACCCATTTTTTATAGATATAGATTTATTTATTAAAGGTAAATTGAGCAAATTGGCTATTTCTGGCCATTTATTTAAGTGTGAATCAAACTGGTAGCCCTTCGCATTAATCAGTACCCAAGAAGTAGCTCTTGCTTTCAAAAAGGTTGCTGACCCCTGCTCTAAATGTTCAACTAACTTGAAGTGTTTTGTCAAGATGTTCTTTTGTGAAATGTACATTTTCAGAATGTGCTTGTTCTATTTTGGGGGCAAAGTGAAATAAAGAAAACAATCTTAAGTTGTCGTAGTCGTATTTTTAAGTTATTACGCCATGATTTTACCCGTCCCAGTTCAATCCCCACCTAGTACCAACCTTGTCACGTCCCTTGTGTCCTTGAGCAAGACACTTCACCCTTGCTCCTGATGGGTGCTGGTTAGCGCCTTGCATGGCAGCTCCCTCCATCAGTGTGTGAATGTGTGTGTGAATGTGGAAATAGTGTCAAAGCGCTTTGAGTACCTTGAAGGTAGAAAAGTGCTTTACAAGTAAAACCCATTTATTATTTATTTACTAGAGAATGGATGCCCAGAAATGAAGGGGACTCCCGGGGAAATTGGGAACGTTGGCAAGTATGACGCTGTCAAGCTCTGTTCTTATTAAACTCGCGGGCCGCACCTACATTAAATTGTCATATCAAAGTGCGGGCCGCAAAATAACGTCTCGCGGGCCGCATGTTTGAGACCCCTGGTCTAGACGGTGGCTCTTTGTTGTTAAGGCGGCTGCCTTAAAGGGGAACATTATCACAATTTCAAAAGGGTTAAAAACAATAAAAATCAGTTCCCAGTGGCTTGTTGTATTTTTTAAAGTTTTTTTCAAAATTTTACCGGTCCCGGAATATCCCTAAATAAAGATTTAAAGTGCCTTATTTTCGCTATCTTCCAAACCACTATCCATTTCCCTGTGACGTCACACAGTGCTGCCAATACAAACAACATGGAGGTTACCACAGCAAGATATAGCGACATTAGCTCGGATTCAGACTCGGATTTCAGCGGTTTAAGCGATTCAACAGATTACGCATGTATTGAAACAGATGGTCGGAGTATGGAGGCAGATAGCGAAAACGAAATTGAAGAAGAAACTGAAGCTATCGAGCGAATAGCTATTGACGCTATTCGGCCATAGCATAGGTGTACCTAATGAAGTGGCCCATAGCTTGGCTGCCTTATTAGCATCGCCGGTAAAATGTGCGGACCAAACGATCAGGACTTTCGCATCTTGTGACACTGGAGCAACTTAAATATGTCGATTGGTAAGTGTTTGTTTCGCATTAAATGTGGGTAGCTAGTTTCAAATGTAGATACAGCTAGCGTAAATAGCATGTTAGCATCGATTAGCAGGCAGTCATGCTGCGACCAAATATGTCTGATTAGCACATAAGTCAACAACATCAACAAAACTCACCTTTGTGATTTCGTTGACTATCGTTGCAAATGCATCTGCAGGTTATCCATACATCTCTGTGCCATGTCTGCCTTAGCATCGCCGGTCAAATGTGGAGACACTTTGGCACATTCAATGGGGGTCTGGCGGCAGATTTCTTGCCAGTGGTGCAACTTGAATCCCTCCCTGTTAGTGTTGTTACACCCTCCGACAACACACCGACGAGGCATGATGTCTCCAAGGTTCCCAAAAATAGTCGAAAAAACGGAAAATAACAGAGCTGAGACCCGGTGTTTGTAATGTGTTGAAAATGAAAGTGACGGCTGTGTTACCTCGGTGACGTCACATTCTGACGTGATCGCTACGAGACTGATAAACAGAAAGGCGTTTAATTTGCTAAAAGTCCCACATTTAGAGTTTGGAAATCGGTTAGAAAAATAGATGGTCTTTTTTCTGCACCATCAAGGTATATATTGACACTTACATAGGTCTGCTGATAATGTTCCCCTTTAACAACTAAATGCTGTGGGAAACCCTCAGTTTAGATTGTGTTATGATGTTTGTAATGGGGAAATAAGTTAATGTGTCTTGTTTTCATGTTTGCATTTAAGATAGTTGACATTTGTTAACTGGTGATTAGTGATATTAAGTGCCTAAGATGGTAGTTATTGATTAGCAGTGCGATGAGGGCTTTCTGCTGCTGAGTGATTAGCACTACAGTTAGAGCCACCTATCGCCAGGTAGAAATGAGCAGTTTCACCAACATTTTGATGTGAAACCATATTACTAACTGTCTGCTGTTTTACAGGATTCATGGAAGTTTATTGACGATACACATGAGATGGCACACAATTTAGTAGCAGGTGAACTATAGGATTGGTCCTGGTGGAGATCTACACTCTTAGTGATTTGACCTTCTAAAGGTTTTTAACTAAAACAACTAAGTGGGTTGAAAAATATTTCTGTGTTTGTCGTAGTATTTAAAATGTACGATTTTTTTCATTTATGTTTGCCCTTTTTGTGGTTTAAACAACAGCTTTTGAAAATGTTTGTGCACGTGCTTATTAATATATATATATATATATATATATATATATATATATATATTTTTTTTTTTTTTTTTCAAAAAGTAGTTGAAGGTTATTTGATGATAGATACATTTGTCAACCATTGTTTTAAAACAAGATTAAATTGCCTTTATTTTGAAAAAAAAAAAAAAACTGCTGTGGAGTAGGAAACGGAAGTTGCGGGTTTCCAGCGCATGCGCAAATGTACTTGGGGCCAAGCAAAGAGACGAGGTAGTTCGGAGAATTTTGGAATTGACGATCTTAAAGTCTTATGATTGACAGCAAATATAGCAACACTTATCTCAAGTCGTGTTTCCCAAAGCCACGAAACGTGCATTGAGTTTGGAGCGATATCTGAAGTGAAGATTGAAGACGTGATAGAAGATGGACGACTACTGCTATGCTAAGATGGCGACGTCATGTCAAAGAGAACATTCCAGCAAATCACCGACGGAGATAAAGACGGAAGATGAAGGTGAGTGACTTGAGATCCGTAATTTATAAGCTATTTGAATTCAAGCCCTTAAAATCGAAATTAGCGGGCTTTTCAAGAATGTAAACAAAGAGCCGCCATGATTGTTAGTTTGGAGACGGCATCCATCCATCTATTTTGTACCGCTTGTCCCTTTCGGGGTCGCGGGGGGGTCCTGGAGCCTATCTCAGCTGCATTTTGGGCAGAAGGCGGCGTACACCATGGACAAGTCGCCACCTTCCCAGTACTTGAACTCCTCCACTTGGGGTCAGGGTCTCCTCCTCAAGCCCCCCCCGTCCAAAGGCAAAACCTAGTATCTCACTTCTAGCTGATTTTGAGAAAACAAAAGGAAAACCAATCTATCTTGATGTTGTCTTACAAAGATCTACAAAGTCATCAAACGTATAGATGTTTTCTCCAGCTCTCATTTTCCTGCCGATTGAGCCACGGATTGAATCTGCTCTCATGAACGTGTGCCCTTTCTCCAGATATGTTATCACAATCTCGGGTGGGCCCCATTCTGAGTTTGCACATTGGGCAAGAGCCGTGTACAGCCTCCAGTTTTTATTTTGATCAGCAGACCTATGTAAGCGTCAATATATACCTTGATGGTGCAGAAAAAAGACCATCTATTTTTTTAACCGATTTCCGAACTCTAAATGGGTGAATTTTGGCGAATTAAACGCCTTTCTGTTTATTGCGCTGGAGGCGATGATGTCAGAATGTGACGTCGCCGAGGTAACACACCCACCATTTTCATTTTCAACACATTACAAACACCGGGTCTCAGCTCTGTTATTTTCCGTTTTTTTGACTATTTTTTGGAACCTTGGAGACATCATGCCTCGACGGTGTGTTGTCGGAGGGTGTAACAACACTAACAGGGAGGGATTCAAGTTGCACCACTGGCCCCAAGATGCCAAAGTGTCTGCCGCCAGACCCCCATTGAATGTGCCAGAGTGTCTCCACATTTGACCGGCGATGCTAAGGCAGACATGGCACAGAGATGTATGGATAACCTGCAGATGCATTTGCAACGATAGTCAACGAAATCACAAAGGTGAGTTTTGTTGATGTTGACTGCCAGCTAATCGATGCTAACATGCTACGCTAATCGATGCTAACATGCTAATTACCGGCGGTGCTAAAGCAGACATGGCACAGAGATGTATGGATAACCTGCAGATGCATTTGCAACTATATTACGTTTCCTTCCAACCACATTTAATGCGAAACAAACACTTACCAATCGACGGATTTAAGTTGCTCCAGTGTCACAAGATGCGAAAGTCCTGATTGTTTGGTCCGCACATTTTACCGGCGATGCTAACGCAGCTATTCGGCCATGCTATGGCTATGAATAGCGTCAATAGCTATTCGCTCAATAGCTTCAGTTTCTTCTTCAATATTTTCATACTCCAACCATCTGTTTCAATACATGCGTAATCTGTTGAATCGCTTAAGTCGCTGAAATCCGAGTTTGAATCCGATATAACTTGCTGTGGTATTCCTATTGTTTGTTTACATTGGCAGCACTGTGTGACGTCACAGGGAAATGGATAGTGGTTTCGAAGATAGCGAAAATAAGGAAATTTAAAGCTGTATTTAGGGATATTCCGAGAGCGGTAAAATTTTGGAAAAAACTTCAAAAAATACAACAAGCCACTGGGAACTGTTTTTTATTGTTTTTAACCCTTTTGAAATTGTGATAATGTTCCCCTTTAAAGAACAATACATTTAATGAAGGTGCTTGCAACGTCCTGGGCCAATCTTCCAAATATCCCCTGGTGCCATAATATCACATAATCAGCTTGACCGTCGGCCCCCATTCGTGCAAATGTCTCATCAAAGACAATAAGGCGACTGACAAAGAAGCTCCGATTGGTCCCTTGAGATACTAGGTTTTTCTGTTGTATCTACGCGGTTATGTGGTAGTTGCTAGGTCCTGCCATGCGCGTGACAGCTTACTTACGGAACAAATTACAATATCGCATACACTAATGTAAAGCATATCACCTAGGAACTCCAAAATTATTATCAGATCAGTTTTGACCAAAATTGAGTTACTGGGTTTTGCCTTTGGACGGGAGACCCTTTTCCCGGGCGAGAACCATGGACTCGGACTTGGAGGTGCTGATTCTCATCCCAGTCGCTTCACACTCGGCTGCGAACCGATCCCGTGAGAGCTGAAGATCCCGGCCAGATGAAGCCATCAGGACCACATCATCTGCAAAAAGCAGAGACCTAATCCTGCAGCCACCAAACCGGATCACCTCAACGCCTTGACTGCGCCTAGAAATTCTGTCCATAAAAGTTATGAACAGAATCAACGACAAAGGGCAGCCTTGGCGGAGTCCAACCCTCACTGGAAACGCCACACTGTCCCATTAATATTATGTATAGTCTATCAATATATGTGTATATATACATGAATACACACATATGCATGGGATACACACATATATACATATATATATATATATATATATATATATATATATGTATATATATATATATATATATATATATATATAAGGGGTGTGGGGAATAAATTGATTCACATTTGAATTGCGATTCTCACGTTGTGCGATTCAGAAACGATTCTCATTTTTAAAAAAAATATATATATTTTCTATATTATTATTTTTTCAAACAATCCAACAAAACAATACACAACAATACCATAACAATGCAATCCAATTCCAAAACCAAACCTGAGCCAGCAACACTCAGAACTGCAACAAACAGAGCAATTGAGAGGAGACACAAACACCACACAGAACAAACCAAAAGTAGTGAAACAAAAATGAATATTATCAACAACAGTATCAATATTAGTTATCATTTCAGCATAGCAGTGATTAAAAATCCCTCATTGACATTATCATTAGATATTTATAAAAAAAAAAAAAAAGAACAATAGTGTCACAGTGGCTTACACTTGCATGGCATCTCATAAGCTTGACAACACACTGTGTCCAATGTTTTCACAAAGATAAAATAAGTCATATTTTTGGTTCGTGTAATAGTTAAAACAAATTTACATTATTTCAATCAGTTGATTAAACATTGTCCTTTACAATTATAAAAGCTTTTTGTTAAAAATCCACTACTCTGCTAGCATGTCAGCAGACTGGGGTAGATCCTGCTGAAATCTATGTATTGAATGAATACAGAATCCTTTTGAATCGGAAAAATATCGTTTTTGAATCGAAAATCGCGCTAAATCTAAAAAGAATCGATTTATGTTCGAATCGCGACCCAAAGTATCGATATTGAATCAAATCGTGGGACACCCAAAGATTCGCAGCCCTAGTATATATATATATATATATATATATATATACATATATATATATATATATACATATATATATATATATATATATATATACATATATATATATATATATATATATATATATATACATATATATATATATTTTATTTTTTTTACCCAATTGTGGCCATCGGGTCAAAAAGTTTAGAGAACCCTGCACTGGCCTTTCAAGAGCTTTTCAGCTCTTTAGTAATCAAACCATTACTGCATTTAAACATGTTCTACAACCTGTCACTATTTACACTTCACACACCCTCTTTATTAACCAGTAGAATTGTCCTTTGTTGCCTTTCTTCCTCTCCACGATATTATTGCTTGTATGCACTTTGTGTGTGCGTTTTGACACACTCAACATCATGCGCCTCGGCTCTGTAGTCACCGCCACACAGCGGCATTCAGATGAAAGAACGGTACCAGTACTTTTCAAAGGTGGTGTAGTACCGACTTCAATTGATTAGTACCACAATACTTTATTAGTAGCAGTATACTGTACAACACTACTACACACACATACAGTACATAGAAGAAAGTGTGTTTTTGTTGTTTGTGTCTTGCAGACGTCCAGCAGCTGATGGGTAATCCAGAAGAAGTTTCCCCTCAGTCAGGGGGGAGCTCCACTTTGAAGCAGGAGACTCCACAACCACCCTGCATTAAAAAGGAAGAGGAGGAACTCTGCATCACTCAGGAGGGAGAGTGTCTTCTAGGACGAGAGGAAGCTGATTACACCAAGTTTCCACTGACTATTGTCTCTGTGAAGACTGAAGATGATGAAGAGAAACCACAAGTAGACAACCTCTTAGCTCCACTATCAGATAGTGAGGCTGAAGACGAGGTTGAAGTAACTTTGAGCAGCGATACAGACTGTGAAGGTGATATGAGGACTCACACTGACAACAAACACTCTGAATGCTCTACAAAGAAAAGAGGTGAAGCATTTTTGAGCTGCTCAGTTTGTGCTGAAAGTTTTACTCAAAATAGCTCTTTGACTCGACACATGAGAACACACGCAGGAGAAAAAACATTTAATTGTTCAGTTTGTGGTAAAAGCTTTTCTGAAAATATCATGTTGACTCGACACATGAGAACACACACAGGTGAAAAACCATTTAAGTGTTCAGTTTGTGGCAAAAGCTTTTCTCAAAAGAGCCATTTGACTCAACACATGAGAACACACACAGGTGAAAAACCATTTGAGTGTTCAGTTTGTGGCAAAAGTTTTTCTCAAAATATCATTTTGACTAAACACATGACAACACACACAGGAGAAAAAATATTTAAGTGTTCAGTTTGTGGCAAACGCTATTCTCACAATACCTCTTTGACAGAACACATGAGAACACACACAGGGGAAAAAACATTTAAGTGTTCCGTTTGTGGCAAAAACTTTTCTCGAAAACGCAATTTGACTAAACACATGAAAACGCACACAGTAGAAAAAAACTTTAATTGTTCAGTTTGTGGCAACAGCTTTTCAAGACAGGACTCTTTGACCCAACACATGAGAACACACACAGGAGAAAAAAAATTTAAGTGTTCCGTTTGTGGCAAAAGCTTTTCTCGAAATAGCATTTTGATTCAACACATTAGAACACACACAGGTGAAAAACCATTTAGTTGTTCAGTTTGTGGCAAAAGCTTTTCTCAAAACAGCTCTTTGTGTCAACACATGAGAACACACTGGAGGAAAACCATGTAATTGTTCAGTATGCTGTAAAAGGTTCACACATAATGCAGACGCAGTAAAACACATAAGAACACACAAGGGAAAATAAACATCAATCCCATAAAAAAGTGCCAACTTTTTCTCCTCAGACTGTTTGATATGCAAATCAGAGACATATGAACAATTAACCCCCAACACCCACAACCCAACCCCCACCTCCCTCAACATTCGGGCATAACAGTTTTAATCCCGCCCGCGAGATGTGTTTCCAAAGAGTAAAAGTAAAACTGCTGTTCTAGCTGTGTCCACTGGATGTCACTATAGCAATTCTGTTAGGCAAGCAAGTAGCTTATACCGGGGCGCGCAAGTATAACCAAGCAAGAGGTACTCGGTAAAGCGAGGTTGTGACTCCTCCCCCTCCACCCAACGTAAAAGAGGAGTAAAATAATCAATCAGTAACCCCACTTCAAATGCAGCATGAGACACTGCACACTGATATAGTTCTGTGAAAATGATTGTCTTCTGTGCAAATGTAAAGAAAGTGAACAGTGTGTGATTTACTGCAATACTGTCAGTCTTTCAACTTTTTATTTGTGCTTTGTTGAAATTGTTCACACATTGCACTGCTTTTATTATTATTATGTCTCGAAGACAGGAAGTAACTCAACACTCTTGAATAGTTTCTACCTCAGTGTGTATGGTTTGTTGAGTTAGCACAGGATTAATATGTGGAAATGACAAAGGAGGTAGTTGATACATAGAATAGTTTTTGTTCATGCTTTATTTTGTTTTTTGTTTAATCCTAGATGGGTTTTGACTTAAAGGGGAACATTATCAGCAGACCTATGTAAGCGTCAATATATACCTTGATGGTGCAGAAAAAAGACCATGTATTTTTTTAACCGATTTCCGAACTCTAAATGGGTGAATTTTGGCGAATTAAACACCTTTCTGTTTATCGCGCTGGAGGCGATGACGTCAGAATGTGACGTCGCCGAGGTAACACACCCACCATTTTCATTTTCAACACATTACAAACACCGGGTCTCAGCTCTGTGGTTTTCCGTTTTTTTGACTATTTTTTGGAACATTGGAGACATCATGCCTCGTCGGTGTGTTGTCGGAGGGTGTAACAACACTAACAGGGAGGGATTCAAGTTGCACCACTGGCCCCAAGATGCCAAAGTGTCTGCCGCCAGACCCCCATTGAATGTGCCAGAGTGTCTCCACATTTGACCGGCGATGCTAAGGCAGACATGGCACAGAGATGTATGGATAACCTGCAGATGCATTTGCAACGATAGTCAACGAAATCACAAAGGTGAGTTTTGTTGATGTTGACTGCCAGCTAATCGATGCTAACATGCTGCGCTAATCGATGCTAACATGCTATTTACCGGCGGTGCTAAAGCAGACATGGCACAGAGATGTATGGATAACCTGTAGATGCATTTGCAACTATATTACGTTTCCTTCCACCCACATTTAATGCGAAACAAACACTTACCAATTGACGGAATTAAGTTGCTCCCGTGTCAAAAGATGCGAAAGTCCTGATCGTTTGGTCCGCACATTTTACCGGCGATGCTAACGCAGCTATTCGGCCATGCTATGGCTATGAATAGCGTCAATAGCTATTCGCTCAATAGCTTCAGTTTCTTCTTCAATATTTCCATACTCCAACCATCTGTTTCAATACATGCGTAATCTGTTGAATCGTTTAAGTCGCTGAAATCCGAGTTTGAATCCGAGCTAATGTCGCTATATCTTGCTGTGGTATTCCCATTGTTTGTTTACATTGGCAGCACTGTGTGACGTCACAGGGAAATGGCCAGTGTCTTCGCAGAGAGCCGAAAATAAGGCACTTTAAAGCTTTATTTAGGGATATTCCGAGACCGGTAAAATTTTGAAAAAAATTTCAAAAAATACAACAAGCCACTGGGAACTGATTTTTATTGTTTTTAACCCTTTTGAAATTGTGATAATGTTCCCCTTTAAGACTGCCTTTTTTGTTTATCCGGTCTCGCAGTCTAGTTTGCTGTCCGATGCAACAGGTGACGTCGCTATCCCCGATTGTGGTAAAGACTTTTTGTATGCGTTAGCTTCCACGCTATTCCTTTGTTTGTTTCCCTAGCTTACATGCTAGCACCTGTAGTTCCTTCTTGCTCCCATGCTAGTTCTGTTTGTTTTAAAATAGACTATAATATAATAGAATAGAAAGTACTTTATTGATCCCTGGGGGAAATTCAGCACCAGAGTTCGCTCACAATAAACAATAATAATAATAAATGATTTATGACATATATTATATATACTGTATATATAATATATGAATAATATAAATATATTCTACATTTAAGTGCAGTCAAGGAACATGTGCATTATACAGTCTGATGGCTGTCGGTATAAAGGACCTCCTGTGTCGTTCCGTGTTACATTTTGGGAGTCTGAGCCTTCCACTGAACATCCTCGTTCTCTCTGCAAGGTCCGAGTGTAGTGGGTGGGAGGTGTTGTCCTTAATGGCTAGGAGTTTTGTTTCTAGTGCTTTTGTGCAAGTGTTTTCTGTTCCAAGTCTATTTTTGTAGTGTATAATAAAATCTTAATTTCTGACCTTCATCATCATCATCATCATTTATTTGTATTCCTTTCATGAAAATGCATATTTACAAGCCACGTACAATTGACACTGTCATTGTTTTTTTTGTTTTTTTTCTTATACATTTCCATGATCAGAAAGGAGCAGATGGAAGAATTATATTCTTATATTTATCCGCCCCTTTTTTTTTTAACACAAATTACAGTATTTTAGATGACTTTATAACTGTTCCCTCCACCAACACCCAAACTCCAACATACTTTTCCATTTTCCTTTAAGCATTTTCACAATGACACGTCCATTTACTACCGCTTATTCCCTTTCGGGGTCGCGGGGGGCGCTGGCGCCTATCTCAGCTACAATCGGGCGGAAGGCGGGGTACACCCTGGACAAGTCGCCACCTCATCGCAGGGCCAACACAGATGGATGGACGTCCAATCTAAATCAAAACTCAGTTTGATATAATTCCAGTTTTCTCTTTTTATAACTCTTTTTAAATACAAAGATATTCTTACAGCTTTTTAAGTCTTTGTTTAGAGAATTCCATGCTTTCACACCAACAACAGACAAGCACATTTGTTTCAAATTTGTTGCCGCTCTTGGATGTTTAAAGTCGTACGGCCTTCTGTGGTTCTCATCTTCAGATATGAACACAAATAACTTGTGTATTGAACTTTATTTCTCGCTTTGAACTTCATTAATAGTGTATTCAATTCTACAATGTCTTTTAGTTTTAGTGATCCTGACCTAATGAAGAGTGGATTTGTGTGGTCTCTATATCCTACTTTAAAAATGATTCGAATTGCTCTTTTCTGTGAAAGAAATGAAGGCATTATGTTGCTATGATATGTATTTCCCCATATTTCTGCACAATAATTGAAATAAGGTAGAATAATTGAGCAATATAACATTCTCATTGTGTTGTATGGAAAACTATATTTAACCTTGTTCAAAATAAATAAGCTTTTAGATACCTTCTTTTTCACATGCATTATATGAGCTTTCCATGTCAACTTTTCATCTAAGATGACCCCAAGAAATCTGATTTCAGACACCTCAATTTTCACATTGTTTATGGATAAACTAACTTCTATCTTTCTTTTATTACCGAATACCATATACTTAGTCTTTTCCAAATTTAAAGATAATTTATTTATATCAAACCACAATTTTAGTTTAACCATTTCCTCTTCAATATTATTGGCTAAAATGTTCAAGTCATCTCCTGAACAGTATAAATTTGTATCGTCTGCGAATAATACGCACTGTAAAATTTTCGAAACCTCACAAATATCATTTATATATAAAGTAAAAAGTTTGGGTCCTAAAATCGAACCTTGTGGAATTCCACATTCAATATTCATACATTCTGACCTATGATCATCGATCTCAACATATTGCTGTCGTTGATGTAAATAACTGGTTAACCAGTCCAGTGCAACTCCTCTGACTCCATAAGTATATAATTTAGAAATGAGAATTTGATGATCTACAGTGTCAAATGCCTTCTTTAAATCAATGAACACTCCTATTGTGTATTTATTTTGATCAACTGCAGTTGTAATCTCTTCAATACTCTGGAATGCCCTCCCGGTAACAGTTCGAGATGCCACCTCAGTAGAAGCATTTAAGTCTCACCTTAAAACTCATTTGTATACT
Organism: Nerophis ophidion; assembly: GCF_033978795.1. Classification (NCBI taxonomy): domain Eukaryota; kingdom Metazoa; phylum Chordata; class Actinopteri; order Syngnathiformes; family Syngnathidae; genus Nerophis; species Nerophis ophidion. Next base: position 5,317,271 of record NC_084611.1, on the reverse strand, counting down.
CTAGCCTTTAAATAGACTCCCTTTTTAGACCAGTTGATCTGCCGTTTCTTTTCTTTTTCTTCTATGTCCCACTCTCCTTTGTGGAGGGAGTCCGGTCCGATCCGGTGGCCATGTACTGCTTGCCTGTGTATCGGCTGGGGACATCTCTGCGCTGCTGATCCGCCTCCGCTTGGGATGGTTTCCTGCTGGCTCCGCTGTGAACGGGACTCTCGCTGCTGTGTTGGATCCGCTTTGGACTGGACTCTCGTGACTGTGTTGGATCCATTATGGATTGAACTTTCACAGTATCATGTTAGACCCGCTCGACATCCATTGCTTTCCTCCTCTCCAAGGTTCTCATAGTCATCATTGTCACCGACGTCCCACTGGGTGTGAGTTTTCCTTGCCCTTATGTGGGCCTACCGAGGATGTCGTAGTGGTTTGTGCAGCCCTTTGAGACACTAGTGATTTAGGGCTATATAAGTAAACATTGATTGATTGATTGAATAATGTTCATGATGGCCAAGCTCGTAGACCTGTTTGATCGAAATCCATACTGATTTTCATTTAATAATTAACCTTCACGCTGTGTCCATCCTGACTGCATCACCGAGAGAACAAACCCGCACCACAACGCCAGCTAAGCGTCACAACATTGAGTTCTTCAAGGTGTTGTTGAAAATGCACCATTTTTTTCCCTGAGAATTTTTAACAACTTGAAGTGTTTTGTCAAGATGATTATTTGTGATATGTACATTTTCAGAATGTGCATGTTATTTTTTTGGCCAAAGTAAAATAAAAAAAACAATCTGAAGTATTTGTAGTCCTATTTTTAAGTTATCATGCGGGCTATAGAGCGTTTTCCGTTCGGGCTCCAGTACTCTGGAAAGCCCTCCCGGTAACAGTTCGAGATGCTACCTCAGTAGAAGCATTTAAGTCTCACCTAAAAACTCATCTGTATACTCTAGCCTTTAAATAGACCACCTTTTTAGACCAGTTGATCTGCCGCTTCTTTTCTTTCTCCTATGTCCCCCCCCCTCCCTTGTAGAGGGGGTCCGGTCCGATGACCATGGATGAAGTACCGGCTGTCCAGAGTCGAGACCCAGGATGGACCGCTCGTCGGGACCCAGGATGGACCGCTCGCCTGTATCGGTTGGGGACATCTCTACGCTGCTGATCCGCTTGAGATGGTTTCCTGTGGACGGGACTCTCGCTGCTGTCTTGGATCCGCTTGAACTGAACTCTCGCGGCTGCGTTGGAGCCACTATGGATTGAACTTTCACAGTATCATGTTAGACCCGCTCGACATCCATTGCTTTCGGTCCCCTAGAGAGGGGGTGTTGCCCACATCTGAGGTCCTCTCCAAGGTTTCTCATAGTCAGCATTGTCACTGGCGTCCCACTGGATGTGAATTCTCCCTGCCCACTGGGTGTGAGTTTTCCTTGCCCTTTTGTGGGTTCTTCCGAGGATGTCGTAGTCGTAATGATTTGTGCAGTCCTTTGAGACGTTTGTGATTTGGGGCTATATAAATAAACATTGATTGATTGATTGATTGATTTTACCCGTCCCGCCCACGTGGGAATACATTTTCCACAATGGCACACAATTGTAGTAGCAGGTGAACAATAGGATTGGTCCTGGTGGAGATCTACACTCTTAGTGCTTTTCTTCTTTATTCAGAATAATGATTTGACTTTCTAAATGTATTTAACTAAAACAACTAAGTAGGTTAAAAAATGTGTGTGTTTCTTGTAGTGTTTAAAATGTAAGATTTTTTTCTTTCATGTTTGCCTTTTTTCTGGTTTGAACAACAGCCATCGAAAAAGTCTGTGCACGTGCTTGTGTGTATATATGTTTTTTTATCATCAAAGAGTTGTTGTAGATTAGGGCTTCACGGTGGCAGAGGGGTTAGTGCGTCTGCGTCACAATGCAAAGTTCCTGCAGTCCTGGGTTCAAATCCAGGCTCGGGATCGTTTCTGTGTGGAGTTTGCATGTTCTCCCCATGACTGCGTGGGTTCCCTCCGGGTACTCCGGCTTCCTCCCACTTCCAAAGACATGCACCTGGGGATAGGCCCCTCCCACCTCCAAAGACATGCACCTGGGGATAGGTTGATTGGCAACACTAAATGGTCCCTAGTGTGTGAATGTTGTCTGTCTATCTGTGTTGGCCCTGCGATGAGGTGGCGACTTGTCCAGGGTGTACCCCGCCTTCCGCCCGATTGTAGATGAGATAGGCGCCAGCGACCCCAAAAGGGAATAAGCGGTAGGAGACAGATGGATGGATGTTGTAGATTATTTAATTTGAGATACTTTTGTTAACCATTGTTTTAAAAACATAATTAAATTGCCTTTTTTGGGGGGAAAAAAAAACTGATTTGGAGTAGGAAACGGAAGTTGGGAACTTCCTGCGCATGCGCAAATGTACAGGAAGCGAAACAAAAAGACGAGGACCGCATGCTATGGTTGTTTTTAACTAAAACAACTAAGTGGGTTGAAAAATATTTCTGTGTTTCTTGTATTTGAAATGCATGATTTTTTTTTTCCTTCCATGTTTGCCCTTTTTCTGGTTTGAACAACAGCCATCAATGTGTGTGTGTGTGTGTATATATATATATATATATATATATATATATATATATATATATATTGTAATAATCCCGGGAATGCAGGCTCCTACAACTTATCCGTTTTATCTTATCTTTATTGCAAAAAGATGCAAAACAACAATACAACAGCTTTCATGTGTCTCTCCAACGCTCTTCCCGGGCAACTCGAACACTCCCTCCCTATCGATAACGTCACTTCCCTATCTCTTCCCGGAAGTCACGCCCCCTAGCGAAAGTCATTGGCTAACACCCCGTAGCCAGCCGCTACAATATATATGTATATATATGTATATATATTTTTTTCTAACAGTAGTTGCAGATTATTTGATGTCAGATACTTTTGCTAACCATTGTTTTAATAAGAGATTAAATTGCCTTTATTTGAAAAAAAAAAAAAAACTGCTTTGTAGTAGGAAACGAAAGTTGGGAACTTCCTGCGCATGCGCAAATGTACATGAAGCTAAACACGAAGACGAGGACCGCATGCTATGGTTGTTCGGACATTCTTCGAATTTGCGATCCTAAAGTCTTATAATTCACAGTAAGTATAGCAACACTTATCTCAAGTCGTGTTTCCCAAAGCCACGAAACGTGCATTGAGTTTGGAGCGATATCTGAAGTGAAGATTGAAGACGTGATAGAAGATGGACGACTACTGCTATGCTAAGATGGCGACGTCATGTCAAAGAGAACATTCCAGCAAATCACCGACGGAGATAAAGACGGAAGATGAAGGTGAGTGACTTGACGTTTTGTCATTTGAAAGCTCTTTGAATTTCAAGTCTTTAAAATAGAAATGAGCCGACTTTTCAACAATGTAAACAAAGAGCCGCCATGATTGTTAGCTTGAAGACGGCATCCATCCATTTCCCACCGCTTGTCCCTTTCGGTGTCGCAGGGGTTGCTGGAGTCTATCTCAGCTGCATTTGGGCGGAAGAATGCAAAAGTCAAATGAAGAAAGTGGAAGAGCAAAAGAAGCGCTTGTGTGAAGAAAATAATGAAGTGAAAGAAGAGTAAGAGATGTGCAGTGTGTGAAGAGAAGACTGGACCACATGTCTACATCAACCTGCAGAGGACTGCAGCTCATAAACAACAAGAATCATTTCATTACTGGCAACTTTTCATCATTGGGAAGTTGAAAGTTACCAAAGAAAATGTAAATCATTTGCATTCTTGTTATGCGCCTTGTTAGAATATTGTAGAAAGTAAACACTTAATACATCCTGTAGTTTTAAACCCCAACTAATTGATGAAGTACTATTTTTGTTGACTTCATCTGTCGCCGGCCATTATATATAAATATAATATGTGTATATTAAATGGCTTCTACTTGTATAGTGCTTTTCTACCTTCAAGGTACTCAAAGTGCTTTGACACTATTTCCACATTCACACACACATTCACACACTGATGGCTGGAGCTGCCATGCTAGGCCCTAACCATGACCCATCAGGACCAAGGTCTTGCTCAGGGACACAACCCACGGGACTCGGATGGCGGAAGCTGGGGATCGAACCGGGAACCCTCAAGTTGCTGGCACGGCCGCTCTATCAACCGAGCTACGTCGTCCCATTTATTGATCATCTTCTGCTTATTCGAGGTCAGGTCACGGGGACAGCAGCCTAAGCAGAGAAGCCCAGACTTCCCTCTCCCCAGCCACTTTGTCCAGCTCCTCCCGGGGAATCCCGAGGCGTTCCCAGGCCAGCCGGGAGACATAGTCTTCCCAACATGTCCTGGGTCTTCCCCGTGGCCTCCTACCGGTCAGACGTGCCCCAAACACCTTCCCAAGGAGGCATTTGGGTGGCATCCTGACCAGATGCCCGAACCAGCTCATCTCCAAGTGGCTTTACTTTGAGCTCTTCCCGGATGACAGAGCTCCTCACCCTATCTCTAAGGGAGAGACCCGCCACCCGGTGGAGGAAACTCATTTTGACCACTTCTACCCGTGATCTTGTCCTTTTGGTCCTAACCCAGAATCATGACCATAGGTGAGGATGGCAACGTAGAAGACCGGTAAATGGAGAACTTTGCCTTCCGGCTCAGCTCCTTCTTCAACACGTCCGCATTACTGAAGACGCCGCACCGATCCGCCTGTCGATCTCACGATCCACTCTTCCCCCACTCGTGAACAAGACTCCTAGGTACTTGAACTCCTCCACTTGGGGCAGGGTCTCCTCCCCAACCCGGAGATGGCACTCCACCCTCTTCCGGATGAGAACCATGGACTCGGACTTGGAGGTGCTGATTCTCATCCCAGTCGCTTCACACTCGGCTGCGAACCGATCCAGTGAGAGCTGAAGATCCTGGCCGAGAGAAGCCATCAGGACCACATCATCTGGAAAAAGCAGAGACCTAATCCTGCAGCCACCAAACCGGATCCCCTCAACGCCCTGACTGAGCCTAGAAATTCTGTCCATAAAAGTTCTGAACAGAATGGGTGACAAAGGACAGCCTTGGTGGAGTCCAACCCTCACTGGAAACGCCACGCCGCCCCATTAATACAAACCCCGTTTCTATATGAGTTGGGAAATTGTGTTAGATGTAAATATAAACGGAATGCAATGATTTGCAAATCCTTTTCAACCCATATTCAGTTGAATATGCTACAAAGATAAGATATTTGATGTTCAAACTCAAACTTTTTTTTTATTTTTTTGCAAATAATAATTAACTTAGAATTTCATGGCTGCAACACGTGCCAAAGTAGTTGGGAAAGGGCATGTTCGCCACTGTGTTACATCACCTTTTCTTTTAACAACACTCAATAAACGTTTGGGAACTGAGGAGACACATTTTTCAAGCTTTTCAGGTGGAATCCTTTCCTATCCTTGTTTTATGCACAGCTTAATTTGTTCAACAGTCCGGGGTCTCCGCTGTCGTATTTTACGCTTCATAATGCGGCACACATTTTCCATGGGAGACAGGTCTGGACTACAGAAAGGCCAGTCTAGTACCCGCACTCTTTTACTATAAAGCCACGCTGTTGTAACAAGTGACTTGGTATTGTCTTGCTGAAATAAGCAGGGGCGTCCATGATAACGTTGCTTGGATGGCAGCATATGTTTCTCCAAAACCTGTATGTACCTTTCAGCATTAATGGTGCCTTCACAGATGTGCAAGTTACCCATGCCTTGGGCACTAATACACCCCCATACCATCACACATGCTGGCTTTTCCATCACACATGCTGGCTTTTCAACTTTGCACCTATAACAATCCAAATGGTTATTTTCCTCTTTCTTCTGGAGGACACGACGTTCGCCGTTTCCAAAAAACAGTTTGAAATGTGGACTCGTCAGACCACGGAACACTTTTCCACTTTGCATCAGTCCATCTTAGCTAAGACCGCGCCCAGCGAAGCCGGCGGCGTTTCTGGGTGTCGTTGATAAATGGCTTTGGCTTTGCATAGTAGAGTTTTAACTTGCACTTACAGATGTAGCGACCAACTGTAGTTACTGACAGTGGTTTTCTGAAGTGTTCCTGAGCCCGTGTGGCGATATCCTTTACACACTGATGTCGCTTTTTGATGGAGTACTGCCCGGGGGAACGAAGGTCTGTTATATGATCGCTTACGTGCAGTGATTTCTCCAGATTCTCCGAACCTTTTGATGGTATTATGGACAGCAGATGGTGAAATTCCTAAATTCCTTGCAATAGCTTGTTTAGAAATGTTGCTCTTAAACTGTTTGACGATTTGCTCACGCATTTGTTCACAAAGTGGTGACCGTTTCCCAATCCTTGTTTCTGAATGACTGAGCATTTAACGGACGCTGCTTTTATACCCAATCATGGCACCCACCTGTTCCCAATTAGCCTGCACACCTGTGGGATGTTCCAAATAAGTGTTTGATGAGCATTCCTCAACTTTATCAGTATTTATTGCCACCTTTCCCAACTTCTTTGTCACGTGTTACTGGCATCAAATTCTAAAGTTAATGATTATTTGCAAAAAACATTTTTTTTTATCAGTTTGAACATCAAATATGTTGTCTTTGTAGCATATTCAACTGAATATGGGTTGAAAAGGATTTGCAAATCATTGTATTCCGTTTATATTTACATCTAACACAATTTCCCAACTCATATGGAAATGGGGTTTGTAAAACAAACCCAGGTGTCAAACAGGGACTAAAAGAGTCCAAAGCTTACAGAACCCGGATCATGACTTTCTACAATCTGTCACTATTTACACTTCACACACCCTCTTTTTTAACCAGTAGAATTGTCCTTTGTTGCCTTTCTTCCTCTCCACGATGTTATTGCTTGTATGCACTTTGTGTGTGCGTTTTGACACACTCAACATCATGCGCCTCGGCTCTCTAGTCACCGCCGCACAGCGGCATTCAGATGAAAGAACGGTGAACGTACTTTTCAAAAGTGTTATAGTACCAATTTCATTGATTAGTACCACAATACTTTATTAGTAGCAGTATACTGTACAACACTACTACACACACATACAGTACATAGAAGAAAGTGTGTTTTTGTTGTTTGTGTCTTGCAGACGTCCAGCAGCTGATGGGTAATCCAGAAGAAGTTTCCCCTCAGTCAGGGGGGAGCTCCACTTTGAAGCAGGAGACTCCACAACCACCCTGCATTAAAAAGGAAGAGGAGGAACTCTGCATCACTCAGGAGGGAGAGTGTCTTCTAGGACGAGAGGAAGCTGATTACACCAAGTTTCCACTGACTATTGTCTCTGTGAAGACTGAAGATGATGAAGAGAAACCACAAGTAGACAACCTCTTAGCTCCACTATCAGATAGTGAGGCTGAAGACGAGGTTGAAGTAACTTTGAGCAGCGATACAGACTGTGAAGGTGATATGAGGACTCACACTGACAACAAACACTCTGAATGCTCTACAAAGAAGAGAGGGGAAACATGTTTGAGCTGCTCAGTTTGTGCTGAAAGTTTTACTACAAAGAGCCAATTTACTGGACACATGAGAACACACACAGGTAAAAAAACATTTAAATGTTCGGTTTGTGGCAAAAGCTTTTCTCTAAGTAGCAATTTGATTGTACACATGAGAACACACACAGGAGAAAGAACATTTAAGTGTTCAGTTTGTGGCAATAACTTTTCTCAAAATAGCCATTTGACGCGACACATGAGAACACACACAGGTGAAAAACCATTTAATTGTTCAGTTTGTGGCAAAAGCTTTTCTCAAAAAAGCCATTTGACTGAACACATGAGAACACACACGGGTGAAAAACCCTTCAAATGTTCAGTTTGTGGCAACAGCTTTTGTCAAAATAGCTATTTGATTCAACACATGAGAACACACACAGGGGAAAAAACATTTAAGTGTTCCGTTTGTGGCAGAAGCTTTTCTCGAAATAGCATTTTGACTGAACACATGAGAACACACACAGGTGAAAAACCGTTTATTTGTTCAGTTTGTGGCAAAAGCTTTCATCATAACAACTCTTTGTATCGACACATGAGAACACACACGGGTGAAAAACCATTTAATTGTTCAGTTTGTGGCAAAAGCTTTTCTCAAAATAGCTCTTTGACCGAACACACGAGAACACACACGGGAGGAAATACATTTAATTGTTCAGTTTGTGGCAAACGCTTTTCTCAAAAGAGCTATTTGATCCAACACATGAGAACACACACCGGAAAAAAAACATTCAATTGTTCAGCTTGTGGCAGAAGCTTCGCTCGAAATAGCATTTTGACTGAACACATGAGAACACACACAGGTGAAAAAACATTTAACTGTTCAGTTTGTGGCAAAAGCTTTCATCATAACAACTCTTTGTGTCGACACATGAGAACACACGCTGGAGAAAAATCATTTAGTTGTTCAGTGTGCTGTAAAAGGTTCACACATAAAGCAGACGCAGTAAAACACATGAGAACACACAAGGGAAAATAAGCAATTAGCTGTTTAGTTTGTGGTATGTTGCTCATATGTGGCGACATCCACCCTACCCAGGACCTCCTCACTGCTTCTTTCACTAATATTTTGGATTATTTGGAGCATAATCTTATCCACTCATGACCCCATGTCTCCTCTCTATCTGAAACCTTCCTGAACAGTAAGATAGATGATGCTTCAAGTGCTTGGTTACTCCTTCTTCAGTCCAGGGACCTGGGGCCTCACTACGCCTTTTTTCAAGGCAAAGTTGAGATGCATCAAAACTGACGTTGACGCATAAGTGATGCTGGGTAACTGTTCCCACAATGGATCACTGTCATGAGCCGTGTTTGGATCGTGTTTTCTGATTGTTTCTAAATCCCTGTACACTCTTTGTTTGTCTAATCTTGAACAGGTTTGTGCTGTAAACAAAAGTGTTGTTGTACTTGTTGCAATGACAATAAAGACCTACCTACCTACCTACTTACCTGTTGGTGTGCACTTTTGAGATTGTTTAGTCACCATGGTTACTTATTTTCACCTGCCTCTGTTGTATGGGACACTCACCGGTTGGTAATAAAGAGACACTATTTAAGCCTACCTTTTTTTTTAATATATATAAATGTTTTTATTGAATTTGACAGGTATTACCATCCATTCATCCATTTCTACCGCTTATTCCCTTTTGGGGTCGCGGGGGGCGCTGGCTCCTATCTCAGCTACAATCGGGCGGAAGTCGGGGTACACCCTGGACAAGTCGCCAACTCATCGCAGGGCCAACACAGATAGACAGACAACATTCACACTCACATTCACACACTAGGGACCATTTAGTGTTGCCAATCAACCTATCCCCAGGTGCATGTCTTTGGAGGTGGGAGGGGCCTATCCCCAGGTGCATGTCTTTGGAGGTGGGAGGGGCCTATCCCCAGGTGCATGTCTTTGGAAGTGGGAGGAAGCCGGAGTACCCGGAGGGAACCCACGCATTCACGGGGAGAACATGCCAACTCCACACTAACCCCTCTCCCACCGTGAAGCCCGACAGGTATTTCAATGTACAATAAAACAGTAAACACAATTTCCCCTTTTTTTTTCCCACCCACTTCCAAGAACAGCAACCCAACACATACCCCATACACACATAACCCCCCCCCCCCCACCCCAACCCCCCAGTCCTACATACTGGTAAGCTAAAGAGGTACAGTCACAAATAGAAAATAATTAGTACATCACTTTCTTCTCAACATAGGCAGATAGTAAACACACACGGAATAAATATAAATAAAGTAAATGAAATGAGAGAGAGAGAAAAAAGCTGGTTTATGAAAGGAGAACTTTTCATTTTATTGTAGTCAGCTGGAGGCGTGTCTTAATGAAATTAAACAATGGATGTCCGCTAACTTTTTGCAACTCAACGCCAAAAAAACGGAGATGCTGATTATCGGTCCTGCTAGACACCGACCTCTATTTAATAATACAACTCTAACATTTGACAACCAAAAAATTAAACAAGGCGACACGGTAAAGAATCTGGGTATTATCTTCCACCCAACTCTCTCCTTTGAGGCACACATTAAAAGCGTTACTAAAACGGCCTTCTTTCATCTCCGTAATATCGCTAAAATTCGCTCCATTCTGTCCACTAAAGACGCTGAGATCATTATCCATGCGTTTGTTACGTCTCGCCTCGACTACTGTAACGTATTATTTTCGGGTCTCCCCATGTCTAGCATTAAAAGATTACAGTTGGTACAAAATGCGGCTGCTAGACTTTTGACAAGAACAAGAAAGTTTGATCACATTACGCCTGTACTGTATATACCTTTATATACATATATACATACATATATACCTATACTGTATATACCTTTATATACATATATACATACATATATACCTATACTGTATATACCTTTATATACATATATACATACATATATACCTATACTGGCTCACCTGCACTGGCTTCCTGTGCACTTAAGATGTGACTTTAAGGTTTTACTACTTACGTATAAAATACTACACGGTCTAGCTCCATCTTATCTTGCCGATTGTATTGTACCATATGTCCCGGCAAGAAATCTGCGTTCAAAGGACTCCGGCTTATTAGTGATTCCCAAAGCCCAAAAAAAGTCTGCGGGCTATAGAGCGTTTTCCATTCGGGCTCCAGTACTCTGGAATACCCTCCCGGTAACAGTTCGAGATGCTACCTCAGTAGAAGCATTTAAGTCTCACCTTAAAACTCATTTGTATACTCTAGCCTTTAAATAGATTCCCTTTTTAGACCAGTTGATCTGCCATTTCTTTTCTTTTTCTTCTATGTCCCACTCTCCCGTGTGGAGGGGGTCCGGTCCGATCCGGTGGCCATATACTGCTCGCCTGTGTATCGGCTGGGGACATCTCTGCGCTGCTGGTCCGCCTACGCTTGGGATGGTTTCCTGCTGGCTCCGCTGTGAACGGGACTCTCGCTGCTGTGTCTTGGATCCTCTTTGGACTGGACTCTCGCGACTGTATTGTATCCATTGTGGATTGAACTTTCACAGTATCATGTTAGATCCGCTCGACATCCATTGCTTTCCTCCTCTCCAAGGTTCTCATAGTCATTATTGTCACCGACGTCCCACTGGGTGTGAGTTTTCCTTGCCCTTATGTGGGCCTACCGAGGATGTCGTAGTGGTTTGTGCAGCCCTTTGAGACACTAGTGATTTAGGGCTATATAAGTAAACATTGATTGATTGATTGATACTGCAAGCATTAAATAAAAAATAAAAAATATATATATTTTTTTAACATTTTAGTGACTGAGACCCTCTATACTCTCCAGGAGCTCTAAGGATTAAAAAAAAAAAATCCATTTATTTTGTAATTGTTTGAAAATGAAAAATATCAAAATGGCCCCTGCATTCTTACATTTTTCCATGTGCGGCCCTCTGTGGAAAAGGTTCGGACACCCCTGTTCTAAGGGTGTTTAACTAAAACAACTAAGTGGGTTGAAAAATATTTCTGTGTTTCTTGTAGTATTTAAAACGTATGATTTTTTTTCTTCGTTGTATGCCCTTTTTCTGGTTTGAACAACAGCCATTGAAAATGTCTGCACGTGCTTGTATATATATATATATATATATATATATATATATATATATATATATATATATATATATATATATATATATATATATATATTTATTTATTTATTTAATTTTTTTTACTTTCAAACAGTAGTTGAAGATGATGTTAAACACTTTTGCCAACCATTGTTTTAAAACAAGATTACATTGCTTTTATTTAGAAAAAAAAAACTGCTGTCTGTGCAGGTGTTTGTATATATTTATTTTCTTTATTTTCAAAGAGTAGTAGTTGATTATTTGTTGTTAGATGCTGTTACCAACCATTGCTTTAAAACAGTTACTCAAGTAGATGTAACGGAGTAAATGTAGCGCGTTACTACCCACCTCTGCAAGTCATCCTTCAATGAGGATATTACTGATAAAAGTCAAGAGGAGAAAAACGTCAAAAGTGTGAAATGCTATAATGTTGAAAATGTATACTGGGGTAGTGTGACTTTCACACTTTCACAAGACTTACTTTGTCAAACAACTTGCCGTTTGCTTGAACCCACTAAAAGACAGAATACAACATTGTCCATTTTTGTTGAATTTCTATCTCCAAAGTAATTTGATATCAAAAATGTTTTGGCGATAAGGAGCACTTCAATTATGAGCCAGAAATGTAAGAAAAGATGAAAAAGGCCGCTAGTTATTTAAAATATATTTTATTTTTTAAAGTGCAGTTGTCGACCGGAAGTTTCACACTTCCGGCGCATGCGCAAACACATCGGTAAAGCGGAAAGTCCAAGATGGCGGACTAAGCGGCGTGGCTTTCTGGAGAAGTTTCACATTTACGGTCTTATAGATTCAAAAATAGCATCAAATACCTCAACTATTCACATTTTCTTAAGCCAACCACACGGACTTTGAGTGTGGAGCGACGGCGTGTTAGCTGAAGTGAAGATTGAAGACGGGATAGAAGATGGACGACTACTGCTATGCTAAGATGGCGACGTCATGTCAAAGAGAAAGTGAAAGAGAATCTGCGCCACCAACGGAGAACAATCTGAAAAGCCAAGATGAAGGTGAGTGTGTTGCGTTCCCTCATGTGAAAGCTATTTGAATTCCAAGCCCTAAATATAAAAAATTAGCCGCCTTTTTTTGAACAATGTAAACAGCGAACCTCGATCCAAAATGGCGGAAATGACTGTTAGAAGTTACCGCAGTAGTAAACAGTAGGCAAGCAACGATACTTGCTATAATCCTGCGTGAATCCGCCTTTATTGACCGTGATCCTGTGTTTTAATATTTTTCAATCAGACTTTTTGTTTGTGTTTGCAAAGTTTATCATCCTCTGATACAACATTGACTAAAAAATTCTGCAGATCCTTTTTTAAATTTTTTTTTTAATTTTTGAGTTTGTGGATAAAACCATTTTGTCCCTGAAATACTCATTAAACTTTTAAAATATTGCTTAGTAATTGTAAACTTGAAATAGAAATGTTATAGTATTCAGTACACCACTGATACTTTGTCTCCTGCAGAATGTTTGTGATGACAAGCAAAACAAAGGGAAAAATGTTGTTCTCTTTACCTCCACAAAATGTACAGAAAAGAAGCAAAACTGTGGTCCTAAAACCAGGTACGGACCTAAGCGTGGGTTACCTGTACCGTTACACCTCTAGTAAACACAATTATAGATGTGAAGAAAATGACAGTTGTCAGCTGTGAGCATATATCAAACATGACGGAAATGTCTGTTACAAGATACTGTGCTAGTAAATAGTAGGGATACAACTGTACTCGTTATTAGACATTATTATTATTATTATGTACAGCTCCAGACTTGAGAAACTGATCAGGCGGGCCGGTTCTACAATTGGAATGAAACTGGGCTAACTGGTGAGGGTGGCAGAGAAGAGGACTGTTGACAAACTAGTGAGCATCCTGGATGATGCCAGTCACCCTCTGCATAGTGTTATCAGTAGCCAGAGGAGCCTGTTCAGTTCTAGACTGCTTCATCCTAATAGACTCAAAAACTACTTTGTCCCACACGCCATTAGACTGTACAACTCCTCTCTGGGGCGGGGGTGGGGGGTACTAGGATGACAGGGGATGCAAAACGATAACAGTGCAGTGCGTTTTCTCGACATGGTCACTACTGCCTACTTTCTCTTGTTATATTCTTATTTTACTGTTGTGTTTTTATTACCATTGTTGCTTTTTATTTTTTATTCTTATTGTAATATTTCTCAATTTTGTTCCCATTTAAACCCCCATTATTTACTTTTTAAAAATTGATCTCAACTCTGTACACTGCTGCTGGAATTTGAATTTTCCTGAAAGAACTCTCCTGAAGGAATCAATAAAGTACTATCCATCTATCCATCTATCTATCTATCTATCTATCTATCTATCTATCTATCTATCTATCTATCTATCTATCTATCTATCTATCTATCTATCTATCTATCTATCTATTATCCTGCATGGGACAATCCGCCTTAGTTCAAATAAAAAGTGATATTGTACGGGAGCCTATAAAGGACTGTATATTTTACCTTAGGGGGGATGACTCCAATTATTAAATATTTATTTAAAGGGGAACATTATCACAATTTCAAAAGGGTTAAAAACAATAAATATTAGTTCCCAGTGGCTTGTTGTATTTTTTTAATGTTTTTTTCAAAATTTTACCGGTCTCGGAATATCCCTAAATAAAGCTTTAAAGTGCCTTACTTTCGCTATCTTCGAAACCACTAGCCATTTCCCTGTGACGTCACACAGTGCTGCCAATGTAAACAAACAATGGGAATACCACAGCAAGATATAGCGACATTAGCTCGGATTCGAACTTGGATTTCAGCAGTTTAAGCGATTCAACGCATGTATTGAAACGGATGGTTGGAGTATGAAAGTATTGAAGAAGAAACTGAAGCTATTGACGCTATTCATAGCCATAGCATGGCCGAATAGCTGCGTTAGCATCGCCGGTAAAATGTGCGGACCAAACGATCAGGACTTTCGCATCTTTTGACACTGGAACAACTTAAATCCGTCAATTGGTAAGTGGTTTTTTTTGCAGTAAATGTGGGTGGAAGGAAACGTAATATAGTTGCAAATGCATCTACAGGTTATCCATACATCTCTGTGCCATGTCTGCTTTAGCACCGCCGGTAAATAACATGTTAGCATCGATTAGCGTAGCATGTTAGCATCGATTAGCTAGCAGTCACGCCGCGACCAAATATATCTGATTAGCACATAAGTCAACATCAACAAAGCTCACCTTTGTGATTTAGTTGACTTTATCGTTGCAAATCCATCTGCAGGTTATCCATACATCTCTGTGCCATGTCTGCCTTAGCATCGCCGGTCAAATGTGGAGACACTCTGGTACATTCAATGGGGGTCTTGCGGCAGATTTCTTGCCAGTGGTGCAACTTGAATCCCTCCCTGTTAGTGTTGTTACACCCTCCGACAACACACCGACGAGGCATGATGTCTCCAAGGTTCCAAAAAATAGCCCAAAAAACGGAAAATAACAGAGCTGAGACCCAGTGTTTGTAATGTGAAAATGAAAATGGCGGGTGTGTTACCTCGGCGACGTCACATTCTGACGTCATCGCCTCCAGCGCGATAAACAGAAAGGCGTTTAATTCGCCCAAATTCACCCGTTTAGAGTTCGGAAATCGGTTAAAAAAATATATGGTCTTTTTTCTGCACCATCAAGGTATATATTGACGCTTACATAGGTCTGCTGATAATGTTCCCCTTTAAGAATCAAATCTAAAAGAGAGTGAGAGGAGACGGCTTATACAGTTTAACAATTTACTATATAATAACAAAATAGACATACAATAACCAGACTTAATTACAATTTTCAATACATTTTCAATACATGCGTAATCTGTTGAATCGCTTAAATCGCTGAAATCCGAGTCTGAATCCGAGCTAATGTCGCTATATCTTGCTGTGCTATTCGCCGTTGTTTGTTTACATTGGCAGCACTGTGTGATGTCACAGGGAAATGGATAGTCGCGTCGCAAATCGCGAAAATCAAGCACTTTATAGCTTTTTTTAGGGATATTCGGGGAGCGGTAACATTTTGAAAAAAACTTCCAAAAATACAACAAGCCACTGGGAACTGATTTTTATTGTTTTTAACGCTTTTGAAATTGTGATAATGTTCCCCTTTCAGTCACGGTGCAGCACACAAACACAAGTGCTAGCTGCGGTTAGCTTATTAGCCGTTAGCATGCACTTCACGTATGCTGGCAAGGTGAAGCGCCCAAACGTCCTAAACCTAAATGAGTGTAAATGATAAACGGTCACTTATCACTCTGATGTAATAATAATCTTACTGTGGTTCTTTCTCCGATATGCAATCGTGGTAAACTGTGTCCATCCGTGTACTACCGACGCTGCGCTGCACTGCTAGTGCTGGAACTCTTTTAAACAGTTTTTTCTACCAGCTGGCAGAAACAGAAATGCCCGTAACCGTGGTAACCAAAACCATAGCTACAGTAAACAACTTAAATATAGACCATTCGGCTTTCCCATCAAAAGTAGTAAATATAAATAAATAATAATAATAATAATAATCCCATAACAGAAAATATCTCCTAAACAGAGAACTTAAAGAAACAATTATATTAAGATGCAAACCTTCAGAACAGATATCAATCGAGATTGGACGGTATATACTTTGTATTTTTTGTTTAGCACTTAGCAATAGTGCTAATTGCTTGATCTGTTTATCACTCAGCTTCTAAAACTTGTAGCTCATCCTCCTTACTTTCAGGCTCAAAAATATAAGGTTCTGGATCATAATTTGGCACTCATGAAGTCTGCCTTTATTATTAATAGTTGGTGGTGTTGTTGAAGGAAATAGTGAGCGTTGTGATGCGTCTGTGAAAATAATGCGCCACCGTTTTTTCCTAAAATAATGAAAAGACGTAAATATTACATGTTATTATGAATGTGCCTGTTATTACACTACATATATACTTACAGTGTGTATATAAAAAGTTGCTGGAAGCCTTTGGATATTTTATAGAGTTTTTTTTATAGGCGAAATAGAGTGCGTCCCCATTACCTGCATTGTTAGCTGACTTTTGCTAGCGTTTATTTAGGAGTTAGAATCAGTGATGGGCAGTAGTGCACAACAAGTAGCGACGCTATGTAGCTTAACTACAGTTCCCAGTAGCGTGGCGTTAGCCTCGCTCCTTTTTGAACCCGTAGTGATTCCTGTAGCTTGGCTATTTTTCGCCCCATGTAGTGACGTAGCGTCCATCAAACGCTACAAAGAGAGAAAAAAGACTGCTAATCAAGAGCTGGGAAAAAAATGCTATAATCATTTTAATTTGTTTGTTTTTTTACTTGTTATTTATTTGTTACTAATGTATATCTGGTTGATCGTTTAGATTATATTTAAAATTTAGTTTTGGTGGTACTGTTTTTACATTTTCAAAATAATAAATAATGGTGTTATTTATTGTGATTCCAAAATCCCTCAAAATAATTGTCGTTATTATGTTTTGCCATAATTGTCCAGCCCTAAACGAGGTATTGGAAAGGACTTCATGATAAACTATGTATCACAGTACTTGAGGCACGATACGATAGTCTATTGTGATACTGTGACATTGGAGTTTTACTGCCATTTTACAAAGTCACTGAAAAATGTAAAAACAAAACAGCTTAAAATAAATGTTGTACACTAGATGCAAGTCATAATTTATTGCACAAATTGTGTGGAAAACAAATTAATTCCAATGATCATTGCAGTTTTACAGAAAGTGGATCAAATTTCTTGCATTTGATATCAAAAAAATGTCCTCTACTTCTTATCTACAGACTTCTTTGAAGTATATATTGTTGTGCTTGTAGCGTGAAAGCAAGACAACTTTGCGTATCGTTGACACACAAAAACGTGTGCGTCCTTTATTCTCACAGAACAAACGAGAAAATGGCGGGAACAACAAACCCCCACCTTTGGGAGAATCTGCTGACGGCCACTTAAAGGGACCGCGCCGAATGACCTGCTCTTAATCGCATACATGTATGCACAACGGAACAACATTGTCATGTGCACAATCGAACAGTACGGGGAATAATAACAATAAAGTCAAGCAACAGGTGTGGTGAATTATGTCCGTAACTCAACCGCTACACACGTCCCCCCAGAATTCGCCATCACAAAGAAAAATAAACGGTCAATGGACAGGGCACAAACAGGCCGACCAGACCTGGCACTAACGCCGGGGAGTCAGGGGAAACCGGAAGGGTATCTGCACAGTCCAAGGTACCGAGGGATTGCTTAGAACAGGGGTGCCCATTACGTCAATCGCGAGCTACCAGTCGACCGCGGGGGGTGTGTCAGTCGATCTCCAGCCAGGCTTTAAAAAAAATAGACCTAAAAATTAGTGATCATCAATCTTCACCAAGACGTCAGTTAAATGACATTCACGGTACCGGAGGGTCTCGTGAGATGACGCTGGCTGCTGCAAGATCATTATTATGAAAATATGACCGAGAGGAAGGCGAGAAACACTTTTTATTTCAACAGACTCTCGCGCCGTCCCTTCCGTCAAAACTCTAAAGGCCGACTGCACGTTTCCTATCTTCACAATAAAAGCCCTGCTTCATGCTGCCTGCGCTAACTAAATACAGAGTCTCGGAAAACTGGCGTGCACAAGCAATCCCTCAGAAAGCTGGCGTGCACATTACTTGTGCACGCCAGCTTTCCGAGACTCTTATTTTGTTAGCGCAGGCAGCATGAAGCAGGGCTTTTATTGTGAAGATAGGAAATGTGCAGTCGGCCTTTAGAGTTTTGACGGAAGGGACGGCGCAAAAGTCTGTTGAAATAAAAAGTGTTTCTCGCCTTCCTCTCTGTCATTTTTTCATAATAATGAACTGGCAGCAGCCAGCGTCATCTCACAAGACCCTCGGGTGCCGTGAATGTCAATCAAGCAAGCTACGGAATTTGCCGCCAATGTTTTTCTTGTAAAGTGTATGGAAGCTGGATGAATTAGATGCCAAAAACCAACCACTTTCATGTGGTATTGTACAGAAAGGACAACTTTTTTTCTCCTCCATTTGAAAATGTGGGCGTTATCATCATTACTGTCTGATTCCAATCAATGCAAGTCATCAGAATCAGGTAATACACCAACTTATATTCTTGTCTTTGTGAAAGAAAGACATCTATATGTGTTACACATGCTTGTATTATCATTAAACACATTTAACTTGTTTACAAAAATGTCTCTTTCATAAATAAATAAATAAATATAAATGATATATATAAATGAGGTAGATCCCCTCGAGTTGGTCAATTGAAAATTAGCTCGCCTGCAGAAAAAGTGTGGGCACCCCTGGCTTAGAAGGATGCAAGGATGGGGCCTAGGTAAAGCGGGCGGACGACCCCGGCGCGGGGGTACAGCTGTGGTAACCGGCTGACTAAGATCCAAGTGGGCCGCTTTCAGCCGGTCCACCGTGATCTTTTCAGACCGACCCCCGATATCTAAGAGAAAATGTTTGTCCCAGCTCTCTAGGATGCGAAATGGCCCATCGTAAGGGCGGCGGACAAAAACAAAAGCTGCTCTCCTTAAAGGGGAACATTATCAGCAAACCTATGTAAGCGTCAATATATACCTTGATGGTGCAGAAAAAAAGACAATGTATTTTTTTAACCGATTTCCGAACTCTAAATGGGTGAATTTTGGCAAATTAAACGCCTTTCTGTTTATTGCTCTGGTGGCGGTGACGTCAGAACGGGACGTCACCGAGGTAACACACCCACCATTTTCATTTTCACATTACAAACAGTTCTGTTATTTTCGACTATTTTTTGGAACCTTGGAGACATCATGCCTCGTCGGTGTGTTGTCGGAGGGTGTAACAACACTAACAGGGAGGGATTCAAGTTGCACCACTGGCAAGAAATCTGCCGCCAGACCCCCATTGAATGTGCCAGAGTGTCTCCACATTTGACCGGCGATGCTAAGGCAGACATGGCACAGAGATGTATGGATAACCTGCAGATGCATTTGCAACGATAGTCAACGAAATCACAAAGGTGAGTTTTGTTGATGTTGTTGACTTATGTGCTAATCAGACATATTTGGTCGCAGTATGACTGCCAGCTAATCGATGCTAACATGCGACGCTAATCGATGCTTACATGCTATTTACGCTAGCTGTATGTTCATTTGAAACTAGATACCCACATTTAATACGAAACAAACACTTACCAATCAACGGATTTAAGTTGCTCCAGTGTCACAAGATGCGAAAGTCCTGATCGTTTGGTCCGCAGATTTTACCGGCAATGCTAATAAGGCAGCCATGCTATGGGCCACTTCATTAGGTACACCCACGCTATGGCCGAATAGCGTCAATAGCTATTTGCTCAATAGCTTCAGTTTCTTCTTCAATTTCGTTTTCGCTATCTGCCTCCATACTCCGACCATCTGTTTCAATACATGCGTAATCTGTTGAATCGCTTAAACCGCTGAAATCCGAGTCTGAATCCGAGCTAATGTCACTATATCTTTCTGTGGTAACCGCCATGTTGTTTGTATTGGCAGCACTGTGTGACGTCACAGGGAAATGGATAGTGGTTTCGAAGATAGCGAAAATAAGGCACTTTAAAGCTTTATTTAGGGATATTCCGAGACCGGTAAAATTTTTAAAAAAACTTCAAAAAATACAACAAGCCACTGGGAACTGATTTTTATTGTTTTTAACCCTTTTGAAATTGTGATAATGCTCCCCTTTAAACACTCAAAATGGCGGGAACAACAAATCCCCACCTTTGGGAGAATCTGCTGACGGCCACTTAAAGGGGCGGCGGCGAATGACCTGCTCTTAACTGCATACATTTATGCACATGTGCACAATCACACAGGACAGGGAATAATAACAATAAAGTCAAGCAACATGTGTGGTGAATTATGTCCGTAACTCTTTTACAAACCCCATTTCCATATGAGTTGGGAAATTGTGTTAGATGTAAATATAAACGGAATACAATGATTTGTAAATGATTTGTGTGGCGCAGTGGTAGAGTGGCCGTGCGCAACCCGAAGGTCCCTGGTTCAATCCCTATCTATTACCAACCTCATCACGTCTGTCGTGTCCTGAGCAAGACACTTCACCCTTGCTCCTGATGGGTGTTGGTTAGCGCCTTGCATGGCAGCTCCCTCCATCAGTGTGTGAATGTGTGTGTGAATGTGGAAGTAGTGTCAAAGCGCTTTGAGTACCTTGAAGGTAGAAAAGCGCTATACAAGTACAACCCATTTATCATTTTTAACCCATATTCAATTGAATGCACTACAAAGACAAGATATTTGATGTTCAAACTCATAAACTTTGTTTTTTTTTTGCAAATAATAATTAGAATTTCAAGGCTGCAACACGTGCCAAAGTAGTTGGGAAAGGGCATGTTCACCACTGTGTTACATCACCTTTTCTTTTAACAACACTCAATAACTGTTTGCGAACTGAGGAAACTAATTGTTGAAGCTTTGAAAGTGGAATTCTTTCCCATTCTTGTTTTATGTAGAGCTTCAGTCCTTCAACAGTCCGGGGTCTCCGCTGTCGTATTTTACGCTTCATAATGCGCCACACATTTTTTATGGGAGACAGGTCTGGACTGCGGACGGGCCAGGAAAGTACCTGCATTCTTTTTTTATTAAACCACACTGTTGTAACGCGTGCTGAATGTGGCTTGGCATTGTCTCGCTAAAATAAGCAGGGGCGTCCATGATAAAGACAGCGCTTGGATGGCAGCATATGTTGTTCTAAAAGCTGTATGTACCTTTCAGCATTAATGGTGCCTTCACAGATGTGTAAGTTACCCATGCCTTGGGCACTAATGCACCCCCATACCATCACAGATGCTGGCTTTTCAACTTTGCATTGATAACAGTCTGGACGGTTTGCTTCCCCTCTGATGTCGAATATTTCCAAAAACAATTTAAATGTGGACTCGTCAGACCACAGAACACTTTTCCACTTTGCATCAGTCCATCTTAGATGGCCCATTTATCAACAACATCTCCAGATGTTGTTGATAAATGGCTTTCGCTTTGCATAGTAGAGCTTTAACTTGCACTTACAGATGCACTTACGGACTTAAAAGACTTATTTTACTGCTATATTTGTATTCCCATTGTTTCTTTTTATTCATATTCTTATTGTAATATGTTTTTATTCTGTTTCCATTTAAACCCCCATTATTTACTTTTTACTTTTTAAATTGATCTCAACTCTGTACACTGCTGCTGGAATTTTAATTTTCCTGAAGGAATCAATAAAGTACTATCTATCTATCTATCCATCTATCCATCTAGCCATCTATCCATCTATCCATCTATCCTTCTATCTGTCTGTCTGTCTGTCTAATCTGTCTGTCTAATCTGTCTGTCTAATCTGTCTGTCTAATCTGTCTGTCTGTCTGTCTGAGCCCATGTGGTGATATCCTTTCGAGGTTTATGTCGGTTTTTGATACAGTGCCGTCTATAGTATCGAAGGTCACGGTCATTCAATGTTGGTTTCCGGCCATGCCGCTTACGTGGAGTGATTTCTCCAGATTCTCTGAACATTTTGATGATATTATGGAGCGTAGATGTTGAAATCCCTAAATTTCTTGCAATTGCACTTTGAGAAACGTTGTTCTTAAACTGTTTGACTATTTGCTCACGCAGTTGTGGACAAAGTGGTGACCGTTTCCCAATCCTTGTTTCTGAATGACTGAGCATTACACGGAAGCTGTTTTTTTACCCAACCATGGCACCCACCTGTTCCCAATTAGCCTGCACACCTGTGGGATGTTCCAAATAAGTGTTTGATGAGCATTCCTCAACTTTATCAGTATTTATTGACACCTTTCCCAACTTCTTTGTCACCTGTTGCTGGCATCAAATTCCAAAGTTAATGATTATTGGCAAAAAAAAATGTTTATGAGTTTGAACATCAAATATGTTGTCTTTGTAGCATATTCAACTGAATATGGGTTGAAAATAATTTGCAAATCATTGTATTCCGTTTATATTTACATCTAACACAATTTTACAACTCATATGGAAACAGAGTTTGTACATGTGGGTTAACTCCTGAGAGTAGTATGTGTGTTTGTGACAATGTCAACCTGTTGTCTGAGTGACGTCAGTGAGTGAGCGGGCGAGTAAAGAGAGAGCAGCAGGACAGGTGTAACAACTACATTATACCTGTCACTATTTAAACTCCTTGTGCAGATCTGAATGCTTATTATTTGAATGTTGACCTAAGTCTGAAGCAAAAGTGCTAATACTAATCACCGCATTTGGCGAGGTGTGTTTTAAAGCAGTTGAACGGTATTAGTACTTTTCAAAGGTGGTGTAGTACCGATTTAAATTGATTAGTACCACGATATACTTTATTAGTAGCAGTATACTGTACAACACTACTACACACACATTTTTGTTGTTTGTGTCTTGCAGACGTCCAGCAGCTGATGGGTAATCCAGAAGAAGTTTCCCCTCAGTCAGGGGGGAGCTCCACTTTGAAGCAGGAGACTCCACAACCACCCTGCATTAAAAAGGAAGAGGAGGAACTCTGCATCACTCAGGAGGGAGAGTGTCTTCTAGGACGAGAGGAAGCTGATTACACCAAGTTTCCACTGACTATTGTCTCTGTGAATATTGAAGAAGAGGAAGAGAAACCACAAGTAGACAACCTCTTAGCTCCACTGTCAGATAGTGAGGCTGAAGACGAGGTTGAAGTAACTTTGAGCAGCGATACAGACTGTGAAGGTGATATGAGGACTCACACTGACAACAAACACTCTAAATGCTCTTCAAAGAAGAGAGGTGAAAAATGTTCTACCTGCTCAGTTTGTGCTGAAAGTTTTACTAAAAAGAGCAATTTGACTCGACACATGAGAACACACACAGGAGAAAAACAATTTAATTGTTCAGTTTGTGGTGAAAGCTTTTCCCGAAATAGCAATTTGACTCGGCACATGAGAACACACACAGGTGAAAAACCATTTAATTGTTCAGTGTGTGGCAAAAGCTTTTCTCAAAATAACAATTTGACTGAACACATGAGATCACACACTGGAGAAAAAACATGTCATTGTTCAGTTTGTGGCGAAAGCTTTTCTCGAAATAGCAATTTGATTAAACACATGAGAACACACACAGGTGAAAAACCATTCAAATGTTCAGTTTGTGGCAACAGCTTTTCTCAAACTAGCTCTTTGACTCAACACATGAGAACACACACAGGAGAAAAGCCATTTAAGTGTTCGGTTTGTTGCAAAAGCTTTTCCCAAAGCAACCATTTGACTAAACACATGAGAACACACACAGGAGAAAAGCCATGTAATTGTTCAATTTGTGGCGAAAGCTTTTCTCTGAATAGCAATTTGACTCGACACATGAGAACGCACACAGGTGAAAAACCATTTGATTGTTCAGTTTGTGGCACCAGCTTTTCTCAAAGTAGCAATTTGACTCAACACATGAGAACACACAAGGGCGAAAAAACATGTTCAGTTTGTGGCAAAAGTTTTTCTAAAAGTAGCAATTTGACTCGACACATGAAAACGCACACAGGCGAAAAAACATGTTCAGTTTGTGGCAAAAGTTTTTCCAAAAATAGCAATTTGACTAAACACATGAGAACACACACATTCAAATGTCCAGTTCAGGGATGGGAACTTTCCGCGGATCCGCGGAATTCCGCCGATGTTGGGCCCGCCAGGGTCTATTATATAATATAATGCCAATGTGTGAAGGCACCTGATTGGCTAGCTCTACTATCAGCAGACAACATCAACCAATGACATTGCCCGTTATAGTACAAAAAACATTTAGTTGTTCAGTTTGTGGCAAAAACTTTTCTGTTAAGAGCTCTTTTACTGACCACATGAGAACACACGCAGGTGAAACACCATATAAGTGTTCACTTTGTGGCAGAAGTTTTCTAAAAATAGCCAATTGACTTGACACATGAGAACACACACAGGAGATAAAACAGTAAGTTTTGCAGTGTGCTGTAAAAGGTTCACACATAATACAGACACAGTAAATTACACAAGGGAAAATAAGCAATTAGCTGTTTAGTTTGTGGTATGTTGCTCATATGTGGCGACATCCACCCTACCCAGGACCTCCTCACTGCTTCTTTCACTAATATCTGAGGTATTCATACATACTTGGATTATTTGGAGCATAATCTTATCCACTCATGACCCCATGTCTTCTCTGTATCTGAAACCTTCCTGAACAGTAAGATAGATGATGCTTCAAGTGCTTGGTTACTCCTTCTTCAGTCCAGGGACCTCGTTTGTCAAGTTTGTGCACGCTCAAAAACCTGCACTACACCCTTTTTCACTGCAAAGTTGAGATGTATCAAAACTGACGTTGACGCAACTGTTTGCAAAACCAAGTGTCAACTTTTACTCCTCAGACTGATTGATGTGCAAATCAGAGACATATGAACAATTAACCCCCAACACCCACAACCCACCCCCACATCCCCATAAGAGGTTTAATTAGGCCCGCGGGATGAGTTTGCGAAGTGTAAAATTCATATGCATTTTTTTTAGTGAAAGACACTGCTGTTCTAATTGTGTCCACTGGATGTCGCAATAGCAATTCTGTTAGGCAAGCAAATAGCATAGCAAGTATACCAAGCAAGAGGTACCCGGTAAAGCGGGGCTGTGACTCCTCCCCCTCCACCCAACGTAAAAGAGGAGTAAAATAATCAATCAGTGGCAGAGGGGTTAGTGCGTCTGCCTCACAATACGAAGTTCCTGCAGTCCTGGGTTCAAATCCAGGCTCGGGATCTTTCTGTGTGGAGTTTGCATGTTCTCCCCGTGAATGCGTGGGTTCCCTCCGGGTACTCCGGCTTCCTCCCACCTCCAAAGACATGCACCTGGGGATAGGTTGATTGGCAACACTAAATGGTCCCTAGTGTGTGAATGTGAGTGTGAATGTTGTCTGTCTATCTGTGTTGGCCCTGCGATGAGGGGGCGACTTGTCCAGGGTGTACCCCGCCTTCCGCCCGATTGTAGCTGAGATAGGCGCCAGCGCCCCCCGCTACCCCAAAAGGGAGTAAGCGGTAGAAAATGGATGGATGGATAACCCCACTTCAAATGCAGCATGAGACACTGCACACTGATATAGTTCTGTGAAAATGATTGTCTTCTGTGCAAATGTAAAGAAAGTGAACAGTGTGTGATTTACTGCAATACTGTCAGTCTTTCAACTTTTTATTTGTGCTTTGTTCAAATTTTTCATCTAAGTTCATTGCGTTCTTTAAGGTGTTTTTGAAAACGCCCCATTTTTTTTTTTTTTTCCTCAGAAGTTTAAACTAACTTGGAAGTGTTTTGTCATGATGATTATTTGTGATCTGTACATTTTCAGAACGTGCTTGTTTTATTTTTGGCCAAAGTAAAATAAAGAAAATCAGCGGAAGTTGTCGTGTTTTTACCCGTCCCGCCCACGTGGAAATAGATTTTCCTCCATGCGGCCCCTGAGCTGAAATGAGTTTGACAGCCCTGCTGTAATCTGACTCATGTGAGCAGGTTACTGTATAAACACATTTTGTTATAAGTTATAAAAATGTGTTCATCAATGTCAGGCTGACAATCGCTCTTCCGCTTCCTCCAAAAACGAGAACAAAGCAGCTCCTACTGACTTGTGATTGGTCAGACCGTGCCGATCTTAATCACATGGCTAATTTCAATATAATAAATTGCGATGTAACACCATTAAATATCTTATATGCTCAGACAGTAATGTGTTTATATACGTTTAGATTGTGTTATGATGTTTGTAATGGGGAAAGACCTTATTGTGTCTTGTTTTCATGTTTGCATTTAAGATAGTTGACATTTGTTAACTGGTGATTAGTGATGTTAAGTGCCTAAGATGGTAGTTATTGATTAGCAGTGTGATGAGGGCTTTCTGCTGGTGAGTGATTAGCACTACAGTTAGAGCCACCTATCGCCAGGCAGAAATGAGCAGTTTCACCAACATTTTGATGTGAAACCATATTACTAACTGTCTGCTGTTTTACAGGATTCATGGAAGTTTATTGATGATACACATGAGATGGCACACAATTTAGTAGCAGGTGAACTATAGGATTGGTCCTGGTGGAGATCTACACTCATACTTGCCAACCTTGAGACCTCTGAATTTTAGAGACGGTGGGAGGGCGGGGTTTGGTGGTAGCGTGGTGTATATTGTAGATTGCAGCATCCCGGAAGAGTTAGTGCTGCAAGGGGTTCTAGGTATTTGTTATGTTGTGTAACGGTGCGGATGTTCTCCCGAAATGTGTTCGTCATTCTTGTTTGGTGTGGGTTCACAGTGTGGCGCATATTTGTAACAGTGTTAAAGTTGTTCATACGGCCACCCTCAGTGTGACCTGTATGGCTGTTGACCAAGTATGCCTCGCATTCATATATGTGTGTGTATGTTAAAGGCCTACTGAAAGCCACTACTAGCGACCACGCAGTCTGATAGTTTATATATCAATGATGAAATATTAACATTGCAACACATGCCAATACGGCCGCTTTAGTTTACTAAATTGCAATTTTAAATTTCCCGCGGAGTTTCCTGTTGAAAATGTCGCGTTTGACGTCTGGAGTTGGAGGCGACATATTAGCGCAGCACCACTTGCGGCTAAAAGTCGTCTCTTTTCATCGCATAATTACACAGTATTTTGGACATCTGTGTTGCTGAATCTTTTGCAATTTGTTCAATTAATAATGGAGACGTCAAAGTAGAAAGATGGAGGTGGGAAGCTTTAGCCTTTAGCCACACAAACACACCGTGTTTCCTTGTTTAAAATTCCCGGAGGTGAGGCTTTACTATGGATCAAAGCGGTCAAGCGAACATGGATCCCGATCACATGTCAACAGGCAGGTTTTGGTGAGAAAATTGTGGTAAAAAGTCACCTCTTACCGGAGATCTGTGGAGCATGCGCCGTCCATGCAGCCTCCGTGACTTCCCTCAGACACTGGCGTCAACACACCCGTGGACGCACCCCCTCCAACTATCAGGTACTATTTAACTCACTAAAACACTAGCAAAATAATAGAAAGATAAGGGATTTCCCAGAATTATCCTAGTAAATGTGTCTAAAAACATCTGAATCGCTCACAATGCAATCGCCTTTTCTTTTTTCCACCCATCCATCCATCATCTTCCGCTTATCCGAGGTCGGGTCGCGGGGGCAGCAGCCTAAGCAGGGAAACCCAGACTTCCCTCTCCCCAGCCACTTCGTCTAGCTCTTCCCGGGGGATCCCGAGGCGTTCCCAGGCCAGCCGGGAGACATAGTCTTCCCAACGTATCCTGGGTCTTCCCCGTGGCCTCCTACCGGTTGGACGTGCCCTAAACACCTCCCTAGGGAGGCGTTCGGGTGGCATCCTGACCAGATGCCCGAACCACCTCATCTGGCTCCTCTCCATGTGGAGGAGCAGCGGCTTTACTTTGAGTTCCTCCCAGATGGCAGAGCTTCTCACCCTATCTCTAAGGGAGAGACCTGGAAACTCATTTGGGCCGCTTGTACCCGTGATTTTATCCTTTCGGTCATGACCCAAAGCTCATGACCATAGGTGAGGATGGGAACGTAGATCGACCGGTAAATTGAGAGCTTTGCCTTCCGGCTCAGCTCCTTCTTCACCACAACGGATCGGTACAACGTCCGCATTACTGAAGACGCCACACCGATCCGCCTGTCGATCTCACAATTTTTTTTTTTATTTTATTAAATTTTTTTCCTAGTCCTTCTCTATCAATATCCTCATCCACAAATATTTCATCCTCGCTCAAATTAATGGGGGAATAGTCGTGTTCTCGGTCCGAATTAGGGATGCACCGAAATGAAAATTTGTGGCCGAAGCCGAAGCCGAAAAAAATTCAAACGCTTGGCCGAATACCAAATACCGAATAATGAATGCAGTTTTTCACAATTTTAAAAATATTGCATAAATAGCCTAGAATAAATATTTACACATGTTTTTCAAATAAAGTATGTTTTTATTGAATATTGACATTTTTTTAATATTCCAGTAGCCTTTGCTTTCCAAAAAAAAGCACAAAGTTTTTCATTTATATTAGGCCTTCAAACAAAACATTCATTCCCCAAAAAAAATAAAGTGCATTAAAGTGGATAAACCCACAACAAATGAATTATTGTCCTTTTGGCAAAAGTCTGCTTAGCCACAGTAGATATGCTAATAATGTAAACAGAAGGCTCAAGTAAATCTCAATTAAGTGTGTGCTTGTAACCTCATACACTTATACAGGTAGCCTACACAACAGGCTAATAATGTAAACAGAGGCCCCACTAAATCTCAATAAGTGTGTGCATGTAACCTCATACACTTATACAGGTAGCCTACACAACAGGCTAATAATGTAAACAGAGGCCCCACTAAATCTCAATAAGTGTGTGCATGTAACCTCATACACTTATACAGGTGCACAACATATCCCAACGTCACTGCACGTTGGTTGATTGCGTCACTGCGTCGGAAAATTGCGTCACACGCCACTATTCGGCCTTGTTTTGAACTCATTCCACCGAAGGCCGAATGTGGCTTTTTTTGCCATATTCGGCCGAATATATTCGGTTACCGATTAATCGGTGCATCCCTAGTCCGAATAGTTCTTTTTGTTGGAGGCTCCCATTATAAAGAAAGTGAGGACGTGAGGAGCCCTACAACCAGTGACGTCATCGTCTGCTACTTCCGGTACAGGCAAGGCTTTTTTTATTAGCACCAAAAGTTGCAAACTTTATCGTGGATGTTCTCTACTAAATCCTTTCAGCCAAAATATGGCAATATCGCGAAATGATCAAGTATGACACATAGAATGGACCTGCTATCCCCGTTTCAATAAGAAGATCTCATTTCAGTAGGCCTTTAAGGCACGCCCTCAATATTGTTTTCCGGGTGAAAATCAGGAGAAATTCGGGAGGGGCACTGAAATTCAGGAGTCTCCTGGATAAATCGGGAGGGTTGGCAAGTATGTCTACACTCTTAGTGCTTTTCTTCTTTATTCACAGTAATGATTCGACTTTCTAAAGGTTTTGAACTAAAACAACTAAGTGGGTTGGAAAATAATTATGTGTTTCTTGTAGTATTTAAAATGGATGATTTTTTTTTCTTCCATGTTTGCCCTTTTTCTGGTTTGAACAACAGCCATCGAAAAAGTCTGTGCACGTGCTTATATATACATATACATATATATATTTATATTATTTTGAAACAGTAGTTGCAGATTATTTGATGTCAGATACTTTTGCTAACCATTGTTTTAATAAGAGATTAAATTGCCTTTATTTGAAAAAAAAAACTGCTGCGGAGTAGGAAACGGAAGTTGGGAACTTCCGGCGCATGCGCAAATGTACATGAAGCTAAACAAAAAGACGAGGACCGCATGCTATGGTTGTTCGGAGAATTTTGGAATTGACGATCTTAAAGTCTTATGATTCACAGCAAATATAGCAACACTTATCTCAAGTCGCGTTTCCCAAAGCCACGAAACGTGCATTGAGTTTGGAGCGATATCTGAAGTGAAGATTGAAGACGTGATAGAAGATGGACGACTACTGCTATGCTAAGATGGCGACGTCATGTCAAAGAGAACATTCCAGCAAATCACCGACGGAGATAAAGACGGAAGATGAAGGTGAGTGACTTGACGTTTTGTAAATTGGAAGCTATTTAAATTTCAATCCCTTAAAATCGAAATTAGCGGACTTTTCAACAATGTAAAGAAAGAGCCGCCATGATTGTTAGCTTGAAGAAGGCAGTGGAGTTCACATCAGAGGAGATGAAAGAATGCAAAAGTCAAATGAAGAAAGTGGAAGAGCAAAATAAATAATGATGGGGAAGAAGAGATGTTGTGGAAGAGTAAGAGATGTGCAGTGTGTGAAGAGAAGACTGGACCACATGTCTACATCAACCTGCAGAGGACTGCAGCTCATAAACAACAAGACGATAAAAAATGAATGCTGTCTTCAAACACTAATAGTAAAATAAACTAGCCGGTAGTGTTTTTGTTATACTATAAAATTCAAATTTGGATGACAATAAAAATAAGTCCCAAGTTACAAACATCTGAGCCTCTTTAAAGGGGAACATTATCAGCAGACCTATGTAAGCGTCAATATATACCTTGATGGTGCAGAAAAAAGACCATCTATTTTTTTAACCGATTTCCGAACTCTAAATGGGTGAATTTTGGCGAATTAAACGCCTTTCTGTTTATCGCGCTGGAGGCGATGACGTCAGAATGTGACGTCGCCGAGGTAACACACCCACCATTTTCATTTTCAACACATTACAAACACCGGGTCTCAGCTCTGTTATTTTCCGTTTTTTCGACAATTTTTTGGAACCTTGGAGACATCATGCCTCGTCGGTGTGTTGTCGGAGGGTGTAACAACACTAACAGGGAGGGATTCAAGTTGCACCACTGGCCCCAAGATGCCAAAGTGTCTGCCGCCAGACCCCCATTGAATGTGCCGGAGTGTCTCCACATTTGACCGGCGGTGCTAAGGCAGACATGGCACAGAGATGTATGGATAACCTGCAGATGCATTTGCAACGATAGTCAACGAAATCACAAAGGTGAGTTTTGTTGATGTTGACTGCCAGCTAATCGATGCTAACATGCTCCGCTAATCGATGCTAACATGATATTTACCAGCGGTGCTAAGGCAGACATGGCACAGAGATGTATGGATAACCTGCAGATGCATTTGCAACGGTAGTCAACGAAATCACAAAGGTGAGCATTGTTGATGTTGACTTATGTGCTAATCAGACATATTTGGTTGCGGCGTGACTGCCAGCTAATTGAGGCTAACATGCTACGCTAATCGATGCTAACATGCTATTTACCGTCGGTGCTAAAGCAGACATGGCACAGAGATGTATGGATAACCTGCAGATGCATTTGCAACGATAGTCAACGAAATCACAAAGGTGAGTTTTGTTGATGTTGACTGCCAGCTAATCGATGCTAACATGCTCCGCTTATCGATGCTAACATG
This sequence comes from Nerophis ophidion, assembly GCF_033978795.1. Classification (NCBI taxonomy): domain Eukaryota; kingdom Metazoa; phylum Chordata; class Actinopteri; order Syngnathiformes; family Syngnathidae; genus Nerophis; species Nerophis ophidion. The sequence continues at coordinate 5,285,695 of NC_084611.1, read as the reverse complement.
ATATTTACCAGCGGTGCTAAGGCAGACATGGCACAGAGATGTATGGATAACCTGCAGATGCATTTGCAACGGTAGTCAACGAAATCACAAAGGTGAGCATTGTTGATGTTGACTTATGTGCTAATCAGACATATTTGGTTGCGGCGTGACTGCCAGCTAATTGAGGCTAACATGCTACGCTAATCGATGCTAACATGCTATTTACCGTCGGTGCTAAAGCAGACATGGCACAGAGATGTATGGATAACCTACAGATGCATTTGTAACGATAAAGTCACAGAAATCACAAAGGTGAGTTTTGTTGATGTTGACTGCCAGCTTATCGATGATAACATGCTACGCTAATCGATGCTAACATGCTATTTACCGGCGGTGCAAAAGCAGACATGGCACAGAGATGTATGGATAACCTGTAGATGCATTTGTAACGATAAAGTCACAGAAATCACAAAGGTGAGTTTTGTTGATGTTGACTGCCAGCTAATCGATGCTAACATGCTATGCTAATCGATGCTAACATGCTATTTACCGGCGGTGCTAAAGCAAACATGGCACAGAGATGTATGGATAACCTGCAGATGCATTTGCAACTATATTACGTTTCCTTCCACCCACATTTAATGCGAAACAAACACTTACTAATCGACGGATTTAAGTTGCTCCAGTGTCAAAAGATGCGAAATTCCTGATCGTTTGGTCCGCACATTTTACCGGCGATGCTAACGCAGCTATTCGGCCATGCTATGGCTATGAATAGCGTCAATAGCTATTCGCTCAAAAGCTTCAGTTTCTTCTTCAATATTTTCATACTCCAGCCATCTGTTTCAATACATGCGTAATCTGTTGAATCGCTTAAGTACCTGAAATCTGAGTTTGAATCCGAGCTAATGTCACTATATCTTGCTGTGGTATTCACATCGCATATAGCGAAAATCAAGCACTTTAAAGCTTTTTTTAGGGATATTTGGAGACCGATAAAATTTTGAAAATAATTTTCAAAAAATACAACAAGCCACTGGGAACTGATTTTTTATTGTTTTTAACCCTTTTGAAATTGTGATAATGTTCCCCTTTAAATGTTTGTATTTATTTCTAGTTCTTATCTTCTTGTTTTTCTAAAAATGTTGTATTGAACTCCTTCAGTGGTGGTTTGGTATGATATGTTTTAGTAACAGATAGTTTATGTTAAATATGTGCCTGAAATCAAACAAAGTCCCAAATTCGAAAAGACAACTTTCAGGAGGGTATTGATTGATTGATTGAGACTTGTATTAGTAGATTGCACAGTACAGTACATATTCCGTACAATGGACCACTAAATGGTAAAACCCCAATAAGTTTTTCAAATCGTTTAAGTCGGGTTCCACGATAATGAATTAATGTTAAGTCGTGGTATGACACCAATATTCAAGAAACAGAATTTAGAAAAATTAAAACGGAAAACCTGAATTAGATTTGTTTTTCATATTGCTATAGTCTTTCTAATTTATTCACACTATGATTTTTAGTCTACGTGTTATTTATTTGTTACTAATGTATGTCTGCTTGTTTTTTTCAGATTATATTTAAAATTGAGTGTTGGAGATACTGTTTTTACTTTTTAAAATTAATAAATATTTTAGTTATTCATCATAAATGATAAATGGGTTGTACTTGTAAAGCACTTTTCTACCTTCAAGGTACTCAAAGCACTTTGACACTATTTCCACAATCACCCATTCACACACACATTCACACACTGATGGAGGGAGCTGCCATGCAAGGCGCTAACCAGCACCCATCAGGAGCAAGGGTGAAGTGTCTTGCTTAAAGGGGAACATTATCACAATTTCAAAAGGGTTAAAAACAATAAAAATCAGTTCCCAGTGGCTTGTTCTATTTTTTGACGTTTTTTTTCCAAATTTTACCGGTCCCCGAATAGCCCTAAAAAAAGTTTTAAAGTGCCTTATTTTCGCTATCTTCGGAACCACTGGCCATTTCCCTGTGACGTCACACAGTGCTGCCAATGTAAACAAACAATGGGAATACCACAGCAAGATATAGCGACATTAGCTCGGATTCAAACTCGGATATCAGCGACTTAAGCGATTCAACAGATTACGCATGTATTGAAACAGATGAAGTATGAAAGTATTGAAGAAGAAACTGAAGCTATTGAGCGAATAGCTATTGACGCTATTCATAGCCCTAGCATGGCCGAATAGCTGCGTTAGCATCGCCGGTAAAATGTGCGGACCAAACAATCAGGACTTTCGCATCTTTTGACACTGGAGCAACTTAAATCCGTCGATTGGTAAGTGTTTGTTTCGCATTAAATGTGGGTGGAAGGAAACGTAATATAGTTGCAAATGCATCTGCAGGTTATCCATACATCTCTGTTCCATGTCTGCTTTAGCACCGCCGGTAAATAGCATGTTACCATCAATTAGCGTAGCATGTTAGCATCAATTAGCTGGCAGTCAACATCAACAAAACTCACCTTTGTGATTTAGTTGACTTTATAGTTGCAAATGCATCTGCAGGTTATCCATACATCTCTGTGCCATGTCTGCTTTAGCACCGCCGGTAAATAGCATGTTAGCATCGATTAGCGTAGCATGTTAGCATCGGTTAGCTGGCAGTCACGCCGCTACCAAATATGTCTGATTAGCACATAAGTCAACATCAGCAAAACTCACCTTTGTGATTTAGTTGACTTTATCGTTGCAAATGCATCTGCAGGTTATCCATACATCTCTGTGCCATGTCTGCTTTAGCACCGCCGGTAAATAGCATGTTAGCATCGATTAGCGTAGCATGTTAGCATCGGTTAGCTGGCAGTCACGCCGCTACCAAATATGTCTGATTAGCACATAAGTCAACATCAGCAAAACTCACCTTTGTGATTTAGTTGACTTTATCGTTGCAAATGCATCTGCAGGTTATCCATACATCTCTGTGCCATGTCTGCTTTAGCATCGCCGGTCAAATGTGGAGACACTCTGGCACATTCAATGGGGGTCTGGCGGCAGACACTTTGGCATCTTGGGGCCAGTGGTGCAACTTGAATCCCTCCCTGTTAGTGTTGTTACACCCTCCGACAACACACCGACGAGGCATGATGTCTCCAAGGTTCCAAAAATTAGTCGAAAATAACAGAGCTCAGACCCGGTGTTTGTAATGTGTTGAAAATGAAAATGGCGGCTGGAGAAAGCAGCAGGACAGGTGTAACAACTACATTATACCTGTCAATATTTAAAGGCCTACTGAAATGAGATGTTCTTATTCAAACAGGGATAGCAGGTCCATTCTATGTGTCATACTTGATCATTTTGCGATATTGCAATATTTTTGCTGAAAGGATTTAGTAGAGAACATCGACGATAAAGTTCGCAACTTTTGGTCGCTAATAAAAAAGCCTTGCCTGTACCGGAAGTAGCAGACGATGTGTGCATGACGTCACTGGTTGTAGAGCTCCTCACATCCTCACATTGTTTATATTAATAGCATTAAGCAGCAAGAGCTGTTTGGACCAAAAAGCAACGATTTCCCCATTAATTTGAGTGATGATGAAAGATTCGTCGATAAGGAAAGTAAGAATGAAGCACAAAAAAAAAAAAAAAAAAAAGCGACGTCTTCGGGCGACGGCAGTGGGAGCGTTTCAGATGTAATTAGACACATTTAGTAGGATAATTCTGGAAAATCCCTTATCTGCTTATTGTGTTACTAGTGTTTTAGTGAGATTCTAAAGTCATACATGAAAGTATGGGTGGACGGCGTGGCGCAGTGGGAGAGTGACCGTGCGCAACCCTAGGGTCCCTGGTTCAATCCCCACCTAGTACCAACCTCGTCACGTCCGTTGTGTCCTGAGCAAGACACTTCACCCTTGCTCCTGATGGGTGCTGGTTAGTGCCTTACATGGTAGCTCCCTCCATCAGTGTGTGAATGTGTGTGTGAATGGGTAAATGTGGAAGTAGTGTCAAAGCGCTTTGAGCACCTTGAAGGTAGAAAAGCGCGATACAAGTTCAACCCACAACCCAAAGTCAGATGGATGCGGTGAACGCCAGTGTCTCTGAGAGAAGCCGAGGAGCCAAGATTAGGGGCTGCATGGCGTAGTGGGTAGAGCGGCCGTGCCAGAAACCTGAGGGTTGCAGGTTCGCTTCCCACCTATTGACATCCAAATTGCTGCCATTGTGTCCTTGGGCAGGACACTTCACCCTTTGCCCCCGGTGCCGCTCACACTGGTGAATGAATGATGAATGAATGATTGGTGGTGGTCGTAGGCGCAAACTGGCAGCCACGCTTCCGTCAGTCTACCCCAGGGCAGCTGTGGCTACAGATGTAGCTTACCACCACCAGGTGTGAATGAATGATGGGTTCCCACTTCTCTGTGAGCGCTTTGAGTATCTAACAATAGAAAAACGCGATATAAATCTGATCCATTATTATTGTTATTATTAAGATCACAGCTGCCTTTTTGACAGCTACAGGAGGAGGTCCCATAATCCACTGAAGTCTCCGGTAAGAGCCGACTTAATATCACAATTTTCCCATCCAAAAACTTGCTGGTTGACGTAGAGAAACATGTTCGCTTGACCGCTCTGTGTTAAAGCTCCACAACAAACAAAGAAAGACCGGCTGTGTTTCGGTGCTAAAGGCAGCTGCAATCCACCGCTTTCCACCAACAGCATTCTTCTTTGATGTCTCCATTATTAATTGAACAAATTGCAAAAGATTCAGCAACACAGATGTCCAAAATACTGTGTAATTATGCGATGAAAAGAGACGACTTTTAGCCGTAAGTGATGCTGGGCTAATATGTCCGCTACAACCCGAGACGTCACAAACACGCGTCAATATAAGCATCATCATTCCACGACAACTCCACGGGAAATTTAAAACTGTAATTTAGCAAACTGTATTGGCATGTGTTGCAATGTTGATATTTCATCATTGATATATAAACTATCAGACTGCGTGGTCGCTAGTAGTGGCTTTCAGTAGGCCTTTAAACTCCTTGTGCAGATCTGAATGCTTATTATGTAAATGTTGACCCAAGTCTGAAGCAAAGGTGGTAATACTAATTACCACATTTGGCGAGGCGTGTTATAAAGAAGTGGAACGGTACCAGTACTTTTCAAAGGTGGTATAGTACCGATTTAAATTGATTAGTACCACAATACTTCATTAGTAGCAGTATACTGTACAACCCTACTACACACACATACAGTACATAGAAGAAAGTTTGTTTTTGTTGTTTGTGTCTTGCAGACGTCCAGCAGCTGATGGGTAATCCAGAAGAAGTTTCCCCTCAGTCAGGGGGGAGCTCCACTTTGAAGCAGGAGACTCCACAACCACCCTGCATTAAAAAGGAAGAGGAGGAACTCTGCATCACTCAGGAGGGAGAGTGTCTTCTAGGACGAGAGGAAGCTGATTACACCAAGTTTCCACTGACTATTCTCTCTGTGAAGACTGAAGATGATGAAGAGAAACCACAAGTAGACAACCTCTTAGCTCCACTATCAGATAGTGAAGCTGAAGACGAGGTTGAAGTAACTTTGACTAGCGATACAGACTGTGAAGGTGATATGAGGACTCACACTGACAACAAACACTCTGAATGCTCTGCAAAGAAGAGACGTAAAACACGTTTGAGCTGCTCAGTTTGTGCTGAAAGTTTTACTACAAAGAGCAATTTGTATCGACACATGAGAACACACACAGGTGAAAAACCATGTAATTGTTCAGTTTGTGGTAAGAGCTTTTCTCGAAATAGCAATTTGTCTCAACACATGAGAACACACACAGGTGAAAAAACATTTAATTGTTCAGTTTGTGGCAAAAGCTTTTCTCGAAATAGCATTTTGACTGAACACATGAGAACACACACAGGGCAAAAGATATTTAAGTGTTCCGTTTGTGGCAAAAGTTTTTCTCAAAATAGCATTTTGACTAAACACATGAGAACACACACGGGAGAAAAACCATTTAACTGTTCAGTCTGTGGCAAAAGCTTTTCTCAAAAGGGCTCTTTGGCTGAACACATGAGAACACACACAGGAGAAAAACCATTTGTGTGCTCAGTTTGTGGCAAAAGCTTTTCTCACAACAGCCATTTGACTGAACACATGAGAACACACACAGGTGAAAAACCATTTAATTGTTCAGTTTGTGGCAAAAGCTTTTCTCAAAATAGCATTTTGTCTAAACACATGAGAACACACACAGCGGAAAAAGCATTTAATTGCTCAGTTTGTGGTAAAAGCTTTCATCATAAAAACTCTTTTTGTCGACACATGAGAACACACGATGGAGAAAAAACATTTAGTTGTTCAGTGTGCTGTAAAAGGTTCCTACATAAAGCAGATGCAGTAAAACACATGAGAATACACAATGGAAAATAACCAATTAGCTGTTTAGTTTGTGGTATGTTGCTCATATGTGGCGACATCCACCCTACCCAGGACCTCCTCACTGCTTCTTTCACTAATATCTGAGGTATTCATACAAACTTGGATTATTTGGAGCATAATCTTATCCACTCATGACCCCATGTCTTCTCTGTATCTGAAACCTTCCTGAACAGTAAGATAGATGATGCTTCAAGTGCTTGGTTACTCCTTCTTCAGTCCAGGGACCTGGGGCCTCACTACGCCCTTCTTCACGGCAAAGTTGAGATGCATCAAAACTGACGTTGAGGCATAAGTGATGCTGGGTAACTGTTCCCACAATGGATCACTGTCATGAGCCGTGGTCGAATCACGTTTTGTGTTTTCTGTTTGTTTTTGTAACTCTGTACACTGTTTACTTGTAGCAATGACAATAAAGACCTACCTACCTAACTTTCATTGATTGATTGATACTTTTATTAGTAGATTGCACAGTACAGTACATATTCCGTACAATTGACCACTAAATGGTAACACCCCAATAAGTTTTTCAACTTGTTTAAGTCGGGGTCCACGTTAATCAATTGTTGTATACCCTTGAGATTGTTTAGTCACCATGGTTACTTATGAGTTTCACCTGCCTCTGTTGTTCGGGACACTCACCTGTTGGTAATCAAGAGACACTATTTAAGCCTACCTGTGTTGATCACTCGTCCTGGCTTCTTTGTTCGCTTCACGCTAATGTTGCATAAGATTTGTTTGCCTCCTAACCCCGTTAAGTATCTAGCTTCAAGTGCTATCGGCACCTTGTTCTGTTGGATGTTTTCTGTTTTGTACCTCTTTGAGTTTATTTAGAACGATCAAAATATGTTACTACCTTCAAGTCTTGTCCAGAATCGTCCGTTCTCCCATCCGGGGAGAACGAACCGCGCAGCAAGCGGCGTAAACCCAGCCATGACAATCACAATGCAAACTGTATACTGCGTATATGTACATCATTTATACATTTTTTTTTAACGTATTTTGTATTATACATCTTACAGGTTATGTAGCTTTTATTATTGAATGTACTAAAGCCATCCATCCATCCATCCATTTTCTACCGCTTATTCCCTTTCGGGGTCGCGGGGGGCGCTGGCGCCTATCTCGGCTACAATCAGGCGGAAGGCGGGGTACACCCTGGACAAGTCGCCACCTCATCGCAGGGCCAACACAGATAGACAGACAACATTCACACTCACATTCACACACTAGGGACCTTTTAGTGTTGCCAATCAACCTATCCCCAGGTGCATGTCTTTGGAGGTGGGAGGGGCCTATCCCCAGGTGCATGTCTTTGGAGGTGGGAGGAACCCGGAGGGAACCCACGCATTCACGGGGAGAACATGCAAACTCCACACAGAAAGATCCCGAGCCTGGATTTGAACCCAGGACTGCAGGAACTTCTTATTGTGAGGCAGATGCACTAACCCCTCTGCCACCGTGCGATGAATATTTAATGGACCACAATGGAAACAAGCCTTTTGAATTTTTGTGCCATCCATTTGCCTTTTTAAAGCAAGACATGAATTAATTTCTTTTAAGATGTCAATAAACTTCTCAATCAATCCCGTAAAAAAAAAAAGTGCCATCTTTTACTCCAAAGACTGATTGATGTTAAAATCAGAGACATATGAACAATTAACCCCCGACCCCCACCTCCCTCGACAGTTTCAATCCGGCCCGTGAGATGAGCTAGCAAAAAGTAAAAGTAAAACTGCTGTTCTAAATGTGTCCACTGGATGTCGCAATATCAATTCTGTTAGGCAAGCAAAAGGTTTGTTCCGGGGCGAGTAAGTATACCAGGCAAGAGGTACACAGTCTTTATTAGAGGAAATATATATATATGTGTATATAGAATGTATTATATTATAAAATACACTATATTATGGAATATATAACATAACTATGTATAATATAATGTGTATGTAACCAAAGGAAAGGGGTGTCAGATTGTGTTTTACTGTAAATGTTGGAGGTGTGTGTTGAGAGGAGCGGTGCTGTCAGACAAGGCAGGGTTTGTCCGGGGGTGGAAGAGTGGTCGTGAGGCGGGAGTAAATGTCCGTAGTCCGAGGGCAAGCAAGGAGTGGGGAACCAGCAAGCTCGAGGAAGACAGGAAGGATCCAGGAGCACAAGACACACAGCTTGACTCGGGGACGCACGCAAGGAACTGCGAGGCGAGGAAGGACACGAGATCAGGCTTTGAAAAAAGCAACAAGGGAGCTTGAGACGATGGACAGGTCGCTACGTTCTGGCACTGGATCTCTGGTAGCGGTGGTTTAAGTAGGCGTCCCTCTCATCAGTGCAGTGGAAAGCAGCTGCTCGCAGTAGCTGGGGTTGCGCGCGCAAGCGCTCTTGGAGGTGCGCTCAGCACAGCTCACAGATGATTGGGCACTGGTGTGTGCCCGGGCCGTGACATCCCCTCCTCGGGCTATTTTTTTCCACAGGTAAGTGCGCCGTGTATTTCTTGAATCTCCGGCTCTTAGCTTTGTATGGACTCATTGATTGTTTAGAAACTGAGTTCGGAGAGGAAGTGACGCCAGAAAGACCACGCCCCACAAGGGAAGTGACATCACAAATACCGCGCCACAGCCAGCTTCCCAATAAAGCGGTTTCGTAACTCGGAGCCAACTACTGGAAAGATGGAGGCGAGTCATCTTGTGGAAATCACATATGGATACCTTAAAGGGGAACATTATCAGCAGACCTATGTAAGCGTCAATATATACCTTGATGGTGCAGAAAAAAGACCATCTATTTTTTTAACCGATTTCCGAACTCTAAATGGGTGAATTTTGGCGAATTAAACGCCTTTCTGTTTATCGCTCTGGAGGCGATGACGTCAGAATGTGACGTCGCCGAGGTAACACACCCACCATTTTCATTTTCAACACATTACAAACACCGGGTCTCAGCTCTGTTATTTTCCGTTTTTTGGACTATTTTTTGGAACCTTGGAGACATCATGCCTCGACGGTGTGTTGTCGGAGGGTGTAACAACACTAACAGGGAGGGATTCAAGTTGCACCACTGGCCCCAAGATGCCAAAGTGTCTGCCGCCAGACCCCCATTGAATGTACCAGAGTGTCTCCACATTTGACCGGCGATGCTAAGACAGACATGGCACAGAGATGTGTGGATAACCTGCAGATGCATTTGCAACAATAGTCAACGAAATCACAAAGGTGAGTTTTTTTTATGTTGACTGCCAGCTAATCGATGCTAACATGCTACGTTAATCGATGCTAACATGCTATTTACCGGCGGTGCTAAAGCAGACATGGCACAGAGATGTATGGATAACCTGTAGATGCATTTGCAACTATATTACGTTTCCTTCCACCCACATTTAATGCGAAACAAACACTTACCAATCGACAGATTTAAGTTGCTCCAGTGTCAAAAGATGCGAAAGTCCTGATCGTTTGGTCCGCACATTTTACCGGCGATGCTAACGCAGCTATTCGGCCATGCTATGGCTATGAATAGCGTCAATAGCTATTCGCTCAATAGCTTCAGTTTCTTCTTCAATATTTTCATACTCTAACCATCTGTTTCAATACATGCGTAATCTGTTGAATCGCTTAAGTCGCTGAAATCCGAGTTTGAATCCGAGCTAATGTCACTATATCTTGCTGTGGTATTCCCATTGTTTGTTTACATTGGCAGCACTGTGTGACGTCACAGGGAAATGGCCAGTGTCTTCGCAGAGAGCCGAAAATAAGGCACTTTAAAGCTTTATTTAGGGATATTCCGAGACCGGTAAAATTTTGTAAAAAAATACAACAAGCCACTGGGAACTGATTTTTATTGTTTTTAACCCTTTTGAAATTGTGATAATGTTCCCCTTTAAGAGAAAGCCATTGCAGCTATTTGGGATACAACACTTTTTTCTTTTTTTTTTTTCTTCTTTGTCATGAAAAGGGGAGTTTTTGTGGTTGGTGCACTATTTGTAAGTGCATATTGTGTTTTTGTATGTTGATTTAATAAATAAATAAAAAATTTAAACATTTTTATTTTATTTTATTTTTTATCTTTTTATAAAAAATTATTCTGCGGCCCGGTACCAATCGGGCCGCGGCCCGGTGGTTGGGGACCACAGTCTTAAGCAACTAAAACAATAACATATATAAAATAATATTTATTTGGTCTCCCTGTGAATGCGTGGGTTCCCTCCGGGTACTCCGGCTTCCTCCCACCTCCAAAGACATGCACCTGGGGATAGGCCCCTCCCACCTCCAAAGACATGCACCTGGGGATAGGCCCCTCCCACCTCCAAAGACATGCACCTGGGGATAGGTTGATTGGCAACACTAAATGGTCCCTAGTGTGTGAATGTGAGTGTGAATGTTGTCTGTCTATCTGTGTTGGCCCTGCGATGAGGTGGCGACTTGTCCAGGGTGTACCCCGCCTTCCGCCCGATTGTAGCTGAGATAGGCGCCAGCGCCCCCTGCGACCCCAAAAGGGGAATAAGCGGTAGAAAATGGATGGATGGATGGATGGTTTTACACTGTATTGAAAAAAAATGTGAAGATTAATTTTATCTTTGCAACCTCTTTGTACTATTGGCTAAGTTTTATATTCATAAATGAAAGTTTTTCAATTCCCGACCTGTTTGTTTTTTGTGCCTTTAAAAAAGATGTAGAACTCTACATTAAAACACTCTCTACCTCTAACAACCAAAAAGCTGTGAAAACGATGATGCTGTGTTACAAATTTAAGTTATTTACTGAGATTGAGTGAGTTTATGGCTTTGCACTTTGTTTATTTTATATATATATATATATATATATATATATATATATATATATATATATATATATATATATTGTATTCTGTTTTAGTTACTTTGAAATTTACAACCCTCTGGCGCTGTTTTGCACCTTTTTTGTTCTTTTTGGTACTGTTTTTGTACTTTGTTTGATTATTATTTTCAACTGTTTGTGAATGTTGAAATGTATAAATAAGGTTTATAAAAATAAATAAATAAAAAAAGTGGTTAGTTAATCATGTGACTGCCTGGCTCTGTTTGATTGGTGAAACGGAGTTGAACGTCACCAGTGACTGCATTTGATTGGTGAAATGCATGTGATAGATCCTACTTTGAAGGTCTGTCTGACAAACCAAAACAAACAAAGCGTGCATTAACAGATCGATAAAAATCAGTAGCGAGTAGCGAGCTGATTGTAGATAAATGGAGCGGAGAAAAAGGAGCGTTTCTTCTCTATAAATATACTCAAGTAAAAGTATGTTGCATTAAAACTACTCTTAGAAGTACAATTTATCCCAAAAGTTACTCAAGTAGATGTAACGGAGTAAATGTAGCGCGTTACTACCCACCTCTGCAAGTCATCCTTCAATGAGGATATTACTGATAAAAGTCAAGAGGAGGAAAACGTCAAAAGGGTGAAATGCTATAATGTTGAAAATGTAAACTGGGGTAGTGTGACTTTCACACTTTCACAAGACTTACTTTGTCAAACAACTTGCCGTTTGCTTGAACCCACTAAAAGACAGAATATAACATTGTCCATTTTAGTTTCATTTCTATCTCCAAAGTATTTTGATATCAAAAATGTTTTGGCGATAAGGAGCACTTCAATTATGAGCCAGAAATGTAAGAAGAGATGAGAAGGGCTGCTTGTTATTTAAAAGGTATTTTATTTTTTAAAGTGCAGTTGTCGACCGGAAGTTGCACACTTCTGGCGCATGCGCAAACACATCGGTAAAGCGGAAAGTCCAAGATGGCGGACTAAGCGGCGTGGCTTTCTGGAGAAGTTTCACATTTACGATCTTATAGATTCAAAAAGAGCATCAAATACCTCAACTATTCACCTTTTCTTAAGCCCACCACACGGACTTTGAGTGTGGAGCGACGGCGTGTTAGCTGAAGTGAAGATTGAAGACGGGATAGAAGATGGACGACTACTGCTATGCTAAGATGGTGACGTCATGTCAAAGAGAAAGTGAAAGAGAATCAGCGCCACCAACGGAGAACAATCTGAAAAGCCAAGATGAAGGTGAGTGTGTTGCGTTCCCTCATGTGAAAGCTATTTGGATTCCAAGCCTTTAAAATAGAAATTAGCTGACTTTGTTGAACAATGTAAACAACGAACCTCGATCCAAAATGGCGGAAATGACTGTTAGAAGTTACCGCAGTAGTAAACAGTAGGCAAGCAACGATACTTGCTATAATCCTGCGTGAATCCGCCTTTATTGACCGTGATCCTGCGGCTTAATATTTTTCAATCAGACTTTTTGTTTGTGTTTGCAAAGTTTCTCATCCTCTGATACAACATGGACTAAAAAATTCTGCAAACCTTTTTTTTTATTTTTTAAATTTTCAAGTTTGTGGATAAAACCATTTTGTCCCTGAAATAATCATTACACTTTTAAAATCTTGTTTAGTAATTGTAGACTTGAATTATAAATGTTATAGTATTCAGTACACCACTGATACTTTGTCTCCTGCAGAATGTTTGTGATGACGAGCAAAAAAAAGGGAAATAAGGTGTGTTCTCTTTACCTCCACAAAATGTACAGAAAAGAAGCAAAACCTCTAGTAAACACAATTATAGATGTGAAGAAAATGACAGTTGTCAGCTGTGAGCATATATTACCTCCATCAAACATGGCGGAAATGTCTGTTACAAGATACTGTGCTAGTAAATAGTAGGGATGCAACTGTACTCGCTGTTATCCTGCACGGGACAATCTTCCTTAATTCAAATAAAATGTGATATCAATCCAGATTGGATGGTATATACTTTCTATTTTTTGTTTAGCACTTAGCAATAGTGCTAATTGCTTGATCTGCTTATCACTCAGCTTCTAAAACTTGTAGCTCATCCTCCTTATATTCAGGCTCAAAAATACAAGGTTCTGGATCATAATTTGTCCCAAAGCTTTCTTTGATGGCACTCATGAAGTCTGCCTTTATTAGTAATAGTTGGTGGTGTTGTTGAAGGAAATAGTGAGCGTTGTGATGCGTCTGTGGAAATATTGCGCCACTGTTTTGCCTAAAATGATGAAAAGACTTAAATATTACATGTTATTATGAATGTGCCAGTTATTACACTACATATATACTTACAGCTTTATATAAAAAGTTGCTGGAAGTTTTTGGATATTTTTTATAGTTCTATAGGCGAAATAGAGTGCGTCCCCATTACCTGCATTGTTAGCTGACTTTTGCTAGCGTTTATTTAGGAGTTAGAATCAGTGATGGGCAGTAGTGCACAACAAGTAGCGACGCTATGTAGCTTAACTACAGTTCCCAGTCTTGTTTTATGCTGAGCTTCAGTGGTTCAACAGTCCGGGGTCTCCTCTGTCGTATTTTACGCTTCATAATGCGCCACAGATTTTCGATGGGAGACAGGTCTGGACTGCAGGCGGCCCGGGAAAGTACCCGCACTCTTATTTTGCGAAACCACGCTGTTGTAACACGTGCCGAATGTGGCTTGGCATTGTCTTGCTGAAATAAGCAGGGGCGTCCATGAAAAAGACAGCGCTTAGATGGCAGCATGTGTTGTTCCAAAACCTGTATGGACCTTTCAGCATTAATGGTGCCTTCACAGCTGTGTAAGTTACCCATGCCTTGGGCACTAATGCACCCCCATACCATCACACATGCTGGCTTTTCAAGTTTGCGTTGATAACAGTCTGGATGGTTTGCTTCCCCTTTGGTCCGAATGACACAATGTTGAATATTTCCAAAAACAATTTGAAATGTGGACTCATCAGACGAAAACTTTCCCACTTTGCATCAGTCCATCTTAGATGATCTCGGGCCCAGAGAAGCCGGCGGCGCATCTGGGTGTTGTTGATAAATGGCTTTCGCTTTGCACAGTAGAGCTTTAACTTGCACTTACAGATGTAGCGACAAACTGTATTTAGTGACAGTGGTTTTCTGAAGTAATTCCATAGAAGTCTTTGAGCTGCTCTTTGTCTGATCACTCACCTAGGACCTGTTTGTCTTGGGAGACCCTACCAGGGGGCATGAAAACCCCCAGACAACATAGCTCCTAGGATCATTGGGACACGCAAACTCCTCTACCACGGTAAGGTAGCAGCTCAGAGAGGAGGAGCTCAAAGACTTCTATGGAATTACAACGAAATGAACCCAGATTTCCCTCGCCCGGACGTGGGTCACCGGGGCCCCGCTCTGGAGCCAGGCCCGGAGTTGGGGCACGATGGCGAGCGCCTGGTGGTCGGGCCTGTTCCCATGGGGCCCGGCCGGGCACAGCCCGAAGAGGCAACGTGGGTCATCCCTCCAATGGGCTCACCACTCATAGGAGGGGCCATAGAGGTCGGGTGCATTGTGAGCTGGGCGGCAGCCGAAGGCAGGGCACTTGGCGGTCCGATCCTCGGCTACAGAAGCTAGCTCTTGGGACGTGGAACGTCACCTCACTGGGGGGGAAGGAGCCTGAGCTAGTGCGCGAGGTAGAGAAGTTCCGGCTGGATATAGTCGGACTCACCTCGACGCACAGCAAGGGCTCTGGAACCAGTTCTCTCGAGAGGGACTGGACCCTCTTCCACTCTGGCGTTGCCGGCAGTGAGAGGCGACGGGCTGGGGTGGCAATTCTGGTTGCCCCCCGGCTCAAAGTCTGTACGTTTGAGTTCAACCCAGTGGACGAGAGGGTAGCTTCCCTTCGCCTTCGGGTGGGGGGACGGGTCCTGACTGTTGTTTGTGCTTATGCACCAAACAGCAGTTCAGAGTACCCACCCTTTTTGGGTACACTCGAGGGAGTACTGGAAAGTGCTCCTCCGGGTGATTCCCTTGTCCTACTGGGAGACTTCAACGCTCATGTTGGCAACGACAGTGAAACCTGGAAAGGCGTGATTGGGAAGAATGGTCGCCCGGATCTAAACCCGAGTGGTGACTTTTGTGCTCGTCACAGTTTGTCCATAACAAACACCATGTTCAAACATAAGGGTGTCCATATGTGCACTTGGCACCAGGACACCCTAGGCCGCAGTTCCATGATCGACTTTGTAGTTGTGTCATCGGATTTGCGGCCTTATGTTTTGGACACTCGGGTGAAGAGAGGGGCGGAGCTTTCTACCGATCACCACCTGGTGGTGAGTTGGCTGCGATGGTGGGGGAGGATGCCGGACAGACCTGGCAGGCCCAAGCGCATTGTGAGGGTCTGCTGGGAACGTCTGGCAGAGTCTCCTGTCAGAGAGAGTTTCAATTCACACCTCCGGGAGAACTTTGAACATGTCACGAGGGAGGTGCGGGACATTGAGTCCGAGTGGACCATGTTCCGAACCTCTATTGTCGAGGCGGCTGATTGGAGCTGTGGCCGCAAGGTTGTTGGTGCCTGTCGTGGCGGTAATCCCTGAACCCGTTGGTGGACAGCAGCAGTGAGGGATGCCGTCAAGCTGAATAAGGAGTCCTATCGGGTTCTTTTGGCTCATAGGACTCCGGAGGCAGTGGACGGGTACCGACGGGCCAAGCGGTGTGCAGCTTTAGCGGTCGCGGAGGCAAAAACTCGGACATGGGAAGAGTTCGGGGAAGCCATGGAAAACGACTTCCGGACGGCTTCGAAGCGATTCTGGACCACCATACGGCGCCTCAGGAAGGGGAAGCAGTGCACTATCAACACCGTGTATGGTGCGGATGGTGTTTTGCTGACTTCGACTGCGGATGTTGTGGATCGGTGGAGGGAATACTTCGAAGACCTCCTCAATCCCACCAACACGTCTTTCTTTGAGGAAGCGGTGCCTGGGGAATCCGTAGTGGACTCTCCTATTTCTGGGGCTGAGGTCGCTGAGGTAGTTAAAAAGCTCCTCGGCGGCAAGGCCCCGGGGGTGGATGAGATCCGCCCGGAGTTCCTTAAGGCTCTGGATGCTGTGGGGCTGTCTTGGTTGACAAGACTCTGCAGCATCGCGTGGACATCGGGGGCGGTACCTCTGGATTGGCAGACCGGGGTGGTGGTCCCTCTCTTTAAGAAGGGGGACCGGAGGGTGTGTTCCAACTATCGTGGGATCACACTCCTCAGCCTTCCCGGTAAGGTTTATTCAGGTGTACTGGAGAGGAGGCTTCGCCGGATAGTCGAACCTCGGATTCAGGAGGAACAGTGTGGTTTTCGTCCTGGTCGTGGAACTGTGGACCAGCTCTATACTCTCGGCAGGGTTCTTGAGGGTGCATGGGAGTTTGCTCAACCAGTCTACATGTGCTTTGTGGACTTGGAGAAGGCATTCGACCGTGTCCCTCGGGAAGTCCTGTGGGGAGTGCTCAGAGAGTATGGGGTATCGGAATGTCTTATTGTGGCGGTCCGTTCCCTGTACGATCAGTGCCAGAGCTTGGTCCGCATTGCTGGCAGTAAGTCGGACACGTTTCCAGTGAGGGTTGGACTCCGCCAAGGCTGTCCTTTGTCACCGATTCTGTTCATAACTTTTATGGACAGAATTTCTAGGCGCAGTCAAGGCGTTGAGGGGTTCCGGTTTGGTGGCCACGGGATTAGGTCTCTGCTTTTTGCAGATGATGTAGTCCTGATGGCTTCATCTGGCCGGGATCTTCAGCTCTCACTGGATCGGTTCGCAGCCGAGTGTGAAGCGACCGGAATGAGAATCAGCACCTCCAAGTCCGAGTCCATGGTTCTCGCCCGGAAAAGGGTGGAGTGCCATCTCCGGGTTGGGGAGGAGACCCTGCCCCAAGTGGAGGAGTTCAAGTACCTAGGAGTCTTGTTCACGAGTGGGGGAAGAGTGGATCGTGAGATCGACAGGCGGATCGGTGCGGCGTCTTCAGTAATGCGGACGTTGTATCGATCCGTTGTGGTGAAGAAGGAGCTGAGCCGGAAGGCAAAGCTCTCAATTTACCGGTCGATCTACGTTCCCATCCTCACCTATGGTCATGAGCTTTGGGTCATGACCGAAAGGATAAGATCACGGGTACAAGCGGCCGAAATGAGTTTCCTCCGCCGGGTGGCGGGTCTCTCCCTTAGAGATAGGGTGAGAAGCTCTGTCATCTGGGAGGAACTCAAAGTAAAGCCGCTGCTCCTTCACATCGAGAGGAGCCAGATGAGGTGGTTCGGGCATCTGGTCAGGATGCCACCCGAACGCCTCCCTAGGGATGTGTTTAGGGCACGTCCAGCTGGTAGGAGGCCACGGGGAAGACCCAGGACACGTTGGAAAGACTATGTCTCCCGGCTGGCCTGGGAACGCCTCGGGATCCCCCGGGAAGAGCTAGACGAAGTGGCTGGAGATAGGGAAGTCTGGGCTTCCCTGCTTAGGCTGCTGCCCCCGCGACCCGACCTCGGATAAGCGGAAGATGATGGATGGATGGATGGGTTTTCTGAAGTGTTCCTGAGCCCATGTGGTGATATCCTTTAGAGATTGATACAGTGCTGTCTGAGGGATGGAAGGTCACGGTCATTCAATGTTGGTTTCTGGCCATGCCGCTTACGTGGAGTGATTTCTCCAGATTCTCTGAACCTTTTGATGATATTATGGACCGTAGATGTTAAAATCCCTAAATTTCTTGCAATTGCACTTTGAGAAAGGTTGTTCTTAAACTGTTTGACTATTTGCTCACGCAGTTGTGGACAAAGGGGTGTACCTCGCCCCATCCTTTCTTGTGAAAGACTGAGCATTTTTTGGGAAGCTGTTTTTATAGCCAATCATGGCACCCACCTGTTCCCAATTAGCCTGCACACCTGTGGGATGTTCCAAATAAGGGTTTGATGAGCATTCCTCAACTTTATCAGTATTTATTGCCACCTTTCCCAACTTCTTTGTCACGTGTTGTTGGCATCAAATTCTAAAGTTAATGATTATTTGCAAAAAAAAATGTTTATCAGTTTGAACATCAAATATGTTGTCTTTGTAGCAAATTCAACTGAATATGGCTTGAAAAGGATTTAAAGTATTCCGTTTATATTTACATCTAACACAATTTCCCAATCCATATGGAAACGGGGTTTGTACAACCTGTCACTATTTACACTTCACACACCCTCTTTTTTAACCAGTAGAATTGTCCTTTGTTGCCTTTCTTCCTCTCCACGATGTTATTGCTTGTGTGCACTTTGTGTGTGCGTTTTGACACACTCAACATCATGCGCCTCGGCTCTGTAGTTACCGCCACACATCGGCATTCAGATGAAAGAACGGTACCCGTACTTTTCAAAGGTGGTGTAGTACCGACTTCAATTGATTAGTACCACAATACTTTATTAGTAGCAGTATACTGTACAACACTACTACACACACATACAGTACATAGAAGAAAGTGTGTTTTTGTTGTTTGTGTCTTGCAGACGTGCAGCAGCTGATGGGTAATCCAGAAGAAGTTTCCCCTCAGTCAGGGGGGAGCTCCACTTTGAAGCAGGAGACTCCACAACCACCCTGCATTAAAAAGGAAGAGGAGGAACTCTGCATCACTCAGGAGGGAGAGTGTCTTCTAGGACGAGAGGAAGCTGATTACACCAAGTTTCCACTGACTATTGTCTCTGTGAAGACTGAAGATGATGAAGAGAAACCACACGTAGACAACCTCTTAGCTCCACTATCAGATAGTGAGGCTGAAGACGAGGTTGAAGTAACTTTGAGCAGCGATACAGACTGTGAAGGTGATATGAGGACTCACACTGACAACAAACGCTCTGAATGCTCTACAAAGAAGAGAGGTGAAACATTTTGTAGCTGTTCTATTTGTGGTCAAAAATTTACTAAAAATAGCCGTTTGACTCAACACATGAGAACACACAAAGGTGAAAAAACATTTAATTGTTCAGTTTGTGGCAAAAGATTTTCTCAAAATAGCCTTTTGATTCGACACATGAGAACACACACAGGTGAAAAACCATTTAAGTGTTCAGTTTGCAGCAAAGATTTTTCTCAAAATAGCATTTTGACTCGACACATGAGAACACACACAGGTGAGAAAACATTTAAGTGTTCAGTTTGTGGCAAAAGCTTTTCTCAAAATAGCTCTTTGACTCAACACATGAGAACACACACAGGTGAAAAACCATTTAAGTGTTCAGTCTGTGGCAAAAGCTTTTCTCACAATAGCCATTTGACTGAACACATGAGAACACACACAGGTGAAAAGCCATGTAATTGTTCAGTTTGTGGCGAAAGCTTTTCTCGAAATAGCAATTTGACTCAACACATGAGAACACACACAGGTGAAAAACCATTTAATTGTTCAGTTTGTGGCAAAAGCTTTTCTCAACATAGCATTTTGTCTAAACACATGAGAACACACAGAGCGGAAAAAGCATTGAATTGCTCAGTTTGTGGTAAAAGCTTTCATCATAAAAACTCTTTGTGTCGACACATGAGAACACACGATGGAGAAAAACCATTTAATTGTTCAGTTTGTGGCACTAGCTTTTCTAAAAATAGCTCTTTGACTCAACACATGAGAACACACACAGGAGAAAAAACATGTATTTGTTCAGTTTGTGGCAAACGCTTTTCTCAAAAAAGCTATTTAACTAAACACATGAGAACACACACAGGGGGAAAAACATTCAAGTGTTCAGTTTGTGACAAAAGCTTTTCTCGAAATGGCAATTTGACTCGACATATGAGAACACACAGGTGGAAATTCATTTAATGGTTCAGTTTGTGGCACTAACTTTTCTCAAAATAGATCTTTGACTCAACACATGAGAAAAAAACCTGTTTTTGTTCAGTTTAAGGCAAAAGCTTTTTTCGAAATATCTATTTTGACTTTTCACATGAGAACACACTCAGGAGAAAAACCATGTAATTGTTTAGTTTGTGGCAAACACTTTTCTCGAAATAGCTCTTTGACTCAACACATGAGAACACACACCGGACAAAAAACATTTAGTTGTTCATTTTGTGGCAAAAACTTTTCTTTTAAGAGCAATTTGACTAAACACATGAGAACACACGCAGGTGAAACACCATATAAGTGTTCACTCTGCGGCAGAAGCTTTTCTAAAAACAGCCAATTGACTGAAAACATGGGAACACACACAGGAGATAAAACATTTAGTTGTTCAGTGTGCTGTACAAGGTTCACACATAATACAAACGGCAGCAAAACACTCAAGAACACACGAGGGAAAATAACCAATTAGCTGTTTAGTTTGTGGTATGTTGCTCATATGTGGCGACATCCACCCTACCCAGGACCTCCTCACTGCTTCTTTCACTAATATCTGAGGTATTCATACAAACTTGGATTATTTGGAGCATAATCTTATCCACTCATGACCCCATGTCTTCTCTGTATCTGAAACCTTCCTGAACAGTAAGATAGATGATGCTTCAAGTGCTTGGTTACTCCTTCTTCAGTCCAGGATGTGTGTGTGTGTGTGTGTGTGTGTGTGTGTGTGTGTGTGTGTGTGTGTGTGTGTGTGTGTGTGTGTGTGTGTGTGTGTGTGTGTGTGTGTGTGTGCGTGTGTGTGTGTGTTGTCAAGGATAAGGTTAGGTTTGCTTTACCCTGGATAACCTACTTGGTGTAAACGGGGCCTAAAAAGAATATGTCGCGTTACCATAAATGAATGATGATTAATCACAGTGTTGGTTTTGACCGGCTTAAGAAGGCGGTGTGCATCACACGGGCAGCGATGACGTCACACACCAGTGGTAGAGGGGTGTGCTCTGCGCCCACTTTCATTTCAAAACAAACCTTGATCCTTTATTACTGATAAAAGTCAAGAGGAGAAAACATCCAAAGGGTGAAATGCTATTGTGCCGCCCTCGATATGTAGAAATATCTTGGCTTTACCCTAGCACCTTTTTTAGATCAAACAATCTGAAAAACGTCTTCTAGTCCACAGGTTTATTGACTATAAAAAGGGTCAAACTGAAAGCATGCAAGCAGAAACAGACATGCACACACTGTCACTTACACACACAAGCATGCATGCTACAATAAAACATAAATCATGCTGTGTATTGAACTTAAATGGATGAATAAACGCCACAAAATATGTAATTTAAAAGCTCTACAGCAAACTAGCTTACTATGCTAACATTCACTTCTCTGTATGAACTACGAAAATTAGTTAAAAGATTACAGTTGGTACAAAATGCGGCTGCTAGACTTTTGACAAGAACAAGAAAGTTTGATCACATTACGCCTGTACTGTATATACCTTTGTATACATATATACATACATATATACCTATACTGTATATACCTTTATATACATATATACATACATATATACCTATACTGTATATACCTTTATATACATATATACATACATACATACCTATACTGTATATACCTTTATATACATATATACATACATATATACCTATACTGTATATACCTTTATATACATATGTACATACATATATACCTATACTGTATATACCTTTATATACATATATACATACATATATACCTATACTGTATATACCTTTATGTACATATATACATACATATATACCTATACTGTATATACCTTTATGTACATATATACATACATATATACCTATACTGTATATACCTTTATATACATATATACATACATATATACCTATACTGTATATACCTTTATATACATATATACATACATATATACCTATACTGTATATACCTTTATATACATATATACCTATACTGTATATACCTTTATATACATATATACCTATACTGTATATACCTTTATATACATATATACATACATATATACCTATACTGCATATACCTTTATAATGGGTTGTACTTGTATAGCGCTTTTCTACCTTCAAGGTACTCAAAGCGCTTTGACACTACTTCCACATTTACCCATTCACACACACATTCACACACTGATGGAGGGAGCTGCCATGCAAGGCGCCAACCAGCACCCATCAGGAGCAAGGGTGAAGTGTCTTGCTCAGGACACAACGGACATGACGAGGTTGGAATTGAACCAGGGACCCTTGGGTTGCGCACAGCCACTCTTCCACTGCGCCACGCCATCCCCTATATACATATATACATACATATATACCTATACTGTATATACCTTTATATACATATATACCTATACTGTATATACCTTTATATACATATATACATACATATATACCTGTACTGTATATACCTTTATATACATATATACATACATATATACCTATACTGTATATACCTTTATATACATATATACATACATATATACCTATACTGTGTATACCTTTATATACATATATACATACATATATACCTATACTGGCTCACCTGCACTGGCTTCCTGTGCACTTAAGATGTGACTTTAAGGTTTTACTACTTACGTATAAAATACTACACGGTCTAGCTCCAGCCTATCTTGCCGATTGTATTGTACCATATGTCCCGGCAAGAAATCTGCCTTCAAAGGACTCCGGCTTATTAGTGATTCCCACAGCCCCAAAAAAAACTGCAGGCTATAGAGCGTTTTCATTTCGGGCTCCAGTACTCTGGAATGCCCTCCCGGTAAAAGTTCGAGATGCTACCTCAGTAGAAGCATTTAAGTCTAACCTTAAAACTCATTTGTATACTCTAGCCTTTAAATAGACTCCCTTTTTAGACCAGTTGATCTGCCGTTTCTTTTCTTTTTCTCCTACGTCCCACTCTCCCTTGAGGAGGGGGTCCGGTCTGATCTGGTGGCCATGGATGACGTACTGGCTGTCCAGAGTCGGGACCCAGTATGGACCGCTCGCCTGTGTATCGGCTGGGGACATCCCTGCGCTGCTGATCCGCCTCCGCTTGGGATGGTTTCTTGCTGGCTCCGCTGTGAACAGGTGTGTTGGATCCGCTTTGGACTGGACTCTCGCGGCTGTGTTGGATCCATTACGGATTGAACTTTCACAGTATCATGTTAGACCCGCTCGACATCCATTGCTTTCCTCCTCTCCAAGGTTCTCATAGTCATCATTGTCACCGACGTCCCACTGGGTGTGAGTTTTCCTTGCCCTGATGTGGGCCTACCGAGGATTTCGTAGTGGTTTGTGCAGCCCTTTGAGACACTAGTGATTTAGGACTATACAAATAAACATTGATTGATTGATTGATTGATTGAAATGACATCACAGCCAACAAATAATGCAACTCAGTCAAATAGTAAAGTACTACTCAACGATACATAGCGATGATACTTTGTTAGGCGTGAGATTCCAGCAGATGAACACGTTTACAATCATCACCGAACTAAAAGTAGACTTGAAAAGACTTGTTGTTTCCTGTTAATATGGACATTACTGTAAAGCAGTGGTGCCCAACCTTTTTGTATCCGCGGACCGGTCAACACTTAATAATTTGTCCCGCGGCCCGGGCGGGGGGGTGGTGGGATGTCCTTATTTTTTTTTATTTTTTTATTTTTTCTTTGTCATGAAAAAGGGCAACAGTAAATTGGCCCTAGTGTGTGAATGTGAGTGTGAATGTTGTCTGTCTATCTGTGTTGGCCCTGCGATGAGGTGGCGACTTGTCAAGGGTGTACCCCGCCTTCCGCCCGATTGTAGCTGAGATAGGCGCCAGCGACCCCAAAAGGGAATAAGCGGTAGAAAATTGGATGGATGGATGAAAAAGGCACGTTTTTGTCATGAAAAAGGGAGGTTTTTGTTGTTGGTGCACTAATTGTTAGTGTATATTGTGTTTTTTATGTTGATTTACTTAAAAAAAAAAAACCAATAAATAAATAAAACTTTTTATTTTTTTATTTTTATAAAAATTTATAAAATATTCTTCTGCAGCCCGGTACCAATCGGACCACGGCCCGTAACCGTGCCGCGGCCCGTTGGTTGGGGACCACCGCTGTAAAGTAGGCAATGCTGCCTCCCGCTGTCTAAAGGAGGAAGTGCACCTCACTGTTGAATTCCAAAGTGAACCTAAGTCCTGGTTTTACATCTACTGTCAATAAATTCAACAAAGAAGACGGAACACTTGTAGTATTTAAAATTAGGATTTTTTTTTCTTCAATGTTTGCCTTTTTCCTGGTTTTGAACAACAGCTATCGAAAAAGTCTGTGCACGTGCATGTATATCTACATATGTATATATATATATATATATATATATATATATATATATGTATATTTATTTTTAAATAGCAATTATCAACTATTTGATGATAGATACATTTGCTCACCATTGTTTTAAAAGAATATTAAAATGCCTTTATTTTGAAAAACAGCTGATGCGGAGTAGGAAAGGGAAAGTGCTGGTTTTAGCGCATGCGCAAATGTACTTGAAGCCAAGCAAAAAGACGAGGACCGCATGCTATGGTTGTTCGGAGAATTTCCGATTTCGCGATCTTAAAAGTCTTATGATTCACAGCAAATATAGCAACACTTATCTCAAGTCGTGTTTCCCAAAGCCACGAAACGTGCGTTGAGTTTGGAGCGATATCTGAAGTGAAGATTGAAGACGTGATAGAAGATGGACGACTACTGCTATGCTAAGATGGCGACGTCATGTCAAAGAGAACATTCCAGCAAATCACCGACGGAGATAAAGACGGAAGATGAAGGTGAGTGACTTGACGTTTTGTCATTTGAAAGATGTTTGAACTTCAAGTCCTTAAAATAGAAATGAGCCGACTTTTCAACAATGTAAACAAAGAGCCGCCATGATTGTTAGCTTGAAGACGGCATCCATCCATCCATTTACTACCGCTTGTCCCTTTCGGAGTCGCAAGGTGTGCTGGAGCCTATCTCAGCTGCATTTGGGTGGAAGGCGGGGCAAACTCTGGACAAGTCGCTATCTCATCAGTGGAGTTCACATCAGAGAAATGAAAGAATGCAGAAGTCAAATGAAGAAAGTGGAAGAGCAAAAGAAGTTTTTTTGTAAAGAAAATAATGAAGTGAAAGAAGAGTAAGAGATGTGCAGTGTGTGAAGAGAAGACTGGACCACATGTCTACATCAACCTGCAGAGGACTGCAGCTCATAAACAACAAGAATCATTTCATTACTGGCAACTTTTCATGATTGGGAAGTTCAAAGCTATTAAAGAAAATGTAAATCATTTGCATTCTTGTTATGCGCCTTGTTAGAATATTGTAGAAAGTAAACACTTAATACATCCTGTAGTTTTAAACCTCAACTAATTGATGAAGTACTATTTTTGTTGACTTCATCTGGCGTCAGGCTGTCGCCGGCCATTATATATAAATATAATATGTGTATATATATTCAATGGCTTCTACTTGTATAGTGCTTTTCTACCTTCAAGGTACTCAAAGTGCTTTGACACTATTTCCACATTCACACACACATTCACACACTGATGGCTGGAGCTGCCATGCTAGGCCCTAACCATGACCCATCAGGACCAAGGTCTTGCTCAGGGACACAACCCACGGGACTCGGATGGCGGAAGCTGGGGATCGAACCGGGAACCCTCAAGTTGCTGGCACGGCCGCTCTAACAACCGAGCCACGCCGTCCCATCCATCCATCTTCTTCTGCTTATGGGACGGCGTGGCGCAGTGGGAGAGTGGCCGTGCGCAACCCGAGGGTCCCTGGTTCAAATCCCACCTAGTACCAACCTCGTCACGTCCGTTGTGTCCTGAGCAAGACACTTCACCCTTGCTCCTGATGGGTGCTGGTTGGCGCCTTGCATGGCAGCTCCCTCCATCAGTGTGTGTGAATGTGTGTGTGAATGTGGAAGTAGTGTCAAAGCGCTTTGAGTACCTTGAAGGTAGAAAAGCCCTATACAAGTACAACCCATTTATCATTTATCCGTGGTCAGATCGCGGGGGCAGCAGCCTAAGCAGGGAAGCCCAGACTTCCCTCTCCCCAGCACCTTTGTCCAGCTAATCCCGGGGGATCCCGAGGCATTCCCAGGCCAGCCAGGAGACGTAGTCCGCTCAACTTGTCCTAGGTCTTTGCTGTGGCCTCCTACCGGTCGGACGTGCCCCAAACACCTCCCCAGGGAGGCGTTTGGCATCCTGACCAGATGTCCGAACAACCTCATCTGGTTTCTCTCCAAGTGGCTTTACTTTGAGCTCCTCCCGGATGACAGAGCTCCTCACCCTATCTCTAAGGGAGAGACCCGCCATCCGGCGAAGGAAACTCATTTTAACCTCTTGGACCCGTGATCTTGTCCTTCTGGTCCTAACCCAAAGCTCATGACAATAGGTGAGGATGAGAATGGAGATGGACCCATAAATAGAGAGGTTTGCCTTCCGGCTCAGCTCCTTCTTCAACACGTTCGCATTACAGAAGACGTCGCACCTTGAATAAGACTCCCAGGTATTTGAACTCCTCTCCTTGAGGCAAGATCTCCTCCCCAACCCGGAGCTGGCATTACACCCTCTTTCGGATGAGAACCATGGACTCGGACTTGGAGGTGCTGATTCTCATCCCAGTCGCTTCACACTCGGCTGCGAACCGATCCAGTGAGAGCTGAAGATCCTGGCCAAGAGAAGCCATCAGGACCACATCATCTGCAAAAAGCAGAGACCTAATCCTGCGGCCACCAAACCGGATCCCCTCAACGCCTTGACTGCGTCTAGAAAGTCTGTCCATAAAAGTTCTGAACAGAATGGGTGACAAAGGGCAGTCTTGGCGGAGTCCAACCCTCACTGGAAACGCCACACTGTCCCATTAATTATGTATAGTATATCAATATGTGTGTACACATATGTATGGGATATATATATATATATATATATATATATAATTTTTTTTTTAAATGTTCTACTGTCACGACATGGTTTTCGCAGCTTACTGCGAGGTTTGTTCTCCGAGGATGCAAACGGACTATTCCGGACAGGACTTGCAGGTAGGAACATATTTATTACTCAATTAATCCTACACATCACAAAAAACAGGAACCAAACATAAGGAAAGCGTGCCCTTGGCACGAGAGGCTAATGAACAAAAAAAACTTAACTTGCAGGAAACATGGACGCTAACACTTAGCATGAACTAAGGACATATAGAACGTATCAAACTGTTGCATAAAATAAACGAGACTTACGTCGTCCAACTAACGACGCCAGGACGACTGACTGGCAAAGGCAGGCTTAAATAGTCCTCTGATTAGACGCAGGTGCGCGGCCCGAACACCAGAGGCAGGTAAAAATCATAAGTCGTCATGGTAACTAAAACTAAAACAAACACAAGGATCAAACAGGAACTAAAAGAGTCCAAAACTAACAGAACAGAACATAACAAAAACATGACTTTCTACAACCTGCCACTATTTACACTTCACACACCCTCTTTATTAACCAGTAGAATTGTCCTTTGTTGCCTTTCTTCCTCTCCACGATGTTATTGCTTGTGTGCACTTTGTGTGTGCGTTTTGACACACTCAACATCATGCGCCTCGGCTCTGTAGTCACCGCCACACAGCGGCATTCAGATGGAAGAACGGTACCGGTACTTTTCAAAGGTTCTATTATACTGATTTTAATTGATTAGTACCGCTATACTTTATTAGTAGCAGTATACTGTACAACACTACTACATACACATACAGTACATAGAAGAAAGTGTGTTTTTGTTGTTTGTGTCTTGCAGACGTCCAGCAGCTGATGGGTAATCCAGAAGAAGTTTCCCCTCAGTCAGGGGGGAGCTCCACTTTGAAGCAGGAGACTCCACAACCACCCTGCATTAAAAAGGAAGAGGAGGAACTCTGCATCACTCAGGAGGGAGAGTGTCTTCTAGGACGAGAGGAAGCTGATTACACCAAGTTTCCACTGACTGTTGTCTCTGTGAAGACTGAAGATGATGAAGAGAAACCACAAGTAGACAACCTCTTAGCTCCACTATCAGACAGTGAGGCTGAAGACGAGGTTGAAGAACCTTTGAGCAGCGATACAGACTGTGAAGGTGATATGAGGACTCACACTGACAACAAACACTCTAAATGCTCTACAAAGAAGAGAGGTGAAACACGCTCGAGCTGCTCGATTTGTGCTAAAAGTTTTACTAAAAAGAGCCATTTGACGCGACACATGAGAACACACACAGGTGAAAAACCATTTAATTGTTCAATTTGTGGCAAAAGCTTTTCTCAAAATAGCCATTTGACTGAACACATGAGAACACACACAAAGGAAAAACCATTTAATTGTTCAATTTGTGGCACTAGCTTTTCTCAACACAGCCATTTGACTGAACACATGACAACACACACAGGAGAAAAAACATTTAAGTGTTCAGTTTGTGGCAAAAGCTTTTCTCGAAATAGGGTTTTGACTGAACACGTGAGAGCACACTCAGGTGAAAAGACATTCAATTGTTCAGTTTGTGGCAAAAGCTTTTCTCAAAATAGCCGTTTGACTCAACACATGAGAACACACACAGGTGAAAAACCATTTAACTGTTCAGTTTGTGGCAAAAGCTTTCATCATCATAACTCTTTGTGTCGACACATGAGAACACACGGTGGAGAAAAACCATTTAGTTGTTCAGTGTGCTGTAAAAGGTTCCCACATAAAGCAGATGCAGTAAAACACATGAGAACACACAAGGGAATATAACCAATTAGTTGTTTAGTTTGTGGTATGTTGCTCATATGTGGCGACATCCACCCTACCCAGGACCTCCTCACTGCTTCTTTCACTAATATCTGAGGTATTCATACAAACTTGGATTATTTGAAGCATAATCTTATCCACTCATGACCCCATGTCTTCTCTGTATCTGAAACCTTCCTGAACAGTAAGATAGATGATGCTTCAAGTGCTTGGTTACTCCTTCTCACTTCACGGCAAAGTTGAGATGCATCAAAACTGACGTTGACGCATAAGTGATGCTGGGTAACTGTTCCCACAATGGATCACTGTCATGAGCCGTGGTCGAATGATGTTTTGTGTTTTCTGTTTGTTTCTGTCACCCTGTACACTGTTTGTTTGTCTAATCTTGAACGGGTTTGTGCTGTAAACAAAAGTGTTGTTGTACTTGTTGCAATGACAATAAAGACCTACCTACCTGTTGTTGTGCACCCTTGAGATTGTTTAGTCACCATGGTTACTTATGATTTTCACCTGCTTCTGTTGTTCGGGACACTCACCTGTTAGTAATCAAGAGACACTATTTAAGCCTACCTTTGTTGATCACTCGCCCTGGCTTCTTTGTTTGCTTCAAGCTATTGTCGCGTAAGATTTGTTTGCCGCCTAGCCCCGCTAAGTATCTAGTTTCAAGTGCTATCAGCACCTTGGATGTTTTCTGTTTTGTACCTCTGAGTTTTTTTTTGAAAAATCTAAATATGTTCCTACCTTCAAGTCCTGTCCAGAATCGTCCGTTCTCCCATCCCGGGAGAACAAACCGCGCAGCAAGCTGCGTAAACCCAGCCATGACAATCACAATGGAAACTGTATACTGTGTATATGTACATCATTTATCCATTTTTAAACGTAATTTTTAAATACATGTTACAGGTTATATATATTTTATTATTAAATGTATTGAATGTGGTTAATATTTAATGGACCACAATGGAAACAAACCTTTTGGCTTTTTGTGCCATCCATTTGCCTTTTTAAAGTAAGACATGGATTCAATTCTTTAAGATGTCAATACACTTCTCAATCAATCCGATAAAAAAGTGCCAACTTTTACTCCAAAGACTGATTGACGTGCAAATCAGAGACATATGAACAATTAACCCCCGACCCCCACCTCCCTCGACTCTCGGGCGAAACAGGTTCAAGGCGTGAGATGAGTTTGCAAAGAGTAAAAATAAAACTGCTGTTCTAAATGTGTCCACTGGATGTCGCAATATCAATTCTGTTAGGCAAGCAAATAGTTCCGGGGTGAGTAAGTATACCAGGCAAGAGGTACACAGTCTTTATCAAAGGACATAAATATATATATATATATATATATATATATATTTCCTAGAATTGCCGCCTGGTATATGTTATCCGCATGCCTCGTTTTACCACAGGGTCAAACTCGTCACGTCACGAGTGTGTAACACGGGTGGGAAATAAGCCATATTTCCTGCATCTCCTCATATTACCTGCGCCGTCTCCACGTTTTTTCTCGCGAGTTTAACACAGCCGCTCACATGACCCGCTGCAGCCTATCGCGCTTTACATAATCCAGCGTTCCAAGATGGCTGCCAGGTGCGGTATGTTTTAATGTTGTCGTTTGCCTGCATATTGTAAAAACAACCGTCCAAAATTTTACAACAAATTGTAAACTTATAGGTGCCGACCATGAGGGCCGAGTTGCGATGAGAGAGTTAGGCGATGTTAAGATATTAAGCCGAGTTGGTAAGTGAATTAGTTTGCTAATAGTAGCTACTAGCCGTACCCATATATTTTCAATGGGCGGTTAGCATCGGGTTTTTATCTTGTTTCCTCCAATGTTTCTGATCCAATTGAATTAGGGTTAGGGTCGAGTCTTTATTTTGGGGACTTACATACAGTGACTGAGTGTGGTGGCTTTTTAAGGCCATCTGCATTTTTTATGCTACATATTCACTGTTCTGAAGGTTTGCATATTTATGTAATTGTTCCTTTAGTTAAAAAAATAGATCTTTTCTTTTAAGGGTTTAATTATTATTATTTATTTCTATTTCATATGTGTCGTTTAGAAAGGTAAAATGTGTTTCTTTAGGTTTTTTAACCGTTGCTATAGCTTCGGTTGTGTGGTGGGCGTGGCCTGCGCACTTGCAGTGAAGCTGGGGTGTGGCAGGACCGGCTTTGAGATTGGCGACAGGTGAGTGGCTGACACAGCTGGAAGTGTTTGTCTAATCACCTGTCGCTCTGTTAAAGGCAGCAGTCGGGAAGCAGAAGTTGTTGGAGTTGGAGCAGATGCGAGAGAACCAACACAACCCATTGCTGAAAAGCACGAAAGAAACTCTATTGAAAAATAACACAGTGTTGTAACCCTGAGCCGGATTCCTGTCAAGCATGTTTGGTGGTCCGAGGAACCCTGAGGAGGGAAACCTCCACAGGTTGCCATGGTTTCCGGTTGCTATGGTTACGGGCAGTTCCTTTTCCGCCGACACGTTAAACAAAGTGTTAAAAGAGCATTAACATCAATCAATCAATCAATCAATGTTTATTTATATAGCCCCAAATCACAAATGTCTCAAAGGACTGCACAAATCATTACGACCACAACATCCTCGGAAGAACCCACAAAAGGGCAAGGAAAACTCACACCCAGTGGGCAGGGAGAATTCACATCCAGTGGGACGCCAGTGACAATGCTGACTATGAGAAACCTTGGAGAGGACCTCAGATGTGGGCAACCCCCCCCCTCTAGGGGACCGAAAGCAATGGATGTCGAGCGGGTCTAACATGATACTGTGAAAGTTCAATCCATAGTGGCTCCAAGACAGCAGCGAGAGTCCCGTCCACAGGAAACCATCTCAAGCGGATCAGCAGCGTAGAGACGTCCCCAACCGATACAGGCGAGCGGTCCATCCTGGGTCCCGACGAGCGGTCCATCCTGGGTCTCGACTCTGGACAGCCAGTACTTCATCCATGGTCATCGGACCGGACCCCCTCCACAAGGGAGGGGGGGACATAGGAGAAAGAAAAGAAGCGGCAGATCAACTGGTCTAAAAAGGAGGTCTATTTAAAGGCTAGAGTATACAGATGAGTTTTAAGGTGAGACTTAAATGCTTCTACTGAGGTAGCATCTCGAACTGTTACCGGGAGGGCATTCCAGAGTACTGGAGCCCGAACGGAAAACGCTCTATAGCCCGCAGACTTTTTTTGAGCTCTAGGAATCACTAATAAGCCGGAGTCTTTTGAACGCAGATTTCTTGCCGGGACATATGGTACAATACAATCGGCAAGATAGGCTGGAGCTAGACCGTGTAGTATTTTATACGTAAGTAGTAAAACCTTAAAGTCACATCTCAAGTGCACAGGAAGCCAGTGCAGGTGAGCCAGTATAGGTATATATGTATGTATATATGTATATAAAGGTATATACAGTATAGGTATATATGTATGTATATATGTATATAAAGGTATATACAGTATAGGTATATATGTATGTATATATGTATATAAAGGTATATACAGTACAGGCGTAATATGATGAAACTTTCTTGTTCTTGTCAAAAGTCTAGCAGCCGCATTTTGTACCAACTGTAATCTTTTAATGCTAGACATGGGGAGACCCGAAAATAATACGTTACAGTAATCGAGGCGAGACGTAACAAACGCATGGATAATGATCTCGGCGTCTTTAGTGGACAAAATGGAGCGAATTTTGGCGATATTACGGAGATGAAAGAAGGCCGTTTTAGTAACGCTTTTAATGTGTGACTCAAAGGAGAGAGTTGGGTCGAAGATAATACCCAGATTTTTTACCGAGTCACCTTGTTTTATTATTTGGTTGTCAAATGTTAAAGTTGTATTATTAAATAGAGGTCGGTGTCTAGCAGGACCGATAATCAGCATTTCCGTTTTTTTGGCATTAAGTTGCAAAAAGTTAGCGGACATCCATTGTTTAATTTCATTAAGACACGCTTCCAACTGACTACAGTCCGGCGTGTTGGTCAGCAAGCAACGTAGCGTCGGTAATACTACACCACGGTTGCCGTTCGGAGAAATAACCTCAGTAAGCTTAAGTGACAGTTTATAAGTTGCACTCGTTAAAGTTCAGGACGTCTGGGCACTCACGTTGCCAGTAGATGGGACAGGTGTGCTAACCGCAGCTCGCACGGGTGTTTGTTTGCTGCACAGTGACTTCACCAACGGCAGGTTTAGTCACGGATTGGTTAAGTTTGTTGAAGAGATCTTCTCCCCTGTGACTGTTTACTATTTGGAGAGTGAGTGCGGAACATTATAAAGAGTTTAGTTGTGTGCTATCGTGGCTACATTGCTGTGAGGGAAGTGGACAGCGCAAGTTGGGGAGGTAGCGTGTGAGTGGGGACGAGTGTATGAGTGTAATTCATGTGTGTTTATTATTGTCTGGTTATCGTATGTTTATGTGGTGTATAAAGTAAATTGTTCAACTTTATAGACCATTACTCCAGACTGAATAATTGTATTAACGTGTCTTAATACTCTCTTGTTCTCAGTTTATCTGCTTTTCCAGCAGGGCACAGACTTGTGGAAGTTAATTACAGTGAGCCGTTTGGGACGGGAGAACAAAAATAAATAGGCGGTCAATAGTAGAACAAGCCGTCGGCTAAAAAAAAAAAGACCTTTCCATGGTCGACCATCTTGAAAGTATAGAAAAATAAACGGCGATGGTTCCCTCACGTCTCTCTCTCGCCCACCATGAATTGTTAACGTGGACCCCGACTTAAACAAGTTGAAAAACTTATCGGGGTGTTACCATTTAGTGGTCAATTGTACGGAATATGTACTCTGCAATCTACGAATAAAAGTTTCAATCAATCAATCAAAACTGTGTGAAGTCCCAGTCGACTAATCACGGCAGCACTAGTACCCACAACACATTTGAAGGAGGGGGGGAGGATATCCCCGGCCTAGGCTAGAGCAGGGGCGTCAAACTCATTTTGGAGAAAAATCTACTCCCAAGTGGGCCGGACTGGTAAAATCACAGCACGATAACTTAAAAATAAAGACAAGTTCAGGCTGTTTTTCATTGTTTAAAAATAGAACAAGTGTAAAAAGTTTTTTTTACACTCACATGCTGTGGTTAATCATTTTGTTTGTTGTTATTTATATTTTCTGAATACATTATGTGATAATGTTCACCAGTCAACTCATTTTTGTCTTTCAAGATTAAACAAATTGTATCAAAATGAAATTACAGGATGTTTTTCATGTAGGTTGCTCATTTTCCTGGACTGATGTACTAACATGGGTAATACTTGTATAGCGCTTTTCTACCTTCGAGGTACTCAAAGCGCTTTGACACTACTTCCACATTCACCCATTCACTAACACATTCACACACTGATGGAGGGAGCTGCCATGCAAGGCCCTAACCCTGACCCATCAGGAGCAAGGGTGAAGTGTCTTGCTCAAGGACACAACGGACGTGACAGGGTTGGTAGAAGGTGGGGATCGAACCAGGAACCCTCAGGTTGCTGGCACAGCCACTCTCCCAACCGCGCCACGCCGTTCCTTATAAAAATAAATAAACATTGATTGATGATTGATTGACAGGTAACGCAGCAGCTAAAGACAATAAAAAGTGCATATTTTAAACATGCTTCAATTATAATATTTAAGTGTACGGCCAACTGATTTTTTTTTTTGCATGACATTTCACATGCAATGAGACTTTTTTTTTTTTTTTGAAGGACATTTCTTTTTTTTGATAAAATGATAAATAAGGGTATAAGTAGCCTATATGTGATATTTAACGGCCTAACAATATATTTTAAAATCTATGTTTAGGTTTCTTTTTATTTCTGCACCTTCATGTTATTTATGCCGTCATAAAAAAGGCGTGTCACATTCAGGGGCTCCCTCTTGCGTGGGTTTTTTTTTTGGAAGGTTGCTATTTTAAGCTTTGGGATGAGTGACCGGTGCAACCCTTATTTGGTTCCGCTGCACTAGTGTGTGTAAATGGTAAATGGGGTTTACTTGTATAGCGCCTTTACCTTTTTTTTTTCTTTTTTTTTTTCAAAGGAACTCAAAGTGCTTTGACACTATTTCCACATTCACACACTGATGGCGGCATGTGTGTGTGTGTGCATTTAGTTCGTTTTACTCACAAGGCCTTGTGTTTGTCCTCAGCGAGGATCTGGTCATTGGGCTTGAGGCCGTACTTATCAAGGAAGTCCTTGTCGACCACAGCAGAAATGTCCAGCAGGGGGTTCACAAACATCATGTGCTTTTTTATTTTGTACATATGTAGCATCATCTACAAATATTTGCTAGTGAGACATCCAGTGGACACATTTAGAACTGCTGTTTCTTTCATTTAAAAATTTCAGGTACATTTTTATACTTAAACTCATCCTTGTCACGATCCGTGACTCGGATCGTTTATGGTTTTGCCCTTTTTATGTCTTTGTTCATGTTTTGTTTCCTTGTTTGTGTTAGTCACCATGGCAACGTATTGTGTTCCTACGCACGGGCTCCTGTCACACACCTGTTTCTAATAATTATTTGTGTATTCAAGCCCACCTGATTCCTTAGTTCGTCCTCGGTCCATTACTCGCTTTTCGCAACACGTCACGTTTTGTATCCTGTGTCCTCGATTATTTTGTGCTAAGTTCCACCTTAGCTTCACGTGCGTGTGGCACGTCGTTTAATGTTTTCTGTTTCCTGCTACGTTTTTAGCATTAGCTTTCCGTGCATTGGCACGCGCTTTGTTTTTCCCCTTTTTTGCACCAGTGTTCTTTTCTTTTATTATATTAAAACTTATTCTTACCTGCAATCCTGCTGACTGGTAGTGTGTGCATCCACAAAGTGGCAACTCCGCGCAGCAAGTGCGCCGCGAAGCGTGACAATCCTGCGGGCCGGATAAAATTTGTTAGCGGGCCTTATGCGGCCCTCCGGCCGTACGTTCGACACCCCTGGGCTAGAGCATTATGGCGGGGTAACAATTAGCTTAGCTATTACGTCAATACACACTGCACATTTAGTATCTGAAAATATTTACCTGGTTCATCATTCACAGTTTGTTATCACCACAATGTCTTCACCATACGTAGCTATAAACACGTTATTTACTGAGATTGAGTGAGCCTATGGCTTTGCACTTTGTTTATTTTATATATATATATATATTTTTTTTTTTGCATTCTATTTTAATTACTTTGAATTAACCACCCTGTGGCGCTGTTTTGTACGGTTTTTATACTGGTTTTGTCACGCCTGTGGATTATGTTGTGTTTTTGCCATGTTTGGTCATGTTATGTTTAGTTTTTTGGACATTTAGTTCGGTTTTGCATTTCCTTTTTCGTCTTGTTACACCTGCTTGTAATTATCATTGGTATTATTTAAACCGGTAGTTGCCAAGTGTTCAGTCTGGCATCTTCACACCCTACCCATGCTGTTCCTACCGTCATGCCCTCGTTCACAGTTCCTTGTCATGTAAGTTTTGTTTAAAGTTCATAGTCAATTGCCTTTGTGCTAAGTCTTTTTGTTTATATCCATTATTCATGCCATCGAGCAAGTGTTTTTTTTTTCATGTTTGTATTTTGTAGCCGAGTTTTGTACCTCCACTGTGAGCGCTTTTTGTTTATTTTTTGGTAGTTATAGTGTTAAAATAAAAGATGTACTCACATTCCCGTCTCGCTCGTGCAAATCATCCTCTGCGTCGGGAGAAACAACCTTAATCCAAGTCAAAGTTTGGCAGTTTTGTACTGTTTTTGTACTTACTTTGATTATTATTTTCAACTATTTGTAAATGTTGTAATTTATAAATAAAGGTTTATCAAAAATAAATAAAAAAAAAGTGGTCGGTTAATAATGTGACCACCTGGCTCTGTTTGATTGGTGAAACGGAGTCCATGTCACAAGTGACTGCATTTGATTGGTGAAACACAGGCATGTGATAGATCCTACTTTGAAGGTCTGTCTGACAAACCGAAACAAACAAAGCGTGCATTAACAGATCAATAAAAATCAGTAGCGAGCTGAATGTAGATAAATGGAGCGGAGTAAAAGTATCGTTTCTTCTCTATAAATATACTCAAGTAAAAGTATGTTGCATTAAAACTACTCTTAGAATTACATTTTATCCCAAAAGTTACTCAAGTACATGTAACGGAGTAAATGTAGTGCGTTACTACCCACCTCTGGAGATTAGTGATGTTAAGTGCCTAAGATGGTAGTTATTGATTAGCAGTGCGATGAGGGCTTTCTGCTGCTGAGTGATTAGCACTACAGTTAGAGCCACCTATCGCCAGGTAGAAATGAGCAGTTTCACCAACATTTTGATGTGAAACCATATTACTGTCTGCTGTTTTACAGGATTCATGGAAGTTTATTGTCATAGCAGCACACGATACACATGAGATGGCACACAATTTAGTAGCAGGTGAACAATAGGATTGGTCCTGGTGGAGATCTACACTCATACTTGCCAACCTTGAGACCTCTGAATTTTAGAGATGATGGGTTGGGGCGGGGTTTGGTGGTAGCGGGGTGTATATTGTAGATTGTAGCATCCCGGAAGAGGGATTCTGGGTATTTGTTCTGTTGTGTTTAGGTTGTGTTACGGTGCGGATGTTCTCCCGAAATGTGTTCGTCATTTTTGTTTGGTGTGGGTTCACAGTGTGGCGTATATTTGTAAAAGTGTTAAAGTTGTTCATACGGCCACCCTCAATGTGACCTGTATGGCTGTTGATCAAGTATGCATCGCATTCACATATGTGTGTTTGTTAAAGTTGCATATATTATGTGACTGGGCCGACACGCTGTTTGAATGGTGACAGCTTGTAGAGGGCAGTGCCTTTAAAGGCCTACTGAAATGAGATTTTCTTATTTAAATGAGGATAGCAGGTCCATTCTATGTGTCATACTTGATCATTTCAAGATATTGCCATATTTTTGCTGAAAGGATTTAGTAGAGAACATCAATCAATCAATCAATGTTTATTTATATAGCCCTAAATCACAAATGACTCAAAGGACTGCACAAACCATTACGACTACGACATCCTCGGAAGAACCCACAAAAGGGCAAGGAAAACTCACACCCAGTGGGCAGGGAGAATTCACATCCAGTGGGACGCCAGTGACAATGCTGACTATGAGAAACCTTGGAGAGGACCTCAGATGTGGGCAACCCCCCCCCCTCTAGGGGACCGAAAGCAATGGATGTCGAGCGGGTCTAACATGATACTGTGAAAGTTCAATCCATAGTGGCTCCAACACAGCCGCGAGAGTTCAGTTCAAGCGGATCCAAGACAGCAGCGAGAGTCCCGTCCACAGGAAACCATCTCAAGCGGAGGCGGATCAGCAGCGTAGAGATGTCCCCAACCGATACACAGGCGAGCGGTCCATCCTGGGTCCCGACGAGCGGTCCATCCTGGGTCTCGACTCTGGACAGCCAGTACTTCATCCATGGTCATCGGACCGGACCCCCTCCACAAGGGAGGGGGGGACATAAGAGAAAGAAAAGCGGCAGATCAACTGGTCTAAAAAGGAGGTCTATTTAAAGGCTAGAGTATACAAATGAGTTTTAAGGTGAGACTTGAATGCTTCTACTGAGGTAGCATCTTGAACTGTTACCGGGAGGGCATTCCAGAGTACTGGAGCCCGAACGGAAAACGCTCAATAGCCCGCAGACTTTTTTTGGGCTCTAGGAATCACTAATAAGCCGGAGTCTTTCATCCACAATAAAGTTTGCAACTTTCGGTGCTAAGAGAAAAGCCTTGCCTCTACCGGAAGTCTCAGACGATGACGTCACATGTTGATGGCTCCTTACATAATCACATTGTTTTCAATGGGAGCCGCCAACAAAAAGTGCTATTCGGACCGAGAAAACCACAATTTCCCCATTAATTTGAGCGAAGATGAAAGATTCGTGTTTGAGGATATTGATAGCGACGGATAAGAAAGTGTTGCCAATAAACTTATCCCCAGGTGCGTGGCACAGGGGTTAGTGCATGTGCCTCACAATACGAAGGTTCTGAGTAGTCCTGGGTTCAATCCCGGGCTCGGGATCTCTCTGTGTGGAGTTTGCATGTTCTCCCTGTGAATGCGTGGGTTCCCTCCGGGTACTCCGGCTTCCTCCCGCTTCCAAAGTCATGCACCTAGGGATAGGCCCCTCCCACCTCCAAAGACATGCACCTGGGGATAGGCCCCTCCCACCTCCAAAGACATGCACCTGGGGATAGGCCCCTCCCACCTCCAAAGACATGCACCTGGGGATAGGTTGATTGGCAACACTAAATTGGCCCTAGTGTGTGAATGTTGTCTGTCTATCTGTGTTGGCCCTGTGACGAGGTGGCGACTTGTCCAGGGTGTACCCCCGCCTTCAATCAATCAATCAATCAATCAATAAATGTTTATTTATATAGCCCCAAATCACAAATGTCTCAAAGGGCTGCACAAATCATTACGACTCCAACATCCTCGGAAGAACCCACAAAAGGGCAAGGAAAACTCACACCCAGTGGGCAGGGAGAATTCACATCCAGTGGGACGCCAGTGACAATGCTGACTATGAGAAACCTTGGAGAGGACCTCAGATGTGGGCAACCCCCCCTCTCTAGGGGACCGAAAGCAATGGATGTCGAGCGGGTCTAACATGATACTGTGAAAGTTCAATCCATAGTGGCTCCAACACAGCCGCGAGAGTTCAGTTCAAGCGGATCCAAGACAGCAGCGAGAGTCCCGTCCACAGGAAACCATCTCAAGCGGATCAGCAGCGTGGAGATGTCCCCAACCGATACAGGCGAGCGGTCCATCCTGGGTCCCGACGAGCGGTCCATCCTGGGCCTTCCGCCCGATTGTAGCTGTGATAGGCACCCGCGACCCCGAAAGGGAATAAGCGGCAGAAAATGGATGGATGGATGGATGGATTAGAAAGAAGAAAAAAAAACGCGATTGCATTGGGACGGATTCCGATGTTTTTAGACACATTTACTGAGATAATTCTGGGAAATCCCTTATCTTTCTATTGTGTTGCTAGTGTTTTAGGGAGTTTAACAGTACCTGATAGTCGGAGGGTTTTTTCCACGGGTGTCCTGACGCCAATGTCTCAGGGGAGCCGACGGCAGCTGCATGGACGACACAAGCTCAGCTTTTCTCCGGTAAGAAGCGACTTTTTAACCACAATGTTCTCACCGAAACCTGCTGGTTGACATTCGGTCAGGATCCATGTTGGCTTGACCGCGCTCTGATCCATAGGAAAGTTTCACCTCCGTGAATTTTAAACGAGGAATCACCATGTGTTTGTAATGGTAAATGGTAAATGGGTTGTACTTGTATAGCGCTTTTCTACCTTCAAGGTACTCAAAGCGCTTTAACACTACTTCCACATTTACCCATTCACACACACAATCACACACTGATGGAGGGAGCTGCCATGCAAGGCGCCAACCAGCACCCATCAGGAGCAAGGGTGAAGTGTCTTGCTCAGGTGTGGCTAAAGGCTACAGTGACTTCTCCAATATTAATTGAACAAACTGCAAAAGATTCAGCAACACAGATGTCCAAAATACTGTGTAATTATGCGGTTAAAGCAGACGACTTTTAGCTGTGTGTGTTTGCAGCGCTCATATTTCCTAAAAACCCGTGACGTCTTGCGTACACGTCATCATTACGCGACGTTTTCAAGACGAAACTCCTGGCAAATTTGGAATTGCAATTTAGTAAACTAAAGCGGCCGTATTGGCATGTGTTGCAATGTTAATATTTCATCATTGAAATATAAACTATGGGTAGTAGTGGCTTTTAGTAGGCCTTTAAGGCTCGCCCTCAATATTGTTGTCCGGGTGGAAATCAGGAGAAATTCGGGAGAATGGTTGCCCCGGGAGATATTCGGGAGGGGCACTTAAATTCAGGAGTCTCCTGGATAAATCGGGAGGGTTGGCAAGTATGTCTACGCCAGGGGTGGGCATTACGTCGATCTCGGAGGGTGTGTCAGTCGATCTCAAGCCAGGCATTAAAAAATAGACATAAAAATGAGCAATCATCAATCATACCAAGACTTCACTTTCGTCAGTTGTTTGACATTCTCGGCACCCGAGGATCTTGTGAGATGACGCTGGCTGCTGCGAGCTCAGATTTAAGAAAAAAAATCACTAACAGGGCGGACGCAGAGAAACACATTTTATTTCTAGAGACTCCGTACCTACTGTCAAAACTCTAAAGAGCGACTGCACAGTTCCTGTCTTCACCATAAAAGACCTGTTTCATCCTGCCTGTGCTAACAAAATAAGAGCCTCGGAAAGCTAGCGTGCACAAGCTAGCAAGCTACGGAGTTTGATGCCAATGTATTTCTCCCCCGCCCTCAGCGACCGCTTTCTCACTTGCTTGCCCACCCGCACACTCACTGACGTCACTCACCTGCTGCCAGACATTAAAGGGCCACACACATATGCTACTCTCATAACAAAGTGTTCAAAAAGGAGTATGCAAGTTGGACAAATGAGATGCCAAATCCAACCACTTTCATGTGGTATTGGACAGAAAGGAGGACTTTTTTTTTCCTCCATTTGAAAATGCGGACGTTATCAGCACCACTGTCTAATTCCAATCAATGCAAGTCATCAGAATCAGGTAATACACCAACTTATATTCTTGTCTTCATGAAAGAAAGGAATCTATGTGTGTTACACATGCTTGTATTATCATTAAACACCATTAACTTGTTAACAAAAATTGATTTTTCATAAATAAATAAATGTAAATTATAAATAGGAATGAGGTAGATCTCCTCGACTTGGTCAATTGAAAAGTAGCTCGCCTGCAGAAAAAGTGTGAGCGCCCCTGGTCTACACTCTTAGTGCTTTTCTTCTTTATTCACGGTAATGATTCGACTCTCTAAAGGTTTTGAACTAAAACAACTAAGTGGGTTGGAAAATATGTATGTGTTTCTTGTAGTATTTAAAATGTATGATTTTTTTTCTTCTATGTTTGCCCTTTTTCTGGTTTGAACAACAGCCATCGAAAAAATATGTGCACGTGCATGTATATATATATATTTTTTTTCTTTTTTTCAAACTGTAGTTGCAGATTATTTGATGTCAGATACTTTTGCTAACCATTGTTTTAATAAGAGATTAAATTGCCTTTATTTGAAAAAAAAAACTGCTGCGGAGTAGGAAACGGAAGTTGGGAACTTCCTGCGCATGCGCATATGTACTTGAAGCGTAACAAAAAGACGAGGACCGCATGCTATGGTTGTTCGGAGAATTTTCGATTTCACGATCTTAAAGTCTTATGATTCGCAGCAAATATAGCAACACTTATCTCAAGTCGCGTTTCCCAAAGCCACGGAACGTGCGTTGAGTTTGGAGCGATATCTGAAGTGAAGATTGAAGACGTGATAGAAGATGGACGACTACTGCTATGCTAAGATGGCGACGTCATGTCAAAGAGAACATTCCAGCAAATCACCGACGGAGATAAAGACGGAAGATGAAGGTGAGTGACTTGACGTTTTGTCATTTGAAAGCTGTTTGAATTCAAGCCCTTAAAATAGAAATGAGCCGACTTTGTTGAAGAATGTAAAGAAAGAGCCGCCATGATTGTTAGCTTGAAGAAGGCAGTGGAGTTCACATCAGAGGAGATGAAAGAATGCAAAAGTCAAATGAAGAAAGTGGAAGAGCAAAAGAAGCACTTGTGAAAGAAGAGATGTTGGGGAAGAGTAAGAGATGTGCAGTGTGTGAAGAGAAGACTGGACCACATGTCTACATCAACCTGCAGAGGACTGCAGCTCATAAACAACAATACAATAAAACATGTATGCTGTGTTCAAACACTAATAGTAAAATAAACTAGCTGGTAGTGTTTTTGTTATACTATATAATTCAAATTTAAATGACAATAAAAATAAGCCTCTTTAAATATTTGCATTTACTTCTAGTTCTTATCTTCTTGTTGTTCTAAAAAAGTTGTATTGAATTCCTGTGGGGGTGGTATGGTATAATATGTTATAATATCAATCAATCAATCAATGTTTACTTATACAGCCCTAAATCACTAGTGTCTCAAAGGGCTGCACAAACCACTACGACATCCTCGGTAGGCCCACATAAGAGCAAGGAAAACTCACACCCAGTGGGACGTCGGTGACAATGATGACTATGAGAACCTTGGAGAGGAGGAAAGCAATGGATGTCGAGCGGGTCTAACATGATACTGTGAAAGTTCAATCCATAATGGATCCAACACAGCCGCGAGAGTCCAGTCCAAAGCGGATCTAACACAGCAGCGAGAGTCCCGTTCACAGCGGAGCCAGCAGGAAACCATCCCAAGTGGAGGCGGATCAGCAGCGCAGGGATGTCCCCAGCCGATACACAGGCGAGCAGTACATGGCCACCGGATCGGACCGGACTCCCTCCACAAAGGAGAGTGGGACATAGAAGAAAAAGAAAAGAAACGGCAGATCAACTGGTCTAAAAAGGGAGTCTATTTAAAGGCTAGAGTATACAAATGAGTTTTAAGGTGAGACTTAAATGCTTCTACTGAGGTGGCATCTCGAACTGTTACCGGGAGGGCATTCCAGAGTACTGGAGCCCGAAATGAAAAAGCTCTACAGCCCGCAGACTTTTTTTGGGCTTTGGGAATCACTAATAAGCCGGAGTCCTTTGAACGCATATTTCCTGCCGGGACATATGGTACAATACAATCGGCAAGATAGGATGGAGCTAGACCGTGTAGTATTTTATACGTAAGTAGTAAAACCTTAAAGTCACATCTTAAGTGCACAGGAAGCCAGTGCAGGTGAGCCAGTATAGGTATATATGTATATAAAGGTATATACAGTATAGGTATATATGTATGTATATATGTATATAAAGGTATATACAGTATAGGTATATATGTATGTATATATGTATATAAAGGTATATACAGTATAGGTATATATGTATGTATATATGTATATAAAGGTATATACAGTATAGGTATATATGTATGTATATAAAGGTATATACAGTATAGGCGTAATATGATCAAACTTTCTTGTTCTTGTCAAAAGTCTAGCAGCCGCATTTTGTACCAACTGTAATCTTTTAATGCTAGACATGGGGAGACCCGAAAATAATACGTTACAGTAATCGAGGCGAGACGTAACAAACGCATGGATAATGATCTCAGTGTCTTTAGTGGACAAAATGGAGCGAATTTTAGCGATATTACGGAGATGAAAGAAGGCCGTTTTAGTAACGCTTTTAATGTTTGACTCAAAGGAGAGAGTTGGGTCGAAGATAATACCCAGATTCTTTACCGAGTCGCCTTGTTTAATTGTTTGGTTGTCAAATGTTAAAGTTGTAGTATTAAATAGAGGTCGGTGTCTAGCAGGACCGATAATCAGCATTTCCGTTTTTTTGGCGTTGAGTTGCAAAAAGTTAGCGGACATCCAGTGTTTAATTTCATTAAGACACGCCTCCAGCTGACTACAATCCGGTGTGTTGGTCAGCTTTAGGGGCATGTAGAGTTGGGTGTCATCAGCATAACAGTGAAAGCTAACACCGTATTTGCGTATGATGTCACCTAGCGGTAGCATGTAGATGCTGAAGAGTGCAGGGCCGAGGACCGAACCCTGGGGAACTCCACACGTTACCTTAACATAGTCCGAGGTCACATTGTTATGGGAGACGCACTGCATCCTGTCAGTAAGATAAGAGTTAAACCAAGACAGGGCTAAGTCTGACATACCGATTCGTGTTTTGGTACGTTCTAATAAAATATTATGATCGACGGTATCGAAAGCAGCGCTAAGATCGAGGAGCAGCAACATAGATGACGCATCAGAATCCATCGTTAGCAATAGATCATTAGTCATTTTTGCGAGGGCTGTCTCAGTAGAGTGATTTGCCCTGAAACCGGATTGATAGGGTTCACATAGATTGTTAGACGCTAATTTTTTCGAGGATTTTCGAAATAAAGGGAAGGTGAGACACCGGTCGGTAGTTTACCATGAGGTCAGGATTGAGGTTAGGTCTTTTAAGGAGAGGATGAATAACCGCTTTTTTGAATGCTAGGGGAACAGTGCCAGAGGAAAGTGATGAGTTTATAATATTTAGCACTGATGGACCTAATAATACAAAGAGCTCCTTGATAAGTTTCCCAGGAAGTGGGTCAAGTAAACATGTTGTTTGTTTTATTCCATTTACACATTGTAACAATTCCTCCAATGTTATTTCCTCAAAAC
Source organism: Nerophis ophidion (assembly GCF_033978795.1). Lineage (NCBI taxonomy): Eukaryota > Metazoa > Chordata > Actinopteri > Syngnathiformes > Syngnathidae > Nerophis > Nerophis ophidion. The sequence continues at coordinate 5,240,700 of NC_084611.1, read as the reverse complement.
GAAAGAAACTATTTTGGAGGGCAGTATCCGCCGTACATACAATCGTGTCAGTCTTAATAGAACCCCGTTGTAGCTGGGACGCATTGTCTTTAATCTCCTTTCTAATGACTTCCATTTTCTTATTAAATAATTGCATAAAGTCATCAGCTGAGTGGGTGGAGCTACTGGAAGGGGTCCTTTGTTGGGTTAGCGATGCTACCGTACTAAACACAAATTTAGGATCGTTTTTATTACGGTGGATGAGATTTGAGTAATATTTAGCTTTAGCTAAGGTAAGCATGCGTTTATAAGTTATTAAACCATCACTCCATGCTTGATGGTGCACCTCAAGTTTAGTCGTGCGCCATTTGCGTTCCAGCTTTCTACGTAATAAATTCGGAGCTCTAGTTTCTTCTGTAAACCACGGGGTACGCTTTTTTGGAGCCTTTTTTAACTTTAGCGGTGCCTTGTTATCAATGGTTTCGCGCAGGGCATCGTTAAAGTTGTTAGTGAGGTTATCAATAGAGCCCACATACTTTGGGAATGGTGCCATTACCGAGGGCAGTAGGTCAGCAAGAGTTGTCATTGTGGCCGTATTAATGTTGCGGCTGCTATAGCAGTTATTATTCAAATTAGTTTGACTAACATGCGTCTGAACCTCAAATTTTATAAGGTAATCATCGGACAATACTTTAGTATACGGGAGTATCGTAACTTTGGAAACGGTGATACCCCTGACAAGCGCTAGGTCTATCATATTACCGTTGCGATGCGTGGGTTCATTTATTATTTGTGTAAGACCACAGCTATCAATTATAGTCTGGAGCGCCACGCACGGTGGGTCCGATGGGGTATTCATATGGATATTAAAGTCCCCCATTATAATTATATTATCGGCGTGCGTCACTAGATCAGCAACAAACTCGGAGAATCATTGATAAAGTCCGAATAGGGCCCTGGGGGGCGGTAGATAACAGCCAGGTGTAGAGGCAGCGGTGTGACAGACCTCATAGTAAGCACCTCAAACGATTTATATTCATTATTTATGTTAGGACTGAGGTTAAAGTTTTTGTTCTATATTAGTGCGACCCCCCCACCACTTTTAAGGGGACGGGCAATATGCGCATGTGTAAAGTTAGGAGGACATGCCTCAGTTAGCGCAAAAAAGTCATCTGGTTTTGCTGAGACCGATGGCGTTAAGATTGTTGTCTCTGATGATATCATTAACTAACAACGTTTAAGGAGACAATGATCTTATGTTTAAAAAAACCTATATTATAGGTAGTGGGCTGTTTTAGGGAATTTTTGAAAAAATTATCCGTAGTAGCAATATTAATAATGTTGTGTTTATTATGCCCAGTGCATTTAGTATAACTACGACCATATCTAGGAATTGATATGACGGGAATTTTCCGATTGTTTGTTTGTTGCTTTGATAAACTGCACGCGTAATAGTTTGCCACCTAAGTAGAACACATGTCCAACTCTGAAACAATCAAAGCAGAAAAAACTTGTTCTAATTTAACTGACTCCTTACCCAGACCAGTAGTCTTGCATCTTCCATTTAAATCCGGCTTCAGGATGGAGGGAAGTGGTGTTCTTTGGGGATTAGCCTTTAGCTTTGTTTTTAGCCCCGCTCGGCATCCGCGTTTCCGATCACACCGCTGCCGTCTGCTCAGTAGACGGCCCCCGCTGCTACTAGACTCCCCTGCTTCACAGGCCGCTGGATGTAGCCGCCGAAGTATTCCCATGCTAGTTAGCAGGTCTAGCAAGCACGCGTCTATCAGTCCAAAACGGCCCGATATGTCCACATCCAGAAGTGTCTGGCGGTCGTACGTGATCACGGAGTGACCACGATGTGAGCCAGCCATGAAGTTTGCAGAAATTTCCGGTATTTCCGCCAAATGTTCCATCTTTAGCAAGAGCACCTTGATGTCGCAGCCCGTCCGGGCACCGCCGTCTTGGAATTATAAACCGATTATAAACAGATAGTTTATGTTCAAAATGAGTCTGAAATTAAACAGAGTCCCAAATTCGAAAAGACTACTTTCAGAAGGGTATTGATTGATTGAGACTTGTATTAGTAGATGTCACATAATTCACCACAAATGTTTACTTGACTTTGTCATCATTATTCACTATCATTGTTCCATTGTGTACATAACTGTTGTGTACAGAGGAGGGAAGGAGGCGACAACCAGGGCACAACTGCGGTTCACAAGGTTTATTTAAACCTTTGATGATACATGGCGTGTGTATGCTACTCTAAGTGAATGAGTGATCAATTAATCAATCAATCAATCAATGTTTACTTATATAGCCCTAAATCACTAGTGTCTCAAAGGGCTGCACAAACCACTACGACATCCTCGGTAGGCCCACATAAGGGCAAGGAAAACTCACACCCAGTGGGACGTCGGTGACAATGATGACTATGAGAACCTTGGAGAGGAGGAAAGCATGAGAACTTTGGAGAGGAGGAAACCAATGGATGTCGTGCGGGTCTAACATGATACTGTGAAAGTTCAATCCGTAATGGATCCAACACAGTCGCGAGAGTCCAGTCCAAAGCGGATCCAACACAGCAGCGAGAGTCCCGTTCACAGCGGAGCCAGCAGGAAACCATCCCAAGCGGAGGCGGATCAGCAGCGCAGAGATGTCCCCAGCCGATACACAGGCAAGCAGTACATGGCCACCGGATCGGACCGGACCCCCTCCACAAGGGAGAGTGGGACATAGAAGAAAAATAAAAGAAACGGCAGATCAACTGGTCTAAAAAGGGAGTCTATTTAAAGGCTAGAGTATACAAATGAGTTTTAAGGTGAGACTTAAATGCTTCTACTGAGGTGGCATCTCGAACTGTGATGACTATGTGTAACATTAATAATGTAAATGTTACATGGGTTTGTTGTCTGTGAGTGTTGGTTGTATCCTTCGTCGATTCCAGAGGGGCAAGGCGAAGAGGCAGTTCGTGAGCAGGCAAGATGTCGGGGGCAGGAGCGAGGCAGCGTGGTCTGGGTCTGAGCAGGGAGGTCGTGGATCGAGGAAGGCAGTTAGGAATCCGGATGGATGTCGAGAGGCCAGGTACGATCACAGAAGACAGGGGAGTCGCTGGAAAACACAAGGGACATGAACTAGGGAGACTCGGAGAGAGCAAAGAGCAAAGCACAGGGAGGGAATGCCAGACGTAATGCTTACTGAGAAGATAGCGACGTTCTGGCAAAGGTTCCTCGGGTCTGCCGGCTTTTATGCTGCTCCCTCTCATCAAATCCAGGTGTGTTGATTCTTGACAGGCTGGAGGCTTGTTGCTGCTTGGGCGTGCTGCACTCAGCACGAGTGGGGGCGAGTCTGAGTGCATTGTCAGCAGAGGCCTCTCTTGGCCTCCGAGGAAACGCGGGTTCGAGTCCGCGTCGTGACAATAACAATGTTGTTCTTGTGTAGCATTCATACATGCAGTTAAGAGTCAAGATGGACCGCTCGCCTGTATCGGTTGGGGACATCTCTACGCTGCTGATCCGCTTGAGATGGTTTCCTGTGGACGGGACTCTCGCTGCTGTCTTGGAGCCACTATGGATTGAACTTTCACAGTATCATGTTAGACCCGCTCGACATCCATTGCTTTCGGTCCCCTAGAGGGGCGGGGGGGTTGCCCACATCTGAGGTCCTCTCCAAGGTTTCTCATAGTCAGCATTGTCACTGGCGTCCCACTGGATGTGAATTCTCCCTGCCCACTGGGTGTGAGTTTTCCTTGCCCTTTTGTGGGTTCTTCCGAGGATGTTGTAGTCGTAATGATTTGTGCAGTCCTTTGAGACATTTGTGATTTGGGGCTATATAAATAAAAATTGATTGATTGATTGAAGAGTTGACCGTCAGGAGATTTACGGCAGTCACTCATTCTCGTCTTTGCGTTACAAACGCAACAACACTACATTAAACACTCACAGTCAAAGGCATTCAACTTTTCTTGTTGCACTCAAAGAACAATTTACAATTGTCCATATTACATATAGTCTGCTATAATCAAGGAGTAGACTAGAACAGGGGTCGGGAACCTTTTTGGCTGAAAGAGCCAAGAAAGCCAAATATTTTCAAATGTATTTCGGTAAGAGCCATATAATTATTATTTTTTCAACACTGAACACAAATAAACGCGTGCATTTTATAAAAGGTCTCTTATTCTTTGGAATAATATTGTTATTCTGAAGCTAACTGTGGAAGGGGCGTGGCCTGCGGGCCTGCAGCGAAGCAGGGTGTGCCAGTACTGGCTTCGAAATCAGCGACAGGTGCGTAGGGGGCCCACCTGGGCCTTGTTATCTAATCACCTGTCGCGCTGTTATAAGCAGCAGCCAGGAGGGGAGACGGGGTCGGGGCTAGAGTCAGAGGGCGAGCAAGAACGAAAGAGAAAAAGACAATTGCTGGAAAGCAATTGAGAGACGTATTGAAAAATAAAACATTGTAACCCTGAAACAGGCTCTTATGTCGGTGCTTTGTGGTCTGAAGAACCCTCAGGAGGGCAAGGCCCACACTAACCAATAATAAATTAATTACTTCTTACAATTAACGCAACCTCTTGAACGTATAAAAGCATCAGAAGGTTTTATATTTTGAACGTTATTTTTAACACTGTGATTACAAGTGGAATAATTCAGTACTTATCGTGTTAAGCAACGTCACCTCAGATTTATCCGAGAGCCAGGTGCAGTCATCAAGAGAGCCAACTCTGGCTCGCGAGCCATAGGTTCCCTGCCCCTGGACTAGAACATAAAGTTTTACTGAAATTTATTCAATTATTCGTACTTTATGGTTGCCACAGGATGTCGGTTTGGCTTGTGCAGCCCTTTGAGACACTCGTGATTTAGGGCTGTATAAGTACAACATTGATTGATTGATTGATTGACTCCTGGTCTGTGCTTTAAGCAAAATACATTTATTAGGTATTAATTAAGTACTAAAAACCGAACAAAAAGGATAAATGTACACAGACAAGCCATGTAGCAGGTAAAACACATTTATTAAAGACAAAACACAAATGGTAGGAATTTGTGACAAAATGAAGTCATTTCACTTGCATTAGTTGACTGCTAATTGGGCAGTTTTAACTGCGCTAATATTTGGCATCAAGTGCTGCTGCTCACTGCTCCCCTCACCTCCAAGGGGGTTGCAGGTTCGATTCCCACTTCCGCCATCCTAGTCACTGCCGTTGTGTCCTTGGGCAAGGCACTTTACCCACCTGCTCCCAGTGCCACCCACACTGGTTTAAATGTAACTTAGATATTGGGTTTCGCTATGTAAAGCGCTTTGAGTCACTAGAGAAAAGCGCTATATAAATATAATTCACTTCAATTCACTTCAATTAAGGGTGATGGGTCAAATGCAAAGAATAATTTCGCCACACCGAGTGTGTGTGTGCGTCTGTGCCTGTGTGTGTGTGTGACTATCATTGCTACTTTAACTTTAGAGGAGAGGGCGTGGTCACGTGAGCTGCACATGACACATCATTGGCGGGCTTACTTCCGCCTCATGAGACGTAGCCGCAGCACATGCACATAGCATCGATCCAAAGAATGCATGACTAAATTAATCGCCAACTTATTACATAATCCATTTTTAATCGATTTGTTGTTGCAGCCCTAGTGAGCAAGTTGTAACTAATTGACAACCTCGTCCTTCCGACCAAAGAGCGGAGCTTTATGGACCCGGTGTTACCCCCGACAAAACATGGGCGCTGGAGGAAAGGTCTCCCCTGCGCTCCTCGACCACGGTCTGGGAGCCCACAAACAGGAAAGGTGTAAAGCAACCCTTGCAGAGCGGCGGCTCCCTGTTTAAAGTGTCACCTTTATTGTTAGTTTAGAAGCCCAAATACCTCCATATTGCACTTCACACACCCTCTTTATTAACCTGTAGAATTGTCGTTTGTTGCCTTTCTTCCTCTCCACGATGTTATTGCTTGTATGCACTTTGTGTGTGCGTTTTGACACACTCAACATCATGCGCCTCGGCTCTCTAGTCACCGCCGCACAGCGGCATTCAGATGAAAGAACGGTACCCGTACTTTTCAAAGGTGGTGTAGTACCGACTTCAATTGATTAGTACCACAATACTTTATTAGTAGCAGTATACTGTACAACACTACTACACACACATACAGTACATAGAAGAAAGTGTGTTTTTGTTGTTTGTGTCTTGCAGACGTCCAGCAGCTGATGGGTAATCCAGAAGAAGTTTCCCCTCAGTCAGGGGGGAGCTCCACTTTGAAGCAGGAGACTCCACAACCACCCTGCATTAAAAAGGAAGAGGAGGAACTCTGCATCACTCAGGAGGGAGAGTGTCTTCTAGGACGAGAGGAAGCTGATTACACCAAGTTTCCACTGACTATTGTCTCTGTGAAGACTGAAGATGATGAAGAGAAACCACACGTAGACAACCTCTTAGCTCCACCATCAGATAGTGAGGCTGAAGACGAGGTTGAAGTAACTTTGAGCAGCGATACAGACTGTGAAGGTGATATGAGGACTCACACTGACAACAAACACTCTGAATGCTCTACAAAGAAGAGAGGTGAAAAATGTTTGAGCTGCTCAGTTTGTGCTGAAAGTTTTACCACAAAGAGCCAATTTACTGGACACATGAGAACACACACAGGTGAAAACACATGGAATTGTTCAGTTTGTGGCAAAAGCTTTTTTCGAAATAGCTATTTGACCCATCACATGAGAACACACACAGGTGAAAAACCATATAAGTGTTCAGTTTGTGGCAAACGCTTTTCTCTAAGTAGCAATTTGATTGTACACACGAGAACACACACAGGAGAAAGAACATTTAAGTGTTCAGTTTGTGGCAATAACTTTTCTCAAAATAGCCATTTGACCCGACACATGAGAACACACACAGGTGAAAAACCATTTAATTGTTCAGTTTGTGGCCAAAGCTTTTCTCGAAATAGCCATTTAACTCAACATATGGGAACACACACAGGAGAAAAAACATTTAATTGTTGCGTTTGTGGCAATAGCTTTTCTCGAAATAGCTCTTTGAATGAACACATGAGAACACACACAGGAGAAAAAACATTCAAGTGTTCAGTGTGTGGCAAAAGCTTTTCTCGAAATAGTTATTTGACTCAACACATGAGAACACACACAGGAGAAAAAACATTTAATTGTTGCGTTTGTGGCAATAGCTTTTCTCGAAATAGCTCTTTAACTGAACACATGAGAACACACACAGGAGAAAAAGCATTTAAGTGTTCAGTTTGTGGCAAAAGCTTTTCTCGAAATAGCTATTTGACTCAACACATGTGAACAAACACAGGAGAAAAACCGTATAATTGTTTGGTTTGTGGCAAAAGCTTTTCACTAAGTAGCAATTTGACTGTACACATGAGAACACATACAGATAGGGGTGTAACGGTACACAAAAATTTCGGTTCGGTACCTACCTCGGTTTAGAGGTCACGGTTCGGTTCATTTTCGGTAAAGTAAGAAAACAACAAAATACAATTTTTTGGGTTATTTATTTACCAAATTTGTACGCAATGGCTTTATCATTTTAACATTGGAACACTATAATAATTCTGCCCACGTTAATCCACATTAAACTGACTCAAGTTGTTGCTTTGATTAAATAAAATGACAAAACCTTTATTCTACATATAAAAAGTGCAACATCAAACAGTTTCAAGTCAACTTATCATGCTTAATTTATTACAGCTTTTGGGAAGCCTGTAGTTGACTTTTATTATGCAAACGTTACATTTTTGTCAACAATTGATAGCAGGGAACCTGCCATTCAAAAGTAGGCTGCTACATTACTAATGATTGATTTAACTATTGCCGAAAAAATAGCACAATAGCAATAGGAGAGACTATTCATCCCTGAACACCATGGAGTTCAAGTGAAACAACAGACAGACAGGACTTTGCTGCCCCAAACACACGCACACACACACACACACACACAGCAAAATGAGCTAACGTTACGCTGAAAGCTAATTAGCCTTCACCTCAAGCCAGAACTGCGAGCAAGCTGAGCTGCAGTTTAAGTTTCTAGAAGGTCAACGGGCTCATAGTGATGTTCGTAGAAGTTGTGACTGGGAGGTGTATTTTTACAATTTGGGGAGAGTACGCTGTCTGCTGCTCACCTGCTAAACACATATCTGCTTGACGCTTAAGCAGTGACTACATGCGCTCTGAATACGCACTGTTGATTGGCTGTTACAGCGCTCTGAATACGTACTGCTGATTGGCTTTGCATGTAACCAACCAGAAAGTTGTGTGGGTGGGACAATGCTGGGGACTGAGACAGAGGCAGAAAGCAGAGCAGCTTGTTAAGACTTTAGCTTACAAACTCGTTCTGTACCCCCCGTACCGAATTGAAACCTCCGTACTGAAACGGTTCAATACAAATACACGTACCGTTAGACCCCTAAATACAGGTGACAAAACATGTAAGTGTTCAGTTTGTGGCAAAAGCTTTTCTCGAATTGGCGTTTTGACTGAACACACCGGAACACACACAGGAGAAAAAACATATAATTGTTCAGTTTGTGGCAAAAGGTTTTTTCGACATAGCTCTTTGACTCGAGACATGAGAACACACACAAGAAAAAAAACATTTATGTTTTCAGTTTGGGGCAAAAGTTTTTCTCGAATTAGCATTTTGACCGTACACCTGAGAACACACACAGGAGAAAAACCATATAGTTGTTCACTTTGTGGCGAAAGCTTTTCTCGAAATAGCATTTTGTCTTAACACATGAGAACACACACGGGTGAAAAACCATTCAAATGTTCAGTTTGTGGCAAAAGCTTATCTGTTAAGAGCACTTTGATTAAACACATGAGAACCCATACAGGTGAAAAACAATTAGTTGTTCTGTTCGTTGCAAAAGCGTATCTGTCAAGAGAAAATTGACTCGACACATGAAAACACGCATTGGAGGAAAACCATTTAGTTGTTCAATGTGCGGTAAGAGGTTCCCACATAATTCAGACGCAGTAAAACACATGAGAACACACAATGGAAAATAAGCAATTAGCTGTTTAGTTTGTGGTATGTTGCTCATATGTGGCGACATCCACCCTACCCAGGACCTCCTCACTGCTTCTTTCACTAATATCTGAGGTATTCATACAAACTTGGATTATTTGGAGCATAATCTTATCCACTCATGACCCCATGTCTTCTCTGTATCTGAAACCTTCCTGAACAGTAAGATAGATGATGCTTCAAGTGCTTGGTTACTCCTTCTTCAGTCCAGGGACCTCATGTGTCAAGTTTGTGCACACTCAAAAACCTGAACTACATCCTTTTTTATGGCAAAGTTGAGATGTATCAAAACTGACATAAATAAAATGCAGCATGAGACACTGCACACTGATATAGTTCTGTGAAAATGATTGTCTTCTGTGCAAATGTAAAGAAAGTGAACAGTGTGTGATTTACTGCAATACTGTCAGTCTTTCAACTTTTTATTTGTGCTTTGTTGAAATTGTTCACTCAGTGCACAGCTTTTATTATTATTATGTCTAGAAGACAGGAAGTAACTCAACACTCTTGAATAGTTTCTACCTCAGTGTGTATGGTTTGTTGAGTTAGCACAGGATTAATATGTGGAAATGACAAATGAGGTCGTTGATGCATAGAATAGTTTTTATTCATGCTTTATTTTGTTTTTTGTTCAACCCTAGATGGGTTGTGACTTAAAGTTTAATTGTTTTGTAGAAACACTGAGATTAAAGGCCTCCTGAAAGCCACTACTAGCGACCACGCAGTCTGATAGTTTATATATCAATGATGAAATATTAACATTGCAACACATGACAATACGGCCGCTTTAGTTTACTAAATTGCAATTTTAAATTTCCCGCGGAGTTTCCTGTTGAAAACGTCGCGGAATGATGACGCGTGTTTGTGACGTTATTGGTTGGAGGCGACATATTAGCCAGCACCACTTACGGCTAAAAGTCGTCTCTTTTCGTCGCGCAATTACACAGTATTTTGGACGTCTGTGTTACTGAATATTTTGCAATTTGTTCTATTAATAATGGAGAAGTCAAAGTAGAAAAATGGAGGTGGGAAGCTTTAGCCTTTAGCCACACAAACACACGTTGTTTCCTTGTTTAAAATTCCCGGAGGTGAAGATTTACTATGGATCAGAGCGCTCAAGCGAACATGGATCCCGGCTACATGTCAACCGGCAGGTTTCGGTGCGAAAATTGTGGTAAAAAGTCGCCTCTTACCGGAGATCAGCCGAGCTTCTTTACTGCTGCAGCTTTGTGACTTCCCTCAGAGACTGGCGCCAACACACCCATGGACACACCCCTTCGACTATCAGGTACTGTTAAACTCACTAAAACACAAGCAAAACAATAGAAAGATAAGGGATTTCCAATATTTATCCTAATAAATGTGTCTAAAAACATTTAAATCGCTCCAAATGCAATCGCCTTCTTTTTTCTAATCTTTACTTTAATTTCATTTTACGCGCATGATCGAGCCAAGATCGATCATTTCTGGATCTTTCTTTGCTGAAACACGACGTAAGATTGATTGATTTATTGCGACATTCACAGTAATGATCGGCCTTTGTGTTTCTATCATCACTTATGTATGATTGTAATGACGTTTTTTGTAGGACTAGCAGTAAAACTTTATATTCTGTAAAAAAAGGCTATTTTATTTAAAATGGAATAGCACTTTCGGCAGAATATGTTATGGTAGTTGAGTAAAGTTTCTTTGCTGCGTATTTTTCTTGATGCGACGCTCGGAGCTGGGAAATCACGTTTTTTATGTCTCTCCATCCTTTTATTTTTTTGTAAACTTTTTGGTTGTCGCTCAAAAAGTATTCTATAAGAATGCACACTGTCTTGTGACTTGTTGATACACAGGCGGGTTAAATTCCCGGATTATGGTTGTTAAATTGTTGTAAAAAACTGACTTTTATGTAAGCATTAAGCTAATTAGCTTAAAGGGGAACATTATCACAATTTCAAAAGGGTTGAAAACAATAAAAATCAGTTCCCAGTGGCTTGTTGTATTTTTTGAAGTTTTTTTCAAAATGTTACCAGTCTCGGAATATCCCTAAATAAAGCTTTAAAGTGCCTTATTTTCGGCTCTCTGCGAAGACACTGGCCATTTCCCTGTGACGTCACACAGTGCTGCCAATGTAAACAAACAATGGGAATACCACAGCAAGATATAGTGACATTAGCTCGGATTCAAACTCGGATTTCAGCGACTTAAGCGATTCAACAGATTACGCATGTATTGAAACAGATGGTTGGAGTATGAAAGTATTGAAGAAACTGAAGCTATTGAGCGAATAGCTATTGACGCTATTCATAGCCATAGCATGGCCGAATAGCTGCGTTAGCATCGCCGGTAAAATGTGCGGACCAAACGATCAGGACTTTCGCATCTTGTGACACTGGAGCAACTTAAATCCGTCGATTGGTAAGTGTTTGTTTCGCATTAAATGTGGGTGGAAGGAAACGTAATATAGTTGCAAATGCATCTGCAGGTTATCCATACATCTCTGTGCCATGTCTGCCTTAGCATCGTCGGTCAAATGTGGAGACACTCTGGCACATTCAATGGGGGTCTGGCGACAGATTTCTTGCCAGTGGTGCAACTTGAATCCCTCCCTGTTAGTGTTGTTACACCCTCCGACAACACACCGACGAGGCATGATGTCTCCAAGGTTCCAAAAAATGGTCAAAAAAACGGAAAATAACAGAGCTGAGACCCGGTGTTTGTAATGTGTTGAAAATGAAAATGGTGGGTGTGTTACCTCGGCGATGTCACATTCTGACGTCATCACCTCCAGCGCGATAAACAGAAAGGCGTTTAATTCGCCAAAATTCACCCATTTAGAGTTCGGAAATCGGTTAAAAAAATAGATGGTCTTTTTTCTGCACCATCAAGGTATATATTGACGCTTACATAGGTCTGCTGATAATGTTCCCCTTTAATGCTAGCGGCCGCATTTAGTCCACGTGGATTAGCTTAATGCTAGCGGTTTTTACAACAATTTAACAACCATAATAATAATCCGGGAATTTAACCCGCAAGTTCATCAACTAGTCACAAGACAGTGTGCCTTCTTATAGAATGCACACACTGTCTTATGGCATTCCCGTGTGGAAGTGTAGATAGTAGATAGTACTTTATTTATTCCATCAGGACAGTTCCTTCAGGAAAAATTAAAATTTTCAGCACAATCCCATTCAAGATCAGACAAACATTAACGGGAGACAGAACAGGATCGCTGACAGGTCTGCCGGCTTCCAGCACCCCTTACAAAAAAAGATGAGATACAGGTAAAGAAGCGGGGGGGGGGGGGGCGAAAAAAATAGAAGATAAAATAAAAAAATCGGTCTTAGCCTGGGACCTGGAGAGGGGGTGCAGACTGAGGCCAAGGGAAAAAAACAACTCATAGCCATAGTACACATCCCTCTTACATGTGTGTAAGAGGAAAACATCAAAGAACACATAAGACATTAAAGCAGCAGATACAAGCAGACACTTCTACATACAACTATGAATAAAAGGTAAAAGAATCATATCCACTGTGGTGGCCTCTGCGGTGTTCCACGCCATCGTCCGCTGGGGTGGAGGGAGGATGGCCAGAGACAGGAGCAGACCCAACAAAGCAACCAGGACAGCCGACTCCACTCCCGGCCAGTGTCCAGTCCGCATGGATGAGCGAGGATACGTCCAAGGAGACTGAGGTGTGTGAGACTGTGTGGGGGAACACAAAGGCATTGTATCAACTACAGACAAGAGCTATAAGGATTATTCATAAAGTAGATTACTTAGAACATACAAACCTATTATTTATTAATTCTGGTCTATTGAAACTACAGGAGCTAGTAAAGCTACAGACATTGTGTGTCGTGTTTAAGGCTAAAAGTAAAACATTACCAGCAAATTTACAAAAAATGTTGGTCATCACTTCTGAGAGTACAGAACATAGAACAAAAGCTAATTTCAAACAACAACATTCAAGGACAACTTTTAAACAAATGTGTACATCAGTGGTGGGGATAAATTGTGGAATTATCTTTATAATGAGATAAAAAACTGTAAAAATATATTCCAATTGAAAAAAATATATAAAGATAGAACAACAAGATCATGTGGACAGCCATAAGTGTTTACATTTTGCTTTTTATTTATTATTTTACTTATTTTTTGTCTGGTTTTGTATTTGCTTTGTATCATTCCGTGAAGTGTATATTATTATTATTTCCTCTGTTTGGTGTATACTTAATGAAGTTTTGCACTTGTTGTGTTTCTCTTGTTTTTTTTATTTTATTGTTTCACTACAGTTGGATGTATTTGTTGGTTTAAATGATATCCGTGACGTAAGACTATGTATTATGTCAAAGGGGGCAGGATGTAATAATCCGATGACCGGATCATCCCATATTTGTGTTTTGTTCCATTTTTGTATTGTAGTCCGCCAATGTTTGCCTTAGTTCCTTGTTTAGTCTGTTGCCATGGTTGCTCATTAGTTTTCACCTACCTCTTGTTTTCCACGCACACCTGTTGTTGCTGATTACTGCCTTATTTAAGCCTGCCCCTTTTGTTATTTCGTTCTCGGATTCTAATTTGCTTTACACGCAACAAGTGACCACTGCTTTTCATGTTCATACTCGCTAGCTTGTCACACTACGCTTTATTATTCCTAGCTCTCATGCTAGTGGCTTTTTGTGCCCTTGTGCCAGTATTTCTGTTCCTGGTCTGTTTTATTAGTTTAATAAATCTTTATTTCTTACCTTACGCTGTGTTCTTGACCGACGCATCCCTGGAAGAACAAATCCGGCATCGCCAGTCTCACACAGGAAACTATAAGATTTTTCTTCATCCTGCTCCTTCTCAGGCATTGTTGTGTGAATCTAAAATTGTATAGTCGAGGTATAATTGTCTATCGATCAAAAATGCACATCAAAGAAGGAGGTAAATAAAAATGAAATGAAAATGAAAGGAAAGTTATTGCGGTTTTTCCTGGTCTCCGCTGTGTGTCTGTGTGGACATCTTGTGTGCCGCTGTGGTATTAATATGAGTGTGTAGTATTTATTTCTTTATTCTTTAGTGGAGAAAGATCCTGTTGACTGTGGACGGTGTGTGACGTGATGTTTGTTTACATTAAAAAAAAAAGATATGTCTGTTATGAGTTTTTTGGCATAGTTAATTGTGGAAAAAAATGTAAAATTGTATTGATCTACATCAATGGTTCCCAAACTTTTGCAGGCTGGCGCCCTCTTGGCTCCCCAGTGAATTGCTAGCGCCCCCCCCCTCCCCCCTCGAAAGGTTAAACACAAATGTGTATTTCACAAATAAAACCCAATTTAATAAACCAATTTATTTTTTAGCAGTTTTAACTGTTTCAGCAACATAGAATGGTAAATAAACATTCCACCAGTAACCTTCATTGTCTCACACTTAATATTAATGGGATGGATGTGCTTGGTGCAGGGACATAGGCTTCTCAACATCAGGCTGGAACTCACTAATAAGAAGTCGTAGATCCCCGCGGTCAGTAATTTTCAGTCGGTTTCTTTGCTTGGAAAGAAGCAAGGCGACTGCACTGAAGCCCCGTTCTACTAAATATGATGTTGGGAAGGCAATAAAGTACATATTGACCTTGTTCCACAGCACTTGATAGCAGTCAGAGATTTTTTTTTGTAACCAAAAATCTTGATATGACTTTTTGAAAATTCTGAACATTACAAGCTTGAAATTACAAACCTGAGCTTTTGCTTTTGTAGTCCATGCTGTCGGATCTGACTGGGCCAGAGCGGCGTGTGGTAACCGGACCCTGATGCGTCGTCCACTGACTCGTCCTGCTGCACGTGTTGTGTACAAATCGTCAAACAAACGTTCGAACTTCTGACTTCGACTTCGGACTGCCGCCCCCCTACCGCCCCCTTCTTCCTCACCGCCCCCCCAGATCTTTCCACCGCCCCCATGGGGGCGGTACCGCCCACTTTGGGAACCACTGATCTACATTAATATACAATGTAAATAGTATTTTTTATGTTGATTTAATAATTAAAAAATAAAAATGAAAACATTTCTTATGTGGTTGGGGGACTACTGCTATATCATTAAGATGATCCAAGTGGATTAATTAAATGCTATGAAGCATTAAGCTGGCCCGCCGGTACTATAAAGGCACTGCCTTTACCGTTGTCTACAATATGTTGTCACGTCCGCTTTTACTCCATGCAAACAGCGTGCCGGCCAAGTCACATGATATATGCGACTTGTACACACACTTGAGTGAATGCCACGCATACTTGCTCAACAGCCATACAGGTCAGACTGAGGGTGGCCGTATAAACAACTTTACACTGTTACAAATATGCGCCATACTGTGAACCCACACCATACAAGAATGATTAACACATTTCAGGAGAACATCCTGTTAAGGTGTTTGAGCTTAACAGAGTTCTTTATGCGTGCACATGAACGACACTTTCAACGAGTCTTGAACATCAACGTCCTCTCACCGAGGATACTTTTATTCTCTTCTTCTGTTGAACACACAACTGCTTCTGTGTTAAACACTACACAGTACCAGAGCGCCCTCAAGGGGATGACATGCGCTACAACATCCTACCTCTATAACACAGTCACTGAGTAAGAGCGTGGATTTTTACAATCTTAACACATCCGCACCGTAACACAACATAAACACAACAGAACAAATACCCAGAACCCCTTGCAGCACTGACTACCACCAAAACCCGCGCCCCACCACAAACCCCACCCATCTTATTATTATTTTGTTTTAAGATTTATTAGCCTGTGGAAAAATGTAATGTTGATATTTACCTCAGAGGTCTGCAAATTATTATTATTATTTTTAATGTTGATTTTGCACTATAATTATTGCTTGTTCTATATTCCTTGTTCAAGCAAATCAGTGTAGCAAACTGAGCAATAATTAACAATTTATTCATGCACTTTCTCTTGTTACTTCAAGGCTTGAATGCTATTTTATTTTCAAATGTATTAATAGCCCGTGGACAAAGTTTATTTTGATATTTACCTCAGAATGCTGCAAATAGAAAAGAGGCACTCAATTTTTTTTTCAATTTTATTTGATATACCATTGATTTTTTTTAATTACTATGATTATTATTTGAAACTGGATTTTGCATGTCACTATAAAGTTATATAAGCCTTGCTTGTTCAATATTCAATGCAAAACTTGTTTGGGTCCCTATTAAAAGGTTCATTTGTTCAACTTTGGCCCGCAGCTTTGTTCCGTTTTAAATTTTGGCCCACTCTGTATTTGAGTTTGACACCCCTGTTCTAAAGGTTTTTTAACTAAAACAACTAAGTGGGTTGAAAAATATTTCTGTGTTTCTTGTAGTATTTAAAATGTATGATTTTTTTTTTCTTCAATGTTTGCCCTTTTTGTGGTTTAAACAACAGCCATCGAAAAGTCTGTACATGTGCTTGTATATATATATATTTTTTTTTTTTTATTATTTATTTACAAAGAGTAGTTGAAGAATATTTGATGATAAATACATTATTTTAAAACCATTATTTTAAAACAAGATTAAAATGCCTTTATTTAGAAAAAGAAAAACTGCTGTGGAGTAGGAAACGGAAGTTGCGGGCTTCTAGCGCATGCGCAAATGTGCTTGAAGCCAAGCAAAAAGACGAGGTCGTTCGGAGAATTTTGGAATTGACGATCTTAAAGTCTTATGATTCACAGCAAATATAGCAACACTTATCTCAAGTCGCGTTTCCCAAAGCCACGAAACGTGCTTTGAGTTTGGAGCGATATCTGAAGTGAAGATTGAAGACGTGATAGAAGATGGACGACTACTGCTATGCTAAGATGGCGACGTCATGTCGAAGAGAACATTCCAGCAAATCACCGACGGAGATAAAGACGGAAGATGAAGGTGAGTGACTTGACGTTTGAATTTTAAGTCCTTAAAATCAAAATTAGCCGACTTTTCTAACAATGTAAACAAAGAGCCGCCATGATTGTTAGCTTGGAGACGGCATCCATCCATCCATTTCCTACCGCTTGTCCCTTTCGGGGTCGCGGGGGGTACTGGAGCCTATCTCAGCTGCATTTGGGCAGAAAGCAGTGTACACCCTGGACAAGTCGCGATCTCCTAAGTACTTGGGGCAGGGTCTCCTCCTCAACCAGGAGATGGCACTCCACCCTTTCCCGGGCGAGAACCATGGACTCGGACTTGGAGGTGCTGATTCTCATCCCAGTCGCTTCACACTCGGCTGCGAACCGATCCAGTGAGAGCTGAAGATCCTGGCCAAGAGAAGCCATCAGGACCACATCCTCTGCAAATAGCAGAGACCTAATCCTGCAGCCACCAAACCGGATCCCCTCAACGCCTTGACTGCGCCTAGAAATTCTGTCCATAAAAGTTCTGAACAGAATTGGCGACAAAAGGCAGCCTTGGCGGAGTCCAACCCTCATTGGAAAATCCACACCGTCCCATTAATATTATGTATAGTATATCAATATATGTGTATATATACTTGAATACACACATATGCATGGGATATATATATATATATATATATATATATATATATATATATATATATATATATATATATATATATATATATATATATAAACCCCGTTTCCATATGAGTTGGGAAATTGTGTTAGATGTAAATATAAACGGAATACAAAGATTTACAAATCCTTTTCAACCCATATTCAGTTGAATGCACTAAGAAAGACAAGATATTTGATGTTCAAACTCAAAATTTTTTTTTTTTTTTGCAAATAATAATTAACTTAGAATTTCATGGCTGCAACACGTGCCAAAGTAGTTGGGAAAGGGCATGTTCACCACTGTGTTACATCACCTTTTCTTTTAACAACACTCAATAAACGTTTGGGAACTGAGGAAACTAATTGTTGAAGCTTTGAAAGTGGAATTCTTTCCCGTTCTTGTTTTATGTAGAGCTTCAGTCCTTCAACAGTCTCTGCTGTCGTATTTTACGCTTCATAATGCGCCACACAGGTCTGGACTGCAGTCGGGCCAGGAAAGTATCCGCACTCTTTTACTACGAAGCCACGCTGTTGTAACACGTGTTTTGGCATTGTCTTGCTGAAATAAGCAGGGGCGTCCATGATAACGTTGCTTGGATGACAACAAACCTGTATGTACCTTTCAGCATTAATGGTGCCTTCACAGATGTGTAAGTTACCCATGCCTTGGGCACTAATACACCCCCATACCATCTGATGGTAGCTCGGTTGGTAGAGCGGCCGTGCCTGCAACTTGAGGGGTTGCAGGTTCGATTCCTGCTTCTGCCATCCTAGTCACTGCCGTTGTGTCCTTGGGCAAGACACTTTACCCACCTGCTCCCAGTGCCACCCACACTGGTTTAAAAATGTAACTTAGATATTGGGTTATTATAAATATAATTCACTTCACAGATGCTGGCTTTTGAACTTTGCGCCTATAACAGTCCAAATGGTTATTTTCCTCTTTGTTCCGGAGGACACTACGTACATAGTTCCCAAATATAATTTGAGATGTGGACTCGTCAGACCACAGAACACCTTTCCACTTTACATCTGTTCATCTTAATAAGCTCGGGCCTGGCGAAGTGGGCAGCGTGTCTGGGTGTTGTTGATAAATGGGTTTGGCTTTGCATAGCAGAGTCTTAAATTGCACTTACAGATGTAGCGACGAACTGTAGTTACTGACAGTGGTTTTATGAAGTGTTCCTGAGCCCACGCGGTGATATCCTTTACCGCCTGAAGGATCAAAAGTCCGTGATGTCATCGCTTACGTGCAGTGATTTCTCCAGATAGTCTGAACATTTTGATGATTTTGCGGACCGTAGATGGTAAAATCCCTAAATTCCTTGAAATAGTTCTTTGAGAAATGTTGTTCTAAAACTGTTTGACAATTTGCTTACAAAATGGTGACCCTCACCCCATCCTTGTTTGTGAATTACTTAGCATTTCATGGAAGCTGCTTTTATACCCAATCATGGCACCCACCTGTTCCCAATTAGCCTGCACACCAGTGGGATTTTCCAAATAAGTGTATGATGAGCATTCCTCAACTTTATCCGTATTTATTGCCACCTTTCCCAACTTCTTTGTCACGTGTTGCTGGCATCAAATTCTAAAGTTAATGATTATTTGCAAAAAAAAAAAAATTTTTATGAGTTTGAACATCAAATATGTTGTCTTTGTAGCATATTCAACTGAATATGGCTTGAAAATGATTTGCAAATCATTGTATTCTGTTTATATTTACATCTAACACCATTTCCCAACTCATATGGAAACAGGGTTTGTGTGGCCATCGGGTGAAAAAGTTTAGAGAACCCTGCACTGGCCTTTCTAGAGCTTTTCAGCTCTTTAGTAATCAAACCATTACTGCATTTAAACAATTTCTACAACCTGTCACTATTTACACTTCACACACCCTCTTTATTAACCAGTAGAATTGTCCTTTGTTGCCTTTCTTCCTCTCCACGATGTTATTGCTTGTATGCACTTTGTGTGTGCGTTTTGACACACTCAACATCATGCGCCTCGGCTCTGAAGTCACCGCCGCACAGCAGCATTCAGATGAAAGAACGGTACCGGTACTTTTCAAAGGTGGTGTAGTACCGACTTCAATTGATTAGTACCACAATACTTTATTAGTAGCAGTATACTGTACAACACTACTACACACACATACAGTACATAGAAGAAAGTGTGATTTTGTTCTTTGTGTCTTGCAGACGTCCAGCAGCTGATGGGTAATCCAGAAGAAGTTTCCCCTCAGTCAGGGGGGAGCTCCACTTTGAAGCAGGAGACTCCACAACCACCCTGCATTAAAAAGGAAGAGGAGGAACTCTGCATCACTCAGGAGGGAGAGTGTCTTCTAGGACGAGAGGAAGCTGATTACACCAAGTTTCCACTGACTGTTGTCTCTGTGAAGACTGAAGATGATGAAGAGAAACCACAAGTAGACAACCTCTTAGCTCCACTATCAGATAGTGAGGCTGAAGACGAGGTTGAAGTAACTTTGAGCAGCGATACAGACTGTGAAGGTGATATGAGGACTCACACTGACAACAAACACTCTGAATGCTCTACAAAGAAGAGAGGTGAAACATGTTTGAGCTGCTCAGTTTGTGCTGAAAGTTTTACTACAAAGAGCAATTTGTACCGACACATGAGAACACACACCGGTGAAAAACCATTCAGTTGTTCAGTTTGTGGCAAAAGCTTTTCTCGAAATTGTGTTTTGACTGAACACATGAGAACACACACAGGTGAAAAACCATTTAATTGTTCAGTTTGTGGCCAACGCTTTTCTCAAAGTACCTCTTTGACTGATCACATGAGAACACACACAGGAGAAAAAACGTTTAAGTGTTCAGTTTGTGGCAAAAGTTTTTCTCGAAATAGCATTTTAACTCAACACATGACAACACACACAGGAGAAAAAACATTTAAGTGTTCAGTTTGTGGCAAGAGGTTTTCTCGAAAGAGCCATTTGATTGAACACATGAGAACACACACAGGTGAAAAACCATTTAGTTGTTCAGTTTGTGGCAAACATTTTTCTCAAAGTACCTCTTTGACTGAACACATGAGAACACACACAGGAGAAAAACCATTTAGTTGTTCAGTTTGTGGCAAAGTATTTTCCCGAAGTTTTCCCTTGACTCGACACATGAGAACACACACGGGTGATAAACCTTTTAGTTGTTCAGTTTGTGGCAAACGTTTTTCTCAAAATAGCCATGCGACTGAACACATGAGAAAGCACACATGTGAACAACTATGTAATTGTTCAGTTTGTGGTAAAAGCTTTCATCAAAACAGCTCTTTAAGCCGACACATGAGAACACACGCTGGAGAAAAACCATTTAGTTGTTCAGTATGCTGTAAAAGATTCCCACATAAAGCAGACGCAGTAAAACACACGAGAACACACAAGGGAAAATAAGCAATTAGCTGTTTAGTTTGTGGTATGTTGCTCATATGTGGCGACATCCACCCTACCCAGGACCTCCTCACTGCTTCTTTCACTAATATCTGAGGTATTCATACAAACTTGGATTATTTGAAGCATAATCTTATCCACTCATGACCCCATGTCTTCTCTGTATCTGAAACCTTCCTGAACAGTAAGATAGATGATGCTTCAAGTAATAGGTTTGTGATGCTGAGTAACTGTTTGCAAAACCAAGTGCAAACTTTTACTCCTCGAACTGCCAGACATGCAAATCAGAGAAATATGGGACGGCGTAGCGCAGGAGGAGATTGGCCGTGTGCAACCCTGGGGGTCCCTGGTTCAATCCCCACCTAATACCAGCCTGGTCACGTCCGTTGTGTCCTGAGCAAGACACTTCACCCTTGCTCCTGATGGGTGCTGGTTAGCGCCTTGCATGGCAGCTCCCTCCATCAGTGTGTGAATGTGTGTGTGAATGTGGAAGTAGTGTCAAAGCGCTTTGAGGACCTTGAAGGTAGAAAAGCGCTATACAAGTACAACCCATTTATCATTTAAATATGAATTATTAACCCCCAACCCCCACCTCCCTCGACATTCGGGCATAACAGGTTCAATCCAGCCCGCGAGATGAGTTTGCGAAGTGTAAAAGTCAGCTGCATTTTTTAGTGAAATAAACTGCTGTTCTAATTGTGTCCACTGGATGTCGCAATAGCAATTCTGT
>NC_084611.1:5099013-5214013 GCF_033978795.1 Nerophis ophidion | reverse complement strand
TGTTCAGTTTTGGCTCTCATCATTGCTTTATCATCTTATTTTTATAACCGGGTCGAAACCGACCCTAACAACACCAAGGGCATAATTTCTACCAGAGCATTTTATAATTTAGTGAAAAAAATTTAAATGTTTTATTTTGTTGACAAAGAGGTTCCTGACAAAGTCAAAAAGCTTTGATGCAAAAAAATAAATGTATGTGGTGTTTTTATGCATTTAAAAATTAAAACGGGTCGGTGCCGACCCTAACACAAGACGAAGGTTAAAGCAGTCCATTAGAGATGAATGGAAAAAATAAGCACTGTTGATCTAGACCAGGGGTCGGGAACCTTCTTGGCTGAGAGAGCCATGAAAGCCAAATATTTCAAAATGTATTTCCGTTTAAGAGCCATATCTTATTTTTCAACACTGAATACAACTAAATGCGTGCATTTTTAAGTAAGACCAACATTTTTAGAGTATAATAAGTCTCTTATTCTTTTTAATAACATTTTTATCCTGAAGCTAACCAATAATAAACAAAATGTCATGTCTGTGGATCATGTTTTTGTTTGGCCATGTGCTGTTTGTCCTTTGGACTCTTTAAGTTCCTGTTTTTTTCCACTCCCTTGTCTGGTTTCCTTGGTTACTCATTTTGTCCACCTGTCTCTGGTGGACAAAATGCCCGCTCACCTGCTTCCCGAGCACTAATCAGAGGCAGTGTTTAAGCTCGTCTTTGCCAGTCAGTCGCCCTGTGCTGACTTGTTTCATGCCTTGCCATAGTTTCGTGCTTCATGCCATGCCGAGTAAGTTTTGTTTGATTTATGTTTTAGTCTGTTTTTGCGTTAGCTTTGTTTTTTAGCCCAAGTTGTGCCTCCGCTGTGAGCGATTTTTGTTTGTATATTTTTTTTTACTTAAAATTAAATCATGTTTTTACCTAAATGCCATGTCCCGAATAGTCCGTCTGCCTTCCTGGGAGAACGACCCCCCACCCCCCATGGTGACATAAAATACTTCATACCATTAATACCACTTCTTGAACAGGTGCGGTAGAAAACGGATGGATGGATTTAAATGCCTGATAATTTTTGGAATTTTGCACGTTATTTTTAGCAATTTCATTACCAGCGAAATCATTCATAATTATCGCGTTAAGCAATGTCAGCTAAGATTTATCTGAGAGCCAGATGCAGTCATCAAAAGAGCCACATCTGGCTCTAGAGCCATAGGTTCCCTACCCCTGATTTAGACTGTGCTTTAAACCTGGTCTGTGTCGCCATCTAGTGGTAGGATAGGGTAACTACTGTGTAACAAGAGATATTAAATGCCTACTGAAATGAGATTTTCTTATTGAAAACGGGGATAGCAGGTCCATTTTTTGCCTCCATCTTGATCATTTCGCGATATTGCCATATTTTTGCTGAAAGGATTTAGTAGAGAACATCCACGATAAAGTTTGCAACTTTTGGTCGCTAATAAAGCCTTGCCTGTACCGGAAGTAGCAGATGATGTGCGCGTGACGTCACGGGTTGTAGGGCTCCTCACATCTGAACATTGTTTATAATCATAGCCTCCAGCAGCAAGAGCTATTCAGATGTTATTAGACACATTTACTAGGATAATTCTGGAAAATCCCTTGTATGCTTATTGTGTTACTAGTGTTTTAGTGAGATTATATAGTCGTACCTGAAAGTTGGAGGGGTGTGGTGACCGCCAGTGTCTCTGAGGAGAGCCATGGAGGAGCCAAGAAAGTCGCAGCTGCCTCTTTGACAGCTGCAGGAAGAACCACACAAGCTCCGCTCATGTTTACGGTAAGAGCCGACGTATTGCCACAATTTTCTCACCGAAACCTGCCGGTTGACATGTGGTAGAGAACCATGTTGGCTTGACCGCTCTGTTCCATAGTAAAGCGTCACAACAAACAAAGAAACACAGGCTGTGTTTGTGTTGCTAAAGGCAGCAGCAATCCACCGCTTTCCACCAACAGCTTTCTTCTTTGACGTCTCCATTATTAATTGAACATATTGCAAAAGATTCAGCAACACAGATGTCCAGAATACTGTGTAATTATGCGATTAAATCGGACGACTTTTAGCCGTGAGTGGTGCTGGAATAAAATGTCCGCTACAACCAATAACGTCACAAGCACGCGTCATCATTCCGCGACGTTTTCAACAGGAAAATCCGCGGGAAATTTAAAGGGGAACATTATCACAATTTCAAAAGGGTTAAAAACAATAAAAATCAGTTCCCAGTGGCTTTTTGTATTTTTGGAAGTTTTTTTCAAAATGTTACCGGTCCCGGAATATCCGCAAATAAAGCTCTTAAGTGCCTTATTTTCGCTATCTTCGAAACCACTATCCATTTCCCTGTGACGTCACACAGTGCTGCCAATGTAAACAAACAATGGGAATACCACAGCAAGATATAGTGACATTAGCTCGGATTCAAACTCGGATTTCAGCGACTTAAGCGATTCAACAGATTACGCATGTATTGAAACAGATGGTTGGAGTATGAAAATATTGAAGAAGAAACTGAAGCTATTGAGCGAATAGCTATTGACGCTATTCATAGCCATAGCATGGCCGAATAGCTGCGTTAGCATCTCCGGTAAAATGTGCGGACCAAACGATCAGGACTTTCGCATCTTTTGACACTGGAGCAACTTAAATCCGTCGATTGGTAAGTGTTTGTTTCGCATTAAATGTGGGTGGAAGGAAACGTAATATAGTTGCAAATGCATCTGCAGGTTATCCATACATCTCTGTGCCATGTCTGCTTTAGCACCGCCGGTAAATAGCATGTTAGCATCGATTAGCGTAGCATGTTAGCATCGATTAGCGCAGCATGTTAGCATCGATTAGCTGGCAGTCAACATCAACAAAACTCACCTTTGTGATTTCGTTGACTATCGTTGCAAATGCATCTGCAGGTTATCCATACATCTCTGTGCCATGTCTGTCTTAGCATCGCCGGTCAAATGTGGAGACACTCTGGCACATTCAATGGGGGTCTGGCGGCAGATTTCTTGCCAGTGGTGCAACTTGAATCCCTCCCTGTTAGTGTTGTTACACCCTCCGACAACACACCGACGAGGCATGATGTCTCCAAGGTTCCAAAAAATATTTGGTCTTTTTTCTACAACATCAAGGTATATATTGACGCTTACATAGGTCTGCTGATAATGTTCCCCTTTAAGAACGCTCAATAAACGTTTGGGAACTGAAGAAATAATTTTTGAAGCTTTGAAAGTGGAATTCTTTCCCATTCTTGTTTTATTTAGAGCTTTAGTCGTTCAACAGTCCGGGGTCTCCGCTTTCATAATTTACGCTTCATAATGCGCCACACATTCTCAATGGGAGACAGGTCTGGACTGCAGGTGGGCCAGGAAAGTACCCCCACTCTTTTTTTATTAAACCACGCTGTTGTAACACGTGCTGAATGTGGCTTGGCATTGTCTCGCTGAAATAAGCAGGGGCATCCATGAAAAAGAGATTAATGGTGCCTTCACAGATGTGTAAGTTACCCATGCCTTGGCCACTAATGCACCCCCATACCATCACACATGCTGGCTTTTCAACTTTGTGTCGATAACAGTCTGGATGGTTCGCTTCCCCTTTGGTCCGGATGACACGATGTCACATATTTCCAAAAGCAATTTGAAATGTGGACTCATCAGACCACAGAACACTTTTCCACTCTGCATCAGTCCATCTTAGATGATCTCGGGCCCAGAGAAGCCAGTCGCGTTTCTGGGTGTTGTTGATAAATGGCTTTCGCTTTGCATAGTAGAGCTTTAAATTGCACTTACAGATGTAGCGACCAAATGCAACAAGATTGTGTTCTTACTTGTACTGTAAAGTTCAAATTTGAATGACAATAAAAAAAGGAAGTCTAGTCAACTGTATTTAGTGACAGTAGTTTTCTGAAGTGTTCCTGAGCCCATGTGGTGATATCCTTTAGAGATTGATGTTGGTTTTTGATACAGTGCTGTCTAAGGGATGGAAGGTCACGGTCATTCAATGTTGGTTTCTGGTCATGCCGCTTACGTGGAGTGATTTCTGCAGATTCTCTGAACCTTTTGATGATATTATGGAGCATAGATGTTGAAATCCCTAATTTTCTTGCAATTGCACTTTGAGAAACGTTGTTCTTAAACTGTTTGACTATTTGCTCACGCAGTTGTGGACAAAGGGGTGTACCTCGCCCCATCCTTTCTTGTGAAAGACTGAGCATTTCTTGGGAAGCTGCTTTTATACCCAATCATGGCACCCAGCTGTTCCCAATTAGCCTGCACACCTGTGGGATGTTCCAAATAAGTGTTTGATGAGACTTCCTCAACTTTATCAGTATTTATTGACACCTTTCCCAACTTCTTTGTCACGTGTTGCTGGCATCAAATTCCAAAGTTAATGATTATTGGCACAAAAAAAAGTGTTTATCAGTTTGAACATCAAATATGTTGTCTTTGTAGCATATTCAACTGAATATGGGTTGAAAAGGATTTGCAAATCATTGTATTCTGTTTATATTTACATCTAACACAATTTTACAACTCATATGGAAACAGAGTTTGTACATGTGGGTTAACTCCTGAGAGTAGTATGTGTGTTTGTGACAATGTCAACCTGTTGTCTGAGTGACGTCAGTGAGTGAGCGGGCGAGTGAAGAGAGAGCAGCAGGACAGGTGTAACAACTACATTATACCTGTCACTATTTAAACTCCTGGTGCAGATCTGAATGCTTATTATTTAAATGTTGACCTAAGTCTGAAGCAAAGGTGCTAATACTAATCACCGCATTTGGCGAGGCGTGTTTTAAAGCAGTTGAACGGTACCAGTACTTTTCAAAGGTGGTATAGTACCGATTTCAATTTGTTAGTACCACAATACTTTATTAGTAGCAGTATACTGTACAACACTACTACACACACATACAGTACATAGAAGAAAGTTTGTTTTTGTTGTTTGTGTCTTGCAGACGTCCAGCAGCTGATGGGTCATCCAGAAGAAGTTTCCCCTCAGTCAGGGGGGAGCTCCACTTTGAAGCAGGAGACTCCACAACCACCCTGCATTAAAAAGGAAGAGGAGGAACTCTGCATCACTCAGGAGGGAGAGTGTCTTCTAGGACGAGAGGAAGCTGATTACACCAAGTTTCCACTGACTGTTGTCTCTGTGAAGACTGAAGATGATGAAGAGAAACCACAAGTAGACGAGGTTGAAGTAACTTTGAGCAGGGATACAGACTGTGAAGGTGATATGAGGGCTCACATTGACAACAAACACTCTGAATTTTCTTCAAAGAAGAGAGGTAAAACATGTTTGAGCTGCTCAGTTTGTGCTGAAAGTTTTGCTAAAAATAGCTCTTTGACTCGACACATGAGAACACACACAGGTGAAAAACCATTTAATTGTTCAGTTTGTGGTAAAAGCTTTTCTCAGATTAGCTCTGTGACTCAACACATGAGAACACACACTGGTGAAAAACCATTTGATTGTTCAGTTTGTGGCAAAAGCTTTTCTCAAAATAGCAATTTGACTCAACACATGAGAACACACACAGCAGAAAAGACATTTAATTGTTCAGTTTGTGGCAAAAGCTTTTTTCATATTAGCTCTGTGACTCAACACATGAGAACACACACGGGAGAAAAACCATTTAACTGTTCAGTTTGTGGCAAAAGTTTTTCTCAAAATAGCCATTTGACTCAACACATGAGAACACACACAGCAGAAAAGACATTTAAGTGTTCAGTTTGTGGCAAAAGTTTTTCTCACAATAGCCATTTGATTCAACACATGAGAACACACACAGGTGAAAAAACATTTAAGTGTTCAGTTTGTGGCAAAAGCTTTTCTCGAAATAGCTATTTGACTGAACATATGGGATTACACACAGGAAAAAAAAAATTTAGTTGTTCAGTTTGTGGCAGAAGCTGTTCTTATAAGAGCACTTTGACTAAACACATGAGAACACACACAGGTGAAAAACCATTTAATTGTTCAGTTTGTGGCATCAGCTTTTCTCAAAATGGCTCCTTGACTCAACACATGAGAACACACAGAACAGAAAAAGCATGTAACTGTTCAATTTGTGGCAAAAGCTTTTCTCGTAACAGCTCTTTGTCTCGACACATGAGAATACACACGGGTGATAAACCATTTAGTTGTTCAGTTTGTGGCAAAAGTTTTTCTCAAAATAGCCATGCAACTGAACACATAAGAACACACAGAGCAGAAAAAGCATTTAAGTGTTCAGTTTGTGGCAAAAGCTTTCCACGTAACAGCTCTTTGAGGCTACACATTAAAACACACGGTGGAGAAAAACCATTTAGTTGTTCAGTGTGCTGTAAAAGGTTCCCACATAAAGCAGATGCAGTAAAACACATGAGAACACACAAGGGAAAATAAGCAATTGGCTGTTTAGTTTGTGGTATGTAGCTCATATGTGGCGACATCCACCCTACCCAGGACCTCCTCACTGAACAATAAGATAAATGATGCTTCAAGTGCTTGGTTACTCCTTCTTCAGTCCAGGGACCTGGGGCCTCACTACGCCTTTTTTCACGGCAAAGTTGAGATGCATCAAAACTGACGTTGACGCATAAGTGATGCTGGGTAACTGTTCCCACAATGGATCACTGTCATGAGCCGTGGTCGGATCGTGTTTTGTGTTTTCTGTTTGTTTCTAAAACCCTGAACACTCTTTGTTTGTTTAATTTTGAACGGGTTTGTGCTGTAAACAAAAGTGTTGTTGTACTTGTTGCAATGACAATAAAGACCTACCTACCTACTTACCTGTTGTTGTGCACCCTTGAGATTGTTTAGTCACCATGGTTACTTATGATTTTCACCTGCCTCTGTTGTTCGGGTCACTCACCTGTCGGTAATCAAGAGACACTATTTAAGCGTATAATTCACCAACTCGTGTATTTCATATATATATATATACGTATGAAATATTTGACTTTAAGTGAATTCTAGCTATATATATTTATTGTATTATATACATACATAAAAGAAATAGTGGAATTTCAGACGGCACCTATCGAATACATAGTAATAAAATCACAGTTCTACTAAGTGTACTGTGCTTGCTGGTTACTAAAAAAAACACAACAACACTTACCTTTCACTATTTGAGTAACATTTGTTCTGCCATTTGCGTATTGGCGAGCGATCTCCGAATCCAGGAACATCCTTCACGGATTTGTTGTAGACATCCGCAAATGAGAACAGGATGGTGCTTCCAGTTATCAGCATAGCCATCTTTGTCTCAGCATAAGATACACCATCGGGTCTCCATTTTGCGAGGTGGGCCATACTGCTGGGTTGTGAACGATGCTGCGCTGCGGACGCTTTGTGCTTCGCTGACCGATCATGGCTGAGTATATCCGTTCACTGTGTTCAAAGGAGAAGTCTGTTCTACAAAATTTACAGACAACATACCCTTTCCCTTTCGAACTCTCCTGGATAAACTGAAATTGTTTTTTCCAATTGTTCTGGAACTTGCAAGCGTATTTCTTCATTTTGCTCGTCAACGGCGTAATATATTGAGTTGGAGTCAATAACCAGGCGTCGTAATGAAGTTACGTCTCTTTACTGTTGATTCAGAACAGACTCCCTAATGAATATGTTCCTTGACTGCACTTAAATGTAGGATATGTTTACATTCTATTTTATGTACAGTAGATGGCAGTATTGTCCTGTTTTTGAGGGTCACAACATTGAGTCAGGTTCTTATGGAGCTGGAGTGGGCGTGGCGTCCAGCTCCGTCTGAATTTCGGGAGATTTTCGGGAGAAAATGTGTCCCAGGAAGTTTTCGGGAGAGGCACTGAATTTCGGGGGTCTCCCGGAAAATCAAGGAGGGTTGGCAAGTTTTGTAGTGAGTTGAAAGTAGATAAACGGAGCGGAGTAAAAGTAGCGTTTCTTCTCTATAAATATACTCAAGTAAAAGTAAATGTATGTTGCATTAAAACTACTCTTAGAAGTACAATTTATCCCAAAAGTTACTGAAGTAGATGTAACGGAGTAAATGTAGCGAGTTACTACCCACCTCTGCAAGTCATCCTTCAATGAGGATATTACTGATAAAAGTCAAGAGGAGAAAACGTCAAAAGGGTGAAATGCTATAATGTTGAAAATGTATACTGGGGTAGTGTGACTTTCACACTTTCACAAGACTTACTTTGTCAAACAACTTGCCATTTCTTGAACCCACTAAAAGACAGAATACAACATTGTCCATTTTTGTTGAATTTCTATCTCCAAAATGTTTTGGCGACAAGGAGCACTTCAATTATGAGCCAAAAATGTTAGAAAAGATGAAAAGGGCCGCTAGTTATTTAAAAGGCATTTTATTTTTTAAAGTGCAGTTGTCGACCGGAAGTGGCACACTTCTGGCGCATGCGCAAACACATCGGTAAAGCGGAAAGTCCAAGATGGCGGACTAAGCGGCGTGGCTTTCTGGAGAAGTTTCACATTTACGATCTTATAGATTCAAAAATAGCATCAAACACCTCAACTATTCACCTTTTCTTAAGCCCAGGAAACGGACTTTGAGTGTGGAGCGACGGCGTGTTAGCTGAAGTGAAGATTGAAGACGTGATAGAAGATGGACGACTACTGCTATGCTAAGATGGTGACGTCATGTCAAAGAGAAAGTGAAAGAGAATCAGCGCCACCAACGGAGAACAATCTGAAAAGCGAAGATGAAGGTGAGTGTGTTGCGTTCCCTCATTTGAAAGCTATTTGAATTCCAAGCCTTTAAAATAGAAATTAGCCGACTTTGTTGAACAATGTAAACAGCGAACCTCGATCCAAAATGGCGGAAATGTCTGTTAGAAGTTCCCGCAGTAGTAAACAGTAGGCAAGCAACGATACTTGCTATAATCCTGCGTGAATCCGCCTTTATTGACCGTGATCCTGCGGCTTAATATTTTTCAATCAGACTTTTTTTTTGTGTTTGCAAAGTTTATCATCTTCTGATACAACATGGACTAAAAAAACTCTGCAGACCCTTTGTTTTGTTTTTCATTTTTGAGTTTGTGGATAAAACCATTTTGTCCCTGAAATAATCATTACACTTTTAAAATCTTGTTTAGTAATTGTAGACTTGAAATAGAAATGTTATAGTATTCAGTACACCACTGATACTTTGTCTCCTGCGGAATGTTTGTGATGACGAGCAAAAAAAAGGGAAATAAGGTGTGTTCTCTTTACCTCCACAAAATGTACAGAAAAGAAGCAAAACCTTTAGTAAACACAATTATAGATGTGAAGAAAATGACAGTTGTCAGCTGTGAGCATATATTACCTCCATCAAACATGGCGGAAATGTCTGTTACAAGATACTGTGCTAGTAAATAGTAGGAATGCAACTGTACTCGCTGTTATCCTGCACGGGACACTCCGCCTCAATTCAAACAAAATGTGATATCAATCCAGATTGGATGGTATATACTTTGTATGTTTTTGTTTAGCACTTAGCAATAGTGCTAATTGCTTGATCTGCTTATCACTCAGCTTCTAAAACTCGTAGCTCATCCTCCTTATATTCAGGCTCAAAAATATAAGGTTCTGGATCATAATTTGTCCCAAAGTATCCTTTGATGGCTCTCATGAAGTCTGCCTTTATTAGTAATAGTTGGTGGTGTTGTTGAAGGAAATAGTGAGCGTTGTGATGCGTCTGTGAAAATAATGTGCCACCCTTTTGCCTAAAATGATGAAAAGACATAAATATTACATGTTATTATGAATGTGCCTGTTATTACACTACATATATACTTACAGCGTGTATATAAAAAGTTGCTGGAAGCTTTTGGATATTTTTCAGAGTTTTTTTATATGCGAAATAGAGTGCGTCCCCATTACCTGCATTGTTAGCTGACTTTTGCTAGCGTTTATTTAGGAGTTAGAATCAGTGATGGGCCGTAGTGCACAACAAGTAGCGACGCTATGTAGCTTAACTACAGTTCCCAGTAGCGTGGCGTTAGCCTCGCTCCTTTTTGAACCCGTAGTGATTCCTGTAGCTTGGCTATTTTTCGCCCCATGTAGTGACGTAGCGTCCATCAAACGCTACAAAGAGAGAAAAAAGACTGCTAATCAAGAGCTGGGGGAAAAAATGCTATAATCATTTTAATTTATTGTTTGTTTTTTTACGTGTTATTTATTTGTTACTAATGTATATCTGGTTGATCTTTTAGATTATATTTAAAATTTAGTTTTGGTGGTACAGGTGGCGACTTGTCCAGGGTGTACCCCGCCTTCCGCCCGATTGTAGCTGAGATAGGCGCCAGCGCCCCCCGCGACCCCAAAAGGGAATAAGCGGTAGAAAATGGTTGGATGGATGGTACTGTTTTTACATTTTCAAAATAATAAATAATTGTGTTATTTATTGTGATTCCAAAATCCCTCAAAATAATTGTCATTATTATGTTTTGCCATAATTGTCCAGCCCTAGACGAGGTATTGGAAAGGACTTCATGATAAACTATGTATCACTGTACTTGAGGCACGATACAATAGTCTATTGCGATATTGTGACATGGACTTTTACTGCCATTTTTACAAAGTCGCTAAAAAATGTACAAACAAAACAGCTTAAAATAAATGTTGTACCCTGGATGGAATTTATAATCTATTGCACAAATTGTGTGTAAAACAAATTAATTCCAATGATCATTGCAGTTGTACAGAAAATGGATCCAATTTCTTGCATTTGATATCAAAATGTTTTTCCTCTACTTATCTACAGACTTCTTTGAAATAGATATTATCATTTACAAACTCCGTTTCTATAAGAGTTGGGAAATTGTGTTAGAGGTAAATATAGAATTGAATTGAATAGAATAAAATAGACTTTGTTGTCATTATATTTGCATATAACAAGATTAAAGACTCCAACTCAAGGTGCAGTTGTGGGAACAATTTGGGGTAAAATAAATAAAACAAGAGGTAATGAAGGAAAAACTAACAATTGAAATAAACAGAAACACTATAGAAATACAAAATACTGTACAATACACAGAACAAGACAAGAGTACCGAAGTAATAAATAACAATCAGTGTCGGACGTATTGCACTCGAAGGGTAGTATTGCACAGTAGGGTATTAGGGCAGGATATTGTATAGGGGTGAATTATTATTATTATAAGTTAGGGTATATAAATATAAATGGAATACAATGATTTGCAAATCCTTTTCAACCCATATTCAGTTGAATATGCTACAAAGACAACATATTTGATGTTCAAACTGATAAACTTAATTTCTTTTATGCAAATAATAATTAACTTAGAAATTCATGGCTGCAACAGGTGCCAAAGTAGTTGGGAAAGGGCATGTTCTCCACTGTGTTACATCACCTTTTCTTTTAAAGGGGAACGTTATCAGCAGACCTATGTAAGCGTCAATATATACCTTGATGGTGCAGAAAAAAGACCATCTATTTTTTTAACCGATTTCCGAACTCTAAATGGGTGATTTTTGGCGAATTAAACGCCTTTCTGTTTATCGCTCTGGAGGCGATGATGTCAGAATGTGACGTCGCCGATAGTCACATTCAATGATAGTCAACGAAATCACAAAGGTGAGTTTTGTTGATGTTGACTGCCAGCTAATCGATGCTAACATGCTACGCTAATCGATGCTAACATGCTATTTACCGGCGGTGCTAAAGCAGACATGGCACAGAGATGTATGGATAACCTGTAGATGCATTTGCAACTATATTACGTTTCCTTCCACCCACATTTAATGCGAAACAAACACTTACCAATCGACGGATTTAAGTTGCTCCAGTGTCAAAAGATGCGAAAGTCCTGATCGTTTGGTCCGCACATTTTACCGGTGATGCTAACGCAGCTATTCGGCCATGCTATGGCTATGAATAGCGTCAATAGCTATTCGCTCCATAGCTTCAGTTTCTTCTTCAATATTTTCATACTCCAACCATCTGTTTCAATACATGCGTAATCTGTTGAATCGCTTAAGTCGCTGAAATCCGAGTTTGAATCCGAGCTAATGTCACTATATCTTGCTGTGGTATTCCCATTGTTTGTTTACATTGGCAGCACTGTGTGACGTCACAGGGAAATGGCCAGTGTCTTCGCAGAGAGAGAAAATAAGGCACTTTAAAGCTTTATTTAGGGATATTCCGAGACCGGTAAAATTTTGAAAAAAACTTCAAAAAATACAACAAGCCACTGGGAACTGATTTTTATTGTTTTTAACCCTTTTGAAATTGTGATAATGTTCCCCTTTAATAACACTCAATAAACGTTTGGGAACTGAGGAAACTAATTGAAAGTGGAATTATTTCTCATTCTTGTTTTATGTAGAGCTTCAGTCTTATTTTACGCTTCATAATACGCCACACATTTTTGATGGGAGACAGGTCTGGACTGCAGGCGAGCCAGGAAAGTATCCGCACTCTTTTTTTTACGAAGCCTTCTGTTGTAACACGTGCTGAATGTGGCTTGGCATTATCTTGCTGAAATAAGCAGGGGCGTCCATGAAAAAGACGGCGCTTATATGGCAGCATATGTTGCTCCAAAACCGGTATGTACCTTTCAGCATTAATGGTGCCTTCACAGATGTGTAAGTTACCCATGCCTTGGGCACTAATGCACCCCCATACCATCACAGATAGATAGATAGTACTTTATTGATTCCTTCAGGAGAGTTCCTTCAGGAAAATTAAAATTCCAGCAGCAGTGTACAGAGTTGAGATCAATTTAAATAAAAGTAAAAGGTAAATAATGGGGGTTTAAATGGAAACAAAATAGAGAAATATTACAATAAGAATAAAAACTAAAAAGCAACAATGGGAATAACAATATAACAGTAAAATAAGAATATAACAAGAGAAAGTAGGCAGTAGTGACCATGTTATGAAAACGTATTGCACTGTTATTGTTTTGCATCCCCTGTCATCCTAGTACCCCCCCACCCCCCGCCCCAGAGAGGAGTTGTACAGTCTAATGGCGTGTGGGACAAAGGAGTTTTTGAGTCTATTAGTCCTGCACTTGGGATGAAGCAGTTGAACTTTGCGTCAATAACACTCTGGATGATTTGCTTCCCCTTTGGTCCGGATGACACAATGTCGAATATTTCCAAAAACAACTTGAAATGTGGACTGGTCAGACCACTGAACACTTTTCCACTTTGCATCAGTCCATCTTAGATGATCTCGGGCCCAGAGAAGCCGGCGGCGCATCTGGGTGTTGTTGATAAATGGCTTTCGCTTTGCATTGTAGAGCTTTAACTTGCACTTACAGATGTAGCGACCAGCTTTATTAAGTGACAGTGGTTTTCTGAAGTGTTCCTGAGCCCATGTGGTGATATCCTTTAGAGATTGATGTCGGTTTTGGATAACGTGCCTGTACGGAAGCCTATGGTGTGCTGTTAACCAGTTTTGTAATCTTCCTGTGCTTTTAAATTAATTGGTCAATCTGTGACGTCATTTCCCCTTTAAATCACGGCTTCGTCAGAATCGCCGGTTTCGACCAATGCTGGCAGCCTGTCTTGTGTGCGTTGACGACGAAAAGTAAGTTTTGTCTCATATTGTTGCAGCATTTCAACTGAAAGTCATGCCATGCTACTTGTGCACACGTTTGGTGGATTGTTTGCTAAGTTCAGGTGTTTTGGGGTCGATCAAGAGATAATTAGTCTCGTTGACGGCGTTTCCATTCACGCTCAGTTTATTTAACGTCACTGCAACTGCGATGGCGTCGTTTGGCCTCTAGATGGCGACAGAGACCACATAATCGCCATTTATGGCTCTGAAGCTTAGAACTTGTTGAAGTTCATGCATAGTTAAGTTTATATTTGTTATTATGCACACCTTTATATTATATCATGTATACACATCAATTTTTTGCTACATATTGTTGTGTATATAATTGGATTGTTATTTTTACTCTCTTTTCTCCATTTGTTTAGATTGTAATTTTTTCTCTCTTTTTTTCAAATTTTTAGACCACACACACACACACACACACACACACACACACACACACACACACAAAATAAAATCACATCTACCTTTCAGCAATAACGATGATCTAAGGATTCTCTGGCCAGAATCTGTCCATCGTGTCCCAACTCTAAAAAGAACTACTTTCCCTTCCCTAGCGACCATCTGTATTTAGTGACAGTGGTTTTATGAAGTGTTCCTGAGCCTATGTGGTGATATCCTTTAAAGACTGATGTCGGTTTTTGATACTGAGGGATGGAAGGTCACGGTCATTCAATGTTGGTTTCCGGAGTGATTTCTCCATATTCTCTGAACCTTTTGATGATATTATGGAGCGTAGATGTTGAAATCCCTAAATTTCTTGCAATTGCACTTTGAGAAACATTGTTCTTAAACTGTTTGACTATTTGCTCACGCAGTTGTGGACAAAGGGGTGTACCTCGCCTGAGCATTTTTTGGGAAGCTGTTTTTATACCCAACCATGGCACCCACCTGTTCCCAATTAGCCTGCACACCTGTGGGATGTTCCAAATAAGTGTTTGACGAGCATTCCTCAACTTTATCAGTATTTATTGCCTCCTTTCCCAACTTCTTTGTCACGTGTTGCTGGCATCAAATTCTAAAGTTAATGATTATTTGCAACAAAAAAAAATGTTTATGAGTTTGAACATCAAATATGTTGTCTTTGTAGCATATTCAACTGAATATGGGTTGAAAATGATTTGCAAATCATTGTATTCCGTTTATATTTACATCTAACACAATTTCCCAACTCATATGGAAACGGGGTGTGTAGAATAGAAGAAAGTTTTACTGACATTATATTCAATTATTCATAATTCATGGTTGCCACTCCTGGTCTGTGCTTTAAGAAAGATAGAATTATTAATGAAGTACTAAAAACAAAACTATGGATAAATGTACACAAACAAGCCATGTAGCAGGTAAAACACATTTATTAAAGACAAAACTCAAATGGTAGGAATTTGTTACAACATTTAATCATTTCAGTTGACTGCTAATTGGGCAGTTTTAACTGCGCTAATATTTGTCATCAAGTTCTACGTATCTACATGTGCACAGCAGGGGAGCTGGTTAACTCCTGAGAGTAGTATGTGTGTTTGTGACAATGTCAACCTGTTGTCTGAGTGACGTCAGTGAGTGAGCGGGCGAGTGAAGAGAGAGCAGCAGGACAGGTGTAACAACTACATTATACCTGTCACTATTTAAACTCCTTGTGCAGATCTGAATGCTTATTATTTAAATGTTGACCTAAGTCTGTGGCAAAGATGGTAATACTAATCACCGCATTTGGCGAGGCGTGTTTTAAAGTACTTTTGAAAGGTGGTGTAGTACCGACTTCAATTGATTAGTACCACAATACTTTATTAGTAGCAGTATACTGTACAACACTACTACACACACATACAGTACATAGAAGAAAGTGTGTTTTTGTTGTTTGTGTCTTGCAGACGTCCAGCAGCTGATGGGTCATCCAGAAGAAGTTTCCCCTCAGTCAGGGGGGAGCTCCACTTTGAAGCAGGAGACTCCACAACCACCCTGCATTAAAAAGGAAGAGGAGGAACTCTGCATCACTCAGGAGGGAGAGTGTCTTCTAGGACGAGAGGAAGCTGATTACACCAAGTTTCCACTGAGTATTCTCTCTGTGAAGACTGAAGATGATGAAGAGAAACCACAAGTAGACAACCTCTTAGCTCCACTATCAGATAGTGAGGCTGAAGACAGGGTTGAAGTAACTTTGAGCAGCGATACAGACTGTGAAGGTGATATGAGGACTCACACTGACAACAAACACTCTGAATGCTCTACAAAGAGGAGAGGTAAAAAATATTTGAGCTGCTCAGTTTGTGCTGAAAGTTTTACTAAAAAGAGCAATTTGTATAAACACAAGAGAACACACACAGGAGAAAAGCCATTTAAGTGTTCAGTTTGTGGCAAAATATTTTCTCACAATAGCCATTGGACTGAACACATGAGAACACACACAGGAGAAAAACCGTTTAACTGTTCAGTGTGTGGCGAAAGCTTTTCTCGAAATAGCAATTTGACTCAACACATGAGAACACACACGGGAGAAAAACCATTTAATTGTTCAGTTTGTGGCAAAAGCTTTTCTCAACAGTGCTCTTTGACTCAACACATGAGAACACACACAGGAGAAAAACCGTTTAATTGTTCAGTTTGTGGCAAAAGCTTTTCTCAACGGTGCTCTTGGACTCAACACATGAGAACACACACAGGAGAAAAAACATTTAAGTGTTCTGTTTGTGGCAAAAGCTTTTCTCGAAATAGCTATTTGACTGAACACATGAGAACACACACTGGAGAAAAACCATTTAACTGTTCGGTTTGTGGCAAAAGCTTTTCTCAACAGTGCTCTTTGACTCAACACATGAGAACACACACAGGAGAAAAAACACGTATTTGTTCAGTTTGTGGCAAAAGCTTTTCCCAAAATAGCATTTTGACTCGACACATGAGAACACACACAAAAGAAAAGCCATTTAAATGTTCAATTTGTGGCAAAAGCTTTTCTCAAAATAGCCATTTGACCAAACACACGAGAACACACACAGGACAAAAAACATTTAAGTGTTCAGTTTGTGGCAAAAGCTTTTCTCGAAATACCTCTTTGTGTCGACACATGAGAACAGAACACATGGCGGAGGAAAACCATTTACTTGTTCAGTGTGCAGTAAAAGGTTCCCACATAATACAGACACAGTAAATTACACAAAGGAAAATAAGCAATTAGCTGTTTAGTTTGTGGTATGTTGCTCATATGTGGCGACATCCACCCTACCCAGGACCTCCTCACTGCTTCTTTCACTAATATTTTGGATTATTTGGAGCATAATCTTATCCACTCATGACCCCATGTCTTCTCTGTATCTGAAACCTTCCTGAACATTAAGATAGACTAAGCTTCAAGTGCTTGGTTACTCCTTCTTCAGTCCAGGGACCTGGGGCCTCACTACGCCCTTCTTCACGGCAAAGTTGAGATGCATCAAAACTGACGTTGACGCATAAGTGATGCTGGGTAACTGTTCCCACAATGGATCACTGTCATGAGCCGTGGTCGAATGATGTTTTGTATTTTCTGTTTGTTTCTGTCACCCTGAACACTCTTTGTTTGTCTAATCTTGAACGGGTTTGTGCTGTAAACAAAAGTGTTGTTGTACTTGTTGCAATGACAATAAATATCTACCTACCTGTTGTTGTGCACCCTTGAGATTGTTTAGTCACCATGGTTACTTATGATTTTCACCTGCCTCTGTTGTTCGGGTCACTCACCTGTTGGTAATCAAGAGACACTATTTAAGCCTACCTTTGTTGATCACTCGCCCTGGTTTCTTTGTTTGCTTCACGCTAATGTCGCGTAAGATTTGTTTGCCTCCTAGCCCCGCTAAGTATTCCTCCTTAAAGGGGAACATTATCACCAGACCTATGTAAGCGTCAATATATACCTTGATGGTGCAGAAAAAAGACCATCTATTTTTTTAACCGATTTCCGAACTCTAAATGGGTGAAATTTGGTGAATCAAACGCCTTTCTGTTTGTCGCTCTGGAGGCGATGACGTCAGAATATGATGTCGCTGAGGTAATACACCCACCATTTTCATTTTCAACACATTGTAAACATTGGGTCTCAGCTCTGTTATTTTCCGTTTTTTCGACTATTTTTTGGAACCTTGGAGACATCATGCCTCGTCGGTGTGTTGTCGGAGGGTGTAACAACACTAACAGGGAGGGATTCAAGTTGCACCACTGGCCCCAAGATGCCAAAGTGTCTGCCGCCAGACCCCCATTGAATGTGCCAGAGTGTCTCCACATTTGACCGGCGATGCTAAGGCAGACATGGCACAGAGATGTATGGATAACCTGCAGATGCATTTGCAACGATAAAGTCAACGAAATCACAAAGGTGAGTTTTGTTGATGTTGACTGCCAGCTAATCGATGCTAACATGCTACGCTAATCGATGCTAACATGCTATTTACCGGCGGTGCTAAAGCAGACATGGCACAGAGATGTATGGATAACCTGCAGATGCATTTGCAACTATATTACGTTTCCTTCCACCCACATTTAATGCGAAACAAACACTTACCAATCGACGGATTTAAGTTGCTCCAGTGTCAAAAGATGCGAAAGTCCTGATCGTTTGGTCCGCACATTTTACCGGCGATGCTAACGCAGCTATTCGGCCATGCTATGGCTATGAATAGCGTCAATAGCTATTCGCTCAATAGCTTCAGTTTCTTCTTCAATACTTTCATACTCCAACCATCTGTTTCAATACATGTGTAATCTGTTGAATCGCTTAAGTCGCTGAAATCCGAGTTTGAATCCGAGCTAATGTCACTATATCTTGCTGTGGTATTCCCATTGTTTGTTTACATTGGCAGCACTGTGTGACGTCACAGGGAAATGGACAGTGGCATCGCAAATAGCGAAAATCTAGCACTTTAAAGCTTTTTTTAGGGATATTCCAACACCGGTAAAATTTGGAAAAAAAAACTTCAAAAAATACAACAAGCCACTGGGAACTGATTGTTATTGTTTTCAACCCTTTTGATATGGTGATAATGTTCCCCTTTAAACAAGCTTAGCTGCTATGTGGTCACTTTAGTGGGACGCGACGTGTGATTAGTTTTTATTGTATTACAAATGTTTTAAGTTTTTAGCTTTATGATGGTTTGTATGTTGTATGTATTTTATGTATTTGTACCTCGTTTTTACTGTTGTACCTAGTTTTTAATGACTACTGCTGAAAACCAAATTGCTCCTCGGGGACAATAAAGATTTTCTAAGTTTAAGTCTAGCTTCAAGTGCTATCGGTACCTTGTTCCGTTGGATGTTTTCTGTTTTGTACCTCTTTGAGTTTTTTTGTAAAAATCAATATATGTTTCTACCTTCAAGTCCTGTCCGGAATCGTCCGTTCTCCCTGTATGGGAGAACGAACCGCGCAGCAGGTGGCGTAAACCCAGCCATGACAATCACAATGCAAACTGTATACTGTGTATATGTACATCATTTATCCATTTTTTAACGTAATTTTTATATACATGTTACAGGTTATGTATGTTTTATTATTGAATTAATATTTAATGGACCACAATGGAAACAAGCCTTTTGGCTTTTTGTGCCATCCATTTGCCTTTTTAAAGCAAGACATGGATTCAATTCTTTAAGATGTCAATAAACTTCTCAATCAATCCCATAAAAAAAAGTGCCATCTTTTACTCCAAAGACTGATTGACGTGCAAATCAGAGACATATGAACAATTAACCCCCGACCCCCACCTCCCTCGACATTCGGGGTTAACGGTTTCAATCCGGCCGTGAGATGAGTTTGCAAAGAGTAAAAGTAAAACTGCTGTTCTAAATGTGTCCACTGGATGTCGCAATATCAATTCTGTTAGGCAAGCAAATAGTTTGTTCCGGGGTGAGTAAGTATACCAGGCAAGAGGTACACAGTCTTTATCAAAGGATATACAGTGGGGCAAAAAAGTATTTAGTCAGCCAGCGATTGTGCAAGTTCTCCCACTTAAAATGATGACAGAGGTCTGTAATTTTCATCATAGGTACACTTCAACTGTGAGAGACAGAATGTGACAAAAAAAATCCAGGAATATCCCTAAATAAAGCTTTAAAGTGCCTTATTTTCGCTATATTCGAAACCACTATCCATTTCCCTGTGACGTCACACAGTGCTGCCAATGCAAACAAACAATGGGAATACCACAGCAAGATATAGTGACATTAGCTCGGATTCAAACTCGGATTTCAGCGGCTTAAGCGATTCAACAGATTACGCATGTATTGAAACAGATGGTTGGAGTATGAAAATATTGAAGAAGAAACTGAAGCTATTGAGCGAATAGCTATTG
This sequence comes from Nerophis ophidion, assembly GCF_033978795.1. Lineage (NCBI taxonomy): Eukaryota > Metazoa > Chordata > Actinopteri > Syngnathiformes > Syngnathidae > Nerophis > Nerophis ophidion. The sequence continues at coordinate 5,194,142 of NC_084611.1, read as the reverse complement.
ACGCTATTCATAGCCATAGCATGGCCGAATAGCTGCGTTAGCATCGCCGGTAAAATGTGCGGACCAAACGATCAGGACTTTCACATCTTTTGACACTTTTTTTCGCATTAAATGTGGGTGGAAGGAAACATAATATAGTTGCAAATGCATCTGCAGGTTATCCATACATCTCTGTTCCATGTCTGCTTTAGCACCGCCGGTAAATAGCATGTTAGCATCGATTAGCGTAGCATGTTAGCATCGATTAGCTGGCAGTCAACATCAACAAAACTCACCTTTGTGATTTCGTTGACTATCGTTGCAAATGCATCTGCAGGTTATCCATACATCTCTGTGCCATGTCTGCTTTAGCACCGCCGGTAAAATGTGCGGACCAAACGATCAGGACTTTCGCATCTTTTGACACTGGAGCAACTTAAATCCGTCGATTGGTAAGTGTTTTTTTCGCATTAAATGTGGGTGGAAGGAAACGTAATATAGTTGCAAATGCATCTACATGTTATCCATACATCTCTGTGCCATGTCTGTCTTAGCATCGCCGGTCAAATGTGGAGACACTCTGGCACATTCAATGGGGGTCTGGCGGCAGACACTTTGGCATCTTGGGGCCAGTGGTGCAACTTGAATCCCTCCCTGTTAGTGTTGTTACACCCTCCGACAACACACCGACGAGGCATGATGTCTCCAAGGTTCCAAAAAATAGTAAAAAAAAACCAAAAATAACAGGGCTGAGACCCGGTGTTTGTAATGTGTTGAAAATGAAAATGGTGGGTGTGTTACCTCGGCGACGTCACATTCTGACGTCATCGCCTCCAGCGCGATAAACAGAAAGGCGTTTAATTCGCCAAAATTCACCCATTTAGCGTTCGGAAATCGGTTAAAAAAATAGATGGTCTTTTTTCTGCACCATCAAGGTATATATTGACGTTTACATACGTCTGGTGATAATGTTCCCCTTTCGGATCAATCGTCCTGTCCCCTTAGCAGAAAAACAGCCCCAAAGCATGATGTTTCCACCCCCATGCTTCACAGTAGGTATGGTGTTCTTGGGATGCAACTCAGTATTCTTCTTCCTCCAAACACGACGAGTTGAGTTTATACCAAAATGGATACATGGATGATACAGCAGAGGATTGGGAGAATGTCATGTGGTCAGATGAAACAGAAATATAACTTGATTGCATTGGGACGGATTCCGATGTTTTTAAACACATTTACTAGGATAATTCTGGGAAATCCCTTATCTTTCTATTGTTGTTACGTTTTGTGGAATGCATAGCGATGCGTGGAGGTGTCGACCTCTAGATGAAGTGAAGGTAGGAGCTGGTTTTAATGATAAAATACAACAAAACGCTTGACAAAGAGAAAACTAAAGGTGGGCCACCGCACGGAAAGCTAAATGCTAATCATTAGCAAGGGTAGAGTTCAAAGTCCAAATAATGACGCGAGCCGAGCGCGCAAAGCTAAGCTAAAACTTAACAGAGTACCTACTAGGAGGAAAAGTAACTCACGTAACTGTCGCATTGAGCGAACGAACCAACCAGGCGGAACTTAGGTAGCAGGTGGTCTTGAATACAACACAAATAATTCAAAACAGGTGTGTGCGTAGAGAGACAATACAAAAAGGACTCAGACTAGATGTGTGATCCGGAAGCCGGAATCAAAACATGCTTAGCACATAAGTCAACAACAAAACTCACCTTTGTGATTTCGTTGAATTTATCGTTGCAAATGCATCTGCAGGTTATCCATACATCTCTGTGCCATGTCTGTCTTAGCATCGCCGGTCAAATGTGGAGACACTCTGGCACATTCAATGGGGGTCTGGCGGCAGACACTTTGGCATCTTGGGGCCAGTGGTGCAACTTGAATCCCTCCCTGTTAGTGTTGTTACACCCTCCGACAACACACCGACGAGGCATGATGTCTCCAAGGTTCCAAAAAATAGTAAAAAAAAAACGAAAATAACAGGGCTGAGACCCGGTGTTTGTAATGTGTTGAAAATGAAAATGGTGGGTGTGTTACCTCGGTGACGTCACGTTCTGACATCATCGCCACCAGCGCGATAAACAGAAAGGCGTTTAATTCACCAAAATTCATCCATTTAGAGTTCGGAAATCGGTTAAAAAAATAGATGGTCTTTTTTCTGCACCATCAAGGTATATATTGACGCTTACATAGGTCTGCTGATAATGTTCCCCTTTAAGTTATTTACTGAGATTGAGTGAGCCTATGGCTTTGCACTTTGTTAATTTTATATATATATATATATATATTGCATTTTATTTTACTTGCTTTGAATTTACAACCCTCTGGTGCTGTTTTGTACGGTTTTTATACTGTTTTATACTGTTTTTGTACTTACTTTGATCATTACTTTCAACTGTTTGTAAAGGTTGAAATTTATAAATAAAGGTTTATAAAAAATAAATAAAAAAAGAGGTCAGTTAATCATGTGACTGCCTGGCTCTGTTTGATTGGTGAAACGGAGTCAAACGTCACCAGTGACTGCATTTGATTGGTGAAACGGAGTCAAACGTCACTAGTGACTGCATTTGATTGGTGAAACGCCGGCATGTGATGGATCGTACTTTGAAGGTCTGTCTGACAAACAAAAACAAACAAAGCGTGCATTAACAGATCGATAAAAATCAGTAGCGAGTAGCGAGCTGATTGTAGATAAATGGAGCGGAGTAAAAGTAGCGTTTCTTCTCTATAAATATACTCAAGTGAAAGTATGTTGCATTAAAACTACTCTTAGAAGTACAATTTATCCCAAAAGTTACTCAAGTAGATGTAACGGAGTAAATGTAGCGCGTTACTACCCACCTCTGCAAGTCATCCTTCAATGAGGATATTACTGATAAAAGTCAAGAGGAGAAAAATGTCAAAAGGTTGAAATGCTATAATGTTGAAAATGTATACTGGGGTAGTGTGACTTTCACACTTTCACAAGACTTACTTTGTCAAACAACTTGCCGTTTGCTTGAACCCACTAAAAGACAGAATACAACATTGTCCATTTTTGTTGAATTTCTATCTCCAAAGTATTTTGATATCAAAAATGTTTTCAATTATGAGCCAGAAATGTAAGAAAAGATGAAAAGGCCGCTTGTTATTTAAAAGGTATTTTATTTTTTAAAGTGCAGTTGTCGACCGGAAGTTACACACTTCTGGCGCATGCGCAAACACATCGGTAAAGCGGAAAGTCCAAGATGGCGGACTAAGCGGCGTGGCTTTCTGGAGAAGTTTCACATTTACGATCTTAAAGATTCAAAAAGAGCATCAAATACCTCAACTATTCACCTTTTCTTAAGCCCACCACGTGGACTTTGAGTGTGGAGCGACGGCGTGTTAGCTGAAGTGAAGATTGAAGACGTGATAGAAGATGGACGACTACTGCTATGCTAAGATGGTGACGTCATGTCAAAGAGAAAGTGAAAGAGAATCATCGGAGAACAATCTGAAAAGCGAAGATGAAGGTGAGTGTGTTGCGTTCCCTCATTTGAAAGCTATTTGGATTCCAAGCCCTACAAATAGAAATTAGCCGACTTTGTGGAACAATGTAAACAACGAAGCTCGATCCAAAATGGCGGAAATGTCTGTTAGAAGTTACCGCAGTAGTAAACAGTAGGCAAGCAACGATACTTGATGTAATCCTGCGTTGAGTTTGAGTTTATTTGGAACATGCAAGCATACAACATGATACATCACAATTTGCAGTTTCTCTTTTCAACATGTTCGAAAAGGAGTAGAAAATACATAACAGTTGCTAAAACTTTTGTTCACTTCCTGTGCTCAATGTATTCACAATATACTCCAGAAGTAATCACAATAAAAATAAATAATTGCTTAAGTAAGTTGTATTCCCTACAATGAGATAAGTACGATTATTTTGAGAATGAAAGAACGAATGGGTGAATAAAATCAGATTTATTTGTTTCTAATGTATATCTGGTTGATCTTAGAGATTATGTTTTAAATTTAGTTTTGGTGGTACTCTTTTTACATTTTCAAAATATTAAATAATGGTGTTATTTATCGTGATTCCAATATCCCTCAAAATAATTGTTTTTATTATGTTTTGCCATAATTGTCCAGCCCTAAACGAGGTATTGGAAAGGACTTCATGATAAACTATGTATCACAGCACTTGAGGCACGATACAATAGTCTATTGCGATATTCTGACATGGAGTTTTACTGCCATTTTTACAGAGTCACTGAAAAATGTACAAACAAAACAGCTTAAAATAAATGTTGTTCACTAGATGCAAGTTATAATTTATTGCACAAATTGTGTGTAAAACAAAGTAATTCTAATGATCATTGCAGTTGTACAGAAAGTGGATCCAATTCATTGCATTTAATATAAAACAAATGTCCTCTACTTCTTATCTACAGAAATATATATTATCTTTTACAAACCCTGTTTCCATATGAGTTGGGAAATTGTGTTAGATGTAAATATAAACAGAATACAATGATTTGCAAATCCTTTTCAACCCATATTCAGTTGAATATGCTACAAAGACAACATATTTGATGTTCAATCTCATAAACTTTATTTTTTTTTTGCAAATAATAATCAACTTAGAATTTCATGGCTGCAACATGTGCCAAAGTAGTTGGGAAAGGGCATGTTCACCACTGTGTTACATCACCTTTTCTTTTAACAACACTCAATAAACGTTTGGGAACTGAGGAAACTAATTGTTGAAGCTTTGAAAGTGGAATTCTTTCCCATTCTTGTTTTATGTAGAGCTTCAGTCGTTCAACAGTCCGGGGTCTCCGCTGTCGTATTTTACGCTTTATAAGGCTCCACACATTTTCCATGGGGGACAGGTCTGGACTGCAAGCGGGCCAGGAAAGTACCCGCACTCTTTTTTTATTAAACCACACTGTTGTAACATGTGCTGAATAAATGATAAATGGGTTGTACTTGTATAGCGCTTTTCTACCTTCAAGGTACTCAAAGTGCTTTGACACTACTTCCACATTCACACACACATTCACACACTGATGGAGGGAGCTGCCATGCAAGGCGCTAACCAGCACCCATCAGTAGCAAGGGTGAAGTGTCTTGTTCAGGACACAACGGACGTGACGAGGTTGGTACTCGGTGGGGATTGAACCAGGGACCCTCGGGTTGCGTATGGCCACTCTTCCACTGCGTCACGCCGGCATTGTCTTGCTGAAATAAGCAGGGGCGTCCATGATAAATACGGCGCTTGGATGGCATCATATGTTGTTCTAAAAGCCGTATGTACCTTTCAGCATTATTGGTACCTTCACAGATGTGTAAGTTACCCATGCCTTGGGCACTAATGCACCCCCATACCATCACAGATGCTGGTTTTTCAACTTTGTGTCAATAACAGTCTGGATGGTTTGCTTCCCCTTTGGTCCTGTATGACACGATGTCGAATATTTCCAAAAACAATTTAAATGTGGACTCATCAGACCACAGAACACTTTTCCACTCTGCATCAGTCCATCTTAAATGATCTCTGGCCCAGAGAAGCCGGCGGCACATCTGGATGTTGTTGATAAATGGCTTTTGCTTTGCATAGTAGATCTTTAACTTGCACTTACAGATGTAGCAACCAAGTGATTTAGTGACAGTGTTTTTCTGAAGTGTTCCTGAGCCCATGTGGTGATATCCTTTAGAGATTGATACAGTGCTGTCTGAGGGATGGAAGGTCACGGTCATTCAATGTTGGTTTCCGGCCATGCCGCTTACGTGGAGGGATTTCTCCAGATTCTCTGAACATTTTGATAATATTATGGAGCGTAGATGTTGAAATCCCTCAATTTCTTGCAATTGCACTTTGGGAAAGGTTGTTCTTAAACTGTTTGACTATTTGCTCACACAGTTGTGGACAAAGGGGTGTACCTCGCCCCATCCTTTCTTGTGAAAGACTCAGCATTTTTTTGGAAGCTGCTTTTATACCCAATCATGGCACCCACCTGTTCCCAATTAGCCTGCACACCTGTGGGATGTTCCAAATAAGGGTTTGATGAGCATTCCTCAACTTTATCAGTATTTATTGCCACCTTTCCCAACTTTTTTGTCACATATTGCTGGCATCAAATTCTAAAGTTAATGATTATTTGCTGAAAAAAGTTTGAACATCAAATATGTTGTCTTTGTAGCATATTCAACCGAATATGGATTAAAAAGGATTTGCAAATCATTGTATTCTGTTTATATTTACATCTAACACAATTTCCCAACTCATATGGAAACAGAGTTTGTAGTATCCTAATGTCCATGGAAGGAGATGTTTTCTACTTTCTGTGATTCTAGCTGCACTTTTCTGAGTCTATGACAAGTCATGTCAACATTGATCCATCCTTCTGGCAAGGCACTAAATGAATGGCCATGAAACACTACACACTAGGGTGGTCCCCATACCAATCATTTAGTACCGGTACTAAATGTATAAATACATTTCCAAATAGAGAGTACTCAGAAAATGGTCAATATTGGCTTTATTTCAAACAGAAAATCTTACATTGTAGCGGTTGCTTGAAGGACATAATTCACCACAAATGTTTACTTGACTTTGTCATCATTATTCACCGTCATTGTTCCATTGTGTACATAACAATGTTGTTGTTGTGTAGCATTCATACATGCAGTTAAGAGTTAAGAGTTAGTCATTCGGAGCGAACCCTTTAAAGGGGAACATTATCACAATTTAGAAAGGGTTAAAAACAATAAAAATCAGTTCCCAGTAGCTTGTTGTATTTTTTGAAGTTTTTTTCAAAATTTTACCGGTCTCGGAATATCCCTAAATAAAGCTTTAAAGTGCCTTATTTTCGGCTCTCTGCGAAGACACTGGCCATTTCCCAATGTAAACAAACAATGGGAATACCACAGCAAGATGTAGTGACATTAGCTCGGGTTCAAACTCGGATTTCAGCGACTTAAGCGATTCAACAGATTACGCATGTATTGAAACAGATGGTCGGAGTATGAAAATATTGAAGAAGAAACTGAAGCTATTGAGCGAATAGCTATTGACGCTATTCATAGCCATAGCATGGCCGGATAGCTGCGTTAGCATCGCCGGTAAAATATGCGGACCAAACGATCAGGACTTTCGCATCTTTTGACACTGGAGCAACTTAAATCCGTCGATTGGTAAGTGTTTGTTTCGCATTAAATGTGGGTGGAAGGAAACGTAATATAGTTGCAAATGCATCTACAGGTTATCTATACATCTCTGTACCATGTCTGCTTTAGCACCGCCGGTAAAGAGCATGTTAGCATCGATTAGCATAGCATGTTAGCATCGATTAGCTGGCAGTCAACATCAACAAAACTCACCTTTGTGATTTCGTTGACTATCGTTGCAAATGCATCTGCAAGTTATCCATACATCTCTGTGCCATGTCTGTCTTAGCACCGCCGGTCAAATGTGGAGACACTCTGGTACATTCAATGGGGGTCTGGCGGCAGACACTTTGGCATCTTCTTGCCAGTGGTGCAACTTGAATCCCCCCCTGTTAGTGTTGTTACACCCTCCGACAACACACCGACGAGGCATGATGTCTCCAAGGTTCCAAAAAATAGTCCAAAAAACGGAAAATAACAGAGCTGAGACCCGGTGTTTGTAATGTGTTGAAAATGAAAATGGTGGGTGTGTTACCTCGGCGACGTCACATTCTGACGTCATCGCCTCCAGCGCGATAAACAGAAAGGCGTTTAATTCGCCAAAATTCACCCATTTAGAGTTCGGGAATATGTTAAAAAAATAGATGGGTTTTTTTCTGAACCATCAAGGTATATATTGACGCTTACATAGGTCTGCTGATAATGTTCCCCTTTAAAGCCACTACTAGCGACCACGCAGTCTGATAGTTTATATATCAATGATGAAATATTAACATTGCAACACATGCCAATACGGCCGCTTTAGTTTACTAAATTGCAATTTTAAATTTCCCGTGAAGTGTCCTGTTGAAAACGTCACGGTATGATGACTCGTATGATGACGTGTGCGTTTGTCGTCTCGGGTTGTCGCGGACATTATTTTCCAGCCCGATCCAAACTACAGTCTGCTTTAATCGCATAATTCCACAGTATTTTGGACATCTGTGTTGCTGAATATTTTGCAATTTGTTTAATTAATAATGGAGAAGTCAAAGTAGAAAGATGGAGGTGGGAAGCTTTTAGCCTTTAGCCACACAAACACAGCCGGTGTTTCCTTGTTTGAAATTCCCGAAGGTGAAGCTTTGCTATGGATCAGAGCGGCCAAGCGAACATGGATCCCGACCACATGTCAACCGGCAGGTTTCAGTGAAAAAATCGTGGTAATACGTTGGCTCTTACCGTAGTTATGAGCGGAGCTTGCATCCTCCTGCAGCAGCTGCAGACTATTACCTCCTCCCACCGGAGACACTGGCGGTCACCACACACGTGGCCACACCCCTCCGACTTTCAGGTACTATCTACTCTCACTAAAACACTAGTAACACAATAAGCAGATGAGCGATTTTCCAGTCTTATCCTAGTAAATGTGTCTAATAACTGAATCGCTCTCACTGCCCTAGCCTTTTTTTTTTTTTTAGTCGTTCACTGTCAATATCCTCATCCACGAATCTTTCATCCTCGCTCAAATTAATGGGGAAATTGTCGCTTTCTCAGTCCGAATCGCTTTAGCTGCTGGTGGCTATGATTGTAAACAAAGTGAGGATGTGAGGTGCTCCACAACCCGTGACGTCACGTGCACATTGTCTGCTACTTCCGGTACATGCAAGGCTTTTTTATTAGCGACCAAAAGTTGCGAACTTTTATCGTGGATGTTCTCTACTAAATCCTTTCAGCAAAAATATGGCAATATGGCGAAATGATCAAGTATGACACATAGAATGGACCTGCTATCCCCGTTTAAATAAGAACATCTCTTTTCAGTAGGCCTTTAAACAATCACAGGCATTAAACTTTTCTTGTTGCACTCAAAGAACAATTTACAATTTTCCATATTACATATAGTCTGCTATAAACAAGGAGTAGATTAGAATAGAGCAAAGTGTTACTGACATTATATTCAATCCCCACCTAGTACCAACCTCGTCACATCCGTTGTGTCCTGAGCAAGACACTTCACCCTTGCTCCTGATGGGTGCTGCTTAGCGCCTTGCATGGCAGCTCCCTCCATCAGTGTGTGAATGTGGAAGTAGTGTCAAAGCGCTTTGAGTACCTTGAAGGTAGAAAAGCGCTATACAAGTACAACCCATTTAAGTGAAGTGAATTATATTTATATAGCGATTTTCTCAAGTGACTCAAAGCGCTTTACATAGTGAAACCCAATATCTAAGTTACATTTAAGCCAGTGTGGGTGGCACTGGAAGCAGGTGGGTAAAGTGTCTTGCCCAAGGACACAACGGCAGTGACTAGGATGGCGGAGGCGGGAATCGATACCTGCAACCCTCAAGTTGCTGGCACGGCCACTCTACCAACCGAGCTATGGGCGGTTTTAACTGTGCTAATATTTGGCATCAAGTGCTGCTGCTCACTGCTCCCCTCACCTCCAAGGGGGTGATTAAGGGTGAAGGGTCAAATGCAAAGATTAATTTTGCCACACCGAGTGTGTGTGTGTGACTATTTATCCATCCATCCATCATCTTCCGCTTATCCGAGGTCGGGTCGCGGGGGCAGCAGCCTAAGCAGGGAAGCCCAGACTTCCCTATCTCCAGCCACTTCGTCTAGCTCTTCCCGGGGGATCCCGAGGCGTTCCCAGGCCAGCCGGGAGACATAGTCTTCCCAACGTGTCCTGGGTCTTCCCCGTGGCCTCCTACCAGCTGGACGTGCCCTAAACACCTCCCTAGGGAGGCGTTCGGGTGGCATCCTGACCAGATGCCCGAACCACTTCATCTGGCTCCTCTCCATGTGAAGGAGCAGCGGCTTTACGTTGAGCTCCTCCCGGATGGCAGAGCTTCTCACCCTATCTCTAAGGGAGAGACCCGCCACCCGGCGGAGAAAACTCATTTCGGCCGCTTGTACCCGTGATCTTATCCTTTCGGTCACGACCCAAAGCTCATGACCATAGGTGAGGATGGGAACGTAGATCGACCGGTAAATTGAGAGCTTTGCCTTCCGGCTCAGCTCCTTCTTCACCACAACGGATCGATACAACGTCCGCATTACTGAAGACGCCGCACCGATCCGCCTGTCGATCTCACGATCCACTCTTACCCCACTCGTGAACAAGACTCCTAGGTACTTGAACTCCTCCACTTGGGGCAGGGTCTCCTCCCCAACCCGGAGATGGCACTCCACCCTTTTCCGGGCGAGAACCATGGACTCGGACTTGGAGGTGCTGATTCTCATTCCGGTCGCTTCACACTCGGCTGCGAACCGATCCAGTGAGAGCTGAAGATCCTGGCCAGATGAAGCCATCAGGACCACATCATCTGCAAAAAGCAGAGACCTAATCCCGTGGTCACCAAACCGGAACCCCTCAACGCCTTGGCTGCGCCTAGAAATTCTGTCCATAAAAGTTATGAACAGAATGGGTGACAAAGGACAGCCTTGGCGGAGTCCAACCCTCACTGGAAATGTGTCCGACTTACTGCCAGCAATGCGGACCAAGCTCTGGCACTGATCATACAGGGAACGGACCGCCACAATAAGACAGTCCGATACCCCATACTCTCTGAGCACTCCCCACAGGACTTCCCGAGGGACACGGTCGAATGTCTTCTCCAAGTCCACAAAGCACATGTAGACTGGTTGGGCAAACTCCCATGCACCCTCAAGAACCCTGCCGAGAGTATAGAGCTGGTCCACAGTTCCACGACCAGGACGAAAACCACACTGTTCCTCCTGAATCCGAGGTTCGACTATCCGGCGTAGCCTCCTCTCCAGTACACCTGAATAGACCTTTCCGGGAAGGCTGAGGAGTGTGATCCCACGATAGTTGGAACACACCCTCCGGTCCCCCTTCTTAAAGAGAGGGACCACCACCCCGGTCTGCCAATCCAGAGGTACCGCCCCCGATGTCCACGCGATGCTGCAGAGTCTTGTCAACCAAGACAGCCCTACAGCATCCAGAGCCTTAAGGAACTCCGGGCGGATCTCATCCACCCCTGGGGCCTTGCCGCCGAGGAGCTTTTTAACTACTTCAGCGACCTCAGCCCCAGAAATAGGAGAGTCCACTACAGATTCCCCAGGCACCGCTTCCTCAAAGAAAGAGGTGTTGGTGGGATTGAGGAGGTCTTCGAAGTATTCCCTCCACCGATCCACAACATCCGCAGTCGAAGTCAGCAGAACACCATCCGCACCATACACGGTGTTGATAGTGCACTGCTTCCCCTTCCTGAGGCGTCGTATGGTGGTCCAGAATCGCTTCGAAGCCGTCCGGAAGTCGTTTTCCATGGCTTCCCCGAACTCTTCCCATGTCCGAGTTTTCACTAATTTGAGCAATGATTGAGCCAAAAGGGTGTAGGTTGAAGCAAGGCTTATATAAACCTACCCCATCACAACAAGAACAAGGTTCAAAATATATAAAATCCAAAACATGCTTCACTAATATTACTTTTTATTTTATTTATTTTTATTTATTATTATTTTTTTTTTCAAACAATATATAAGCAACATATATGTAGCACACGTCTCATATACACAGTTTAACATTTAAATCAAACATATACATTTGTACACTTATATATATATATATACTATACTATCATTGCTACTTTAACTTTAGAGGAGAGGGCGTGGTCACGTGAGCTGCACATGACACATCATTGGCGGGCTTACTTCCACCTCATGAGACGTAGCCGCAGCGCATGCACACTAAATTAATCGGCAACTTATTTTATAATCGATTTGTTGTTGCAGCCCTAGTGAGCAAGTTGTAACTAATTGACAACCTCGTCCTTCCGACCAAAGAGCGGAGCTTTATGGACCCAGTGTTACCCCCGACAAAACATGGGCCCTGGAGCGAAGGTCTCCCCTGCGCTCCTCGACCACGGTCTGGGAGCCCACAAACAGGAAAGGTGTAAAGCAACCCTTGCAGAGCGGCGGCTCCCTGTTTAAAGTGTCACCTTTATTGTTAGTTTAGAAGCCCAAATACCTCCATATTGCACTTCACACACCCTCTTTATTAACCAGTAGAATTGTCCTTTGTTGCCTTTCTTCCTCTCCACGATGTTATTGCTTGTATGCACTTTGTGTGTGCGTTTTGACACACTCAACATCATGCGCCTCGGCTCTGAAGTCACCGCCGCACAGCAGCATTCAGATGAAAGAACGGTACCCATACTTTTCAAAGGTGGTGTAGTACCGACTTCAATTGATTAGTACCACAATACTTTATTAGTAGCAGTATACTGTACAACACTACTACACACACATACAGTACATAGAAGAAAGTGTGTTTTTGTTGTTTGTGTCTTGCAGACGTCCAGCAGCTGATGGGTAATCCAGAAGAAGTTTCCCCTCAGTCAGGGGGGAGCTCCACTTTGAAGCAGGAGACTCCACAACCACCCTGCATTAAAAAGGAAGAGGAGGAACTCTGCATCACTCAGGAGGGAGAGTGTCTTCTAGGACGAGAGGAAGCTGATTACACCAAGTTTCCACTGACTATTGTCTCTGTGAAGACTGAAGATGATGAAGAGAAACCACAAGTAGACAACCTCTTAGCTCCGTTACCAGATAATGAGGCTGAAGACGAGGTTGAAGTAACTTTGAGCAGCGATACAGACTGTGAAGGTGATATGAGGACTCACACTGAAAACAAACACTCTGAATGCTCTACAAAGAAGAGAGGTGAAACATGTTTGAGCTGCTCAGTTTGTGGTCAAAGTTTTACTAAAAAGAGCCATTTGTCTCGACACATGAGAACACACACAGGTGAAAAACCATTTAAGTGTTCAGTTTGTAGCAAATATTTTTCTCAAAAAAGCATTTTGACTCGACACATGACAACACACACAGGTGAAAAATCATTTAAGTGTTCGGTTTGTGGCAAACATTTTTCTCAAAACAGCAATTTGACGAAACACATGAGAACACACACCGGTGAAAAACCATTTAAATGTTCAGTTTGTGCCGTAAGCTTTTCTCAAAATAGCCGTTTGACTAAACACATGAGAACACACACAGGTGAAAAAACATTTAATTGTTCAGTTTGTGGCCAAAGCTTTTCTGTTAAGAATGATTTGACTAAACACATGAGAACACACACAGGAGAAAAAACATTTACTTGTTCAGTTTGTGGCAAAAGCTTTTGTCGAAATGGCTTGTTGATTCAACACATGACAACACACACGGGTGAAAAACCATTTAATTGTTCAGTTTGTGGCAAAAACTTTTCTCAAAATAGCCATTTGACTCGACACATGAGAACACACACAGGAGAAAAACCATTTAGTTGTTCAGTTTGTGGCGATAGCTTTTCTCAAAGTACCGCTTTGAATCACCACATGAGAACACACACAGGTGAAAAACCATTTAACTGCTCGATTTGTGGTCAAAACTATTCTTTACAGAGCACTTTGACTCAACACATGCGAACACACACAGGTGAAAAACCGTATAAATGTTCAGTTTGTGGCGAAAGCTTTTCTCACAAATACTCTTTGAGTCACCACATTAGAACACACACAGGTGAAAAACCATTTAATTGTTCAGTTTGTGGCAAAAGCTTTCCTTTTAAGACATATTTAACTAAACACTTAAGAAAACACACTGGTTAAAAACACATTAAGTTGCTGCAAAAACTTTTCTCTAAATAGTTTGTTGACTCAACACATGAGAACATTCATCCATCCATTTTCTATTGCTTATTCCCTTTGGGGTCACGGGGGCGCTGGTGCCTATCTCAGCTACAATTAGGCGGAAGGCGGTGTACACCCTGGACATGTCGCTACCTCATCGCAGGGCCAACACAGATAGACAAACAGTCGCATTCACATTCACACACTACGGACTATTTAGTGTCGCCAATCAACCTATCCCCAGGTGCATGTCTTTGGAGGTGGGAGGGGCTTATCCCCAGGTGCATGTCTTTGGAAGTTGGAGGAAGCCGGAGTACCCGGAGGGAACGGACGCATTCACGGGGAGAACATGCAAACGCCACACAAAAAGATCCCGAGCCCGGGATTGAACCCAGGACTACTCAAGACCTTCATATTGTGAGCCAGATGCACTAACCCCTCTTCCACCATGAAGCCCCACATGAGAAGACACACAGGTAAAAAAAAAACATTTAATTGTTCGGTTTGTGGGGAAAGCTCGGTTGGTAGAGCGGCTGTGCCAGCAACTTGAGGGTTGCAGGTTCGATTCCCGCTTCCACCATCCCAGTCATTTCCGTTGTGTCCTTGGGCAAAACACTTTACCCACCTGCTCCCAGTGCCACCCACACTGGTTTGAATGTAACTTAAACATTGGGTTTCACTATGTAAAGCGCTTTGAGTCACTAAAGATAAAGCGCTATATAAATATAATTCACTTCACAATAACTCTTTGACTCCCCACATGAGAACACACACTTGTGAAAAACCATTTAAGTGTTCAGTTTGTGGCAAAAACATTTCTGTTAAGAGCAATTTGATTTTTGAATGAGAACACACACTTGTGAAAAACCATTTAGTTGCTCAGTGTGCGGTAAATATTTCCTACATAAAGCAGACGCAGTAAAACACATGAGAACACACGAGGTAAAATAAGCAATTAGCTGTTTTAGTTTGTGGTATGTTGCTCATATGTGGCGACATCCACCCTACCCAGGACCTCCTCACTGCTTCTTTCACTAATATCTGAGGTATTCATACAAACTTGGATTATTTGAAGCATAATCTTATCCACTCATGACCCCATGTCTTCTCTGTGTCTGAAACCTTCCTGAACAGTAAGATAGATGATGCTTCAAGTGCTTGGTTACTCCTTCTTCAGTCCAGGGACCTCATGTGTCAAGTTTGTGCACGCTCAAAAACCTGCACTACACCCTTTTTCACTGCAAAGTTGAGATGTATCAAAACTGACGTAATTAAAAAGCAGCATGAGACACTGCACACTGATATAGTTCTGTGAAAATGATTGTCTTCTGTGCAAATGTAAAGAAAGTGAACAGTGTGTGATTTACTGCAATACTGTCAGTCTTTCAACGTTTTATTTGTGCTTTGTTGAAATTGTTCACACATTGCACTGCTTTTAGAAGACAGGAAGTAACTCAACACTCTTGAATAGTTTCTACCTCAGTGTGTATGGTTTGTTGAGTTAGCACAGGATTAATATGTGGAAATGACAAATGAGGTAGTTGTTACATAGATTAGTTTTTTTTCATGCTTTATTTTGTTTTTTTGTGCAATCCTAGATGGGTTGTGACTTAAAGTTTAATTGTTTTGTAGAAACACCGAGATTTAGTCCAAGTTCATTGTGTTCTTCAAGGTGTTTTTGAAAATGCACCATTCTTTTTCTTTAAATGTTCAACTAACTTGAAGTGTTTTTTAAAGAGGATTATTTGTGATATGTACTTTTTCAGAATATGCTTGTTCTATTTTGGGCCAAAGTAAAACAAAGAAAACAATCTGAAGTTGTCAAAGTCATATTTCTAAGTTATCATGCTGTGATTTTACCCGTCCCGCCCACGTGGAAATAGATTTTCCTCCATGCGGCCCCTGAGCTAAAACGAGTTTGACAGCCCTGCTGTAATCTGACTCATGTGAGCAGGTTACTGTATGAACACATTTTGTTTTCTTTTATAAAAATGTGTTCAGTTCTCAGAGACACATCAATGTCAGTGTAGCTGCTGACAGAAGCAACATGTATATTTGATATATGATGTCATAGTTGGTGAGAATAAATAAGTACAATGCATTAACAATAAGTTCATATTGTACACATAATGTGATTAAAGGGGAACATTATCACAATTTCAAAAGGGTTAAAAACAATAAAAATCAATTCCCAGTGGCTTGTTGTATTTTTTGAAGTTTTTTTCAAAATTTTACCGGTCCCGGAATATCCCTAAATAAAGCTTTAAAGTGCCTTATTTTCGCTATCTTCGAAACCACTATCCATTTCCCTGTGACGTCACACAGTGCTGCCAATGTAAACAAATAATGGGAATACCACTGCAAGATATAGTGACATTAGCTCAGATTCAAACTCGGATTTCAGCGGCTTAAGCGATTCAACAGATTACGCATGTATTGAAACAGATGGCAGGAGTATGGAGGCAGATAGCGAAAACGAAATTGAAGAAGAAATTGAAGCTTTTGAGCGAATAGCTATTGACGCTATTCGGCGGCATAGCTCGGTTGGTAGAGTGGCCGTGCTAGCAACTTGAGGGATCCAGGTTCGATTCCCGCTTCCGCCATCCTAGTCGCTGCCGTTGTGTCCTTGGGCAAGGCACTTTACCCACCTGCTCCCAGTGCCACCCACACTGGTTTAAATGTAACTTAGATATTGGGTTTCATTATGTAAAGCACTTTGAGTCACTAGAGAAAAGCGCTATATAAATATAATTCACTTCACTATAACGTGGGTGTACCTAATGAAGTGGCCCATAGCATGGCTGCCTTATTAGCATCGCCGGTAAAATGTGCGGACCAAACGATCAGGACTTTCGCATCTTGTGACACTGGACAAACTTAAATCCGTTGATTGGTAAGTGTTTGTTTCGCATTAAATGTGGGTGTGTAGTTTCAAATGTACATACAGCTAGCTTATAGAAAAATAAACATATGATTCAATTATAAATAAAGATTTCTACACATAGAAGTAATCATCAACTTAAAGTGCCCTCTTTGGGGATTGTAATAGAGATCCATCTGGATTCATCAACTTATTTTTCAACATTTTTTCACAAAAAAATAAATGTTTAACATCAATATTTATGGAACATGTCCACAAAAAATCTCATTGTTGCATTTTATGTCCACATTTTACATTCATATTTTGAGGAAGTTTTATTCATTAAGTGTGTGAATGGGCGAATGTGGAAATACTGTCAAAGCGCTTTTGGGCTCCTTTAAAAAGGGGTAGAAAAGCGCTATACAAGTACAACCCATTTACTATAAAGGATTTTTGAATTGTTGCTATTTTTAGAATATTTTAAAAAAAATTCTGACGTACCCCTTGACATACTTTCAAGTACCCCCAGGTGTACGCGTACCCCCATTTGAGAACCACTGCCCTAACCCATCCATCAAACTTTTTGACATAAGGTGTCTGTCCCATTAATCTCTTATGTTTTCTGAATGGAAAGTTTTTTTATTTTTGGTTATTGTGTGAGGACTTCAGGGGGTTAGACGTTAAACAAAAGACGCTATTTTCCCAAGCTTTTGATGTTTTTTTAAAGGGGAACATTATCAGCAGACCTATGTAAGCGTCAATATATACCTTGATGGTGCAGAAAAAAGACCATCTATTTTTTTAACCGATTTCCGAACTCTAAATGGGTGAATTTTGGCGAATTAAACGCCTTTCTGTTTATCGCGCTGGAGGCGATGACGTCAGAATGTGACGTCGCCGAGGTAACACACCCGCCATTTTCATTTTCAACACATTACAAACACCGGGTCTCAGCTCTGTTATTTTCCGTTTTTTTGACTATTTTTTGGAACCTTGGAGACATCATGCCTCGTCGGTGTGTTGTCGGAGGGTGTAACAACACTAACAGGGAGGGATTCAAGTTGCACCACTGGCCCCAAGATGCCAAAGTGTCTGCCGCCAGACCCCCATTGAATGTGCCAGAGTGTCTCCACATTTGACCGGCGATGCTAAGGTAGACATGGCACAGAGATGTATGGATAACCTGCAGATGCATTTGCAACGATAGTCAACGAAATCACAAAGGTGAGTTTTGTTGATGTTGACTGCCAGCTAATCGATGCTAACATGCAATGCTAATCGATGCTAACATGCTATTTACCGGCGATGCTAGGGCAGACATGGCACAGAGATGTATGGATAACCTGCAGATGCATTTGCAACGATAAAGTCAACAAAATCACAAAGGTGAGTTTTGTTGTTGACTTATGTGCTAATCAGGCATATTTGGTTGCGGCGTGACTGCCAGCTAATCGATGCTAATATGCTACGCTAATTGATGCTAACATGCTATGCTAATCGATGCTAACATGCTATTTACCGGCGGTGCTAAAGCAGACATGGCACAGAGATGTATGGATAACCTGCAGATGCATTTGCAACTATATTACGTTTCCTTCCACCCACATTTAATGCGAAACAAACACTTACCAATCGACTGATTTAAGTTGCTCCGGTGTCAAAAGATGCGAAAGTCCTGATCGTTTGGTCCGCACATTTTACCGGCGATGCTAACGCAGCTATTCGGCCATGCTATGGCTATGAATAGCGTCAATAGCTATTCGCTCAATAGCTTCAGTTTCTTCTTCAATACTTTCATACTCCAACCATCTGTTTCAATACATGCGTAATCTGTTGAATCGCTCAAGCCGCTGAAATCCGAGTTTGAATCCGGGCTAATGTCACTATATCTTGCTATGGTATTCCCATTGTTTGTTTACATTGGCAGCACTGTGTGACGTCACAGGGAAATGGATAGTGGTTTTGAAGATAGCGAAAATAAGGCACTTTAAAGCTTTATTTAGGGATATTCCGAGACCGGTAAAATTTAGAAAAAAACTTTCAAAAATACAACAAGCCACTGGGAACTGATTTTTATTGTTTTTAACCCTTTTGAAATTGTGATAATGTTCCCCTTTGAGGTTACGCTTCAAAAATAAATTCAAGAACTTTTGTTTTCATACAAAAGAGTGTGTGTGTGTGTGTGTGTGTGTGTGTGTGTGTGTGTGTGCGCGCGCCGAATCTGAAAGACCTTTAGGTTTGTGGGGGAATGACTTTTGGTCCTTTCTCAGCAGGATCGGACTCAGGAATTCTCTTCCGGTCGTTCTCAGCCCATTGTGCCGAAGGATTTCACATTTCTAGACATTCCAACCCCCGAGGTGGGAGGGGTGGGGGGGGGGGGGGGGGTTTCCTCGAAGGGGATTGGTCGAAACTGAAGCAGGGCGATGTCCTTTCATCATCCGCCGGTGGGACAATCTTCCTTTCTCTCTCTTTCAGCTGGAATAAGCAGATATCTCCCGTCTCGTGTCTGAAAACGTATCCAAATGTTCCATCCATTCCGTAATCTTCCAGGGCCCATTTCCCACCCAATGACTCGGACGGAGGCATCGGAGTACGACTCAGAAACACTCTACTTTTCTGAGGGGAGTCGAGGTAAGTTTTCAAATTTGACGCACTATTTTTATAGATGGAGACAGGAGTTTCACTAATCATGGCTGAATTGAAGGCTTTCTCCATCTTTTCCATTTCCTCTTAGCGCTCGTACTAAAGATGACTTTACTCCTCAGTAAATATGGAAACGTATAAAGTTCCAAATACCAACAAGGCCAGGGGTCGGCATCCCAAAACGTTGAAAGAGCCATATTGGACCAAAAGAATATATTTGTCTGGAGCCGCAAAAAAATTAAAAGCCGTATATGAGTCTTATAATGAAGGCAATACATATTAGCTATAGTAGCCTACTATCAAAATGACTATGTGTCGCAGGCTGAAGCAAATCTTCGTTGACAGAAATGTTGAAATGTAATATTTATTCCACACATTTTTACAACATTATAAACCAATAGTAAGTCTGAGGCTACTAAGAAGGTGAGACAACTCCTGGAAATGACTGGCTTTTAATGGCCAAAGGTATAGATGTGTGTGTCCAAGTTAAATAAAATGGCAGACTGTCTTCTTCTAATGGATTTATTACAATCTTTGGTATGGTAGGGAATGTTTGCTGTAGTCTGGAACAACATGGCAGACAAACACCAATCTGAAATTCAGCCAATGTTACATACGGACAATGTGTCACGATCAGAGGTGGGTAGAGTAGCCAGAAATTGTACTCAAGTAAGAGTACTGTTACTTTAGAGATTTATTACTCAAGTAAAAGTAAGGAGTAGTCATCCAAATATTTACTTCACTAAAAGTAAAAAGTATGTTGGGAAAAAACTACTCAAGTACTGAGTAACTGATGAGTAACCTGTTCGTTAAATGATTACGGCAACAAATAATGCACAAAAACAAAAAAATATCAGTGAGCAAATTCAGAGCCAGGAATATCTCTTAAGCAACTAAAACAATATTATATATTAAATAATAATACATTAAAATAAAAAAAAAATAAGGCAAATTGAGCCACAATAACTTAACAGCACCATAGCCTCAGTAGGCATTTATTGATTGATTGATTGATTGAAACTTGTATTAGTAGATTGCACAGTACAGTACATATTCCGTACAATTGACCACTAAATGGTAACACCCCAATAAGTTTTTCAACGTTAATCAATTACTTAATAAATGACCAAGTCGAGGTGATCTACCTCATATATACATACACACACATATCATATACATATATATATATATATATATATATATATATATATATATATATATACACATACCTTTATATATACAGTATATAATTTATAGTTATTTATTTTGCCGTTTTTGTTGACATGTTAAAGGTGTTTTAATGAATATACATGCATGTTTAACATATAGATTCCTATCTTTAATGAAGACAAGAATATAAGTTGGTGTATTACCTGATTCTGATGACTTGTATTGATTGGAATCAGACAGTATAGTGCTGATAACGTCCCGGTTTTCAAATGGAGGAGAAAAAAGGTTCCTCTTTTCTGTCTAATACCACATGAAAGTCGTTGTTTTTTGGCATCTTATTTGTCCAGCTTCCATATTGGTTTTTATACACTTTACAAGAAATACATTGGCGGCAAAGTCCGTAGCTTGCTAGCTTGTTTGCGCTGGCTTTCGGAGACTCTTATTTTGTTAGCGCAGGCGCGATGGGGCGGCGCTTTTATTGTGAAGACAGGAACTGTGCGATCAGTCTTTAGGCTTTTGACGGGAAGTACGGTTGAAATAAAAAGTGTCTTTTTTCCTTTACACTTTTGATTGATTGATTGAAACTTTTATTAGTAGATTGCACAGTACAGTACATATTCCGTACAGTTGACCACTAAATGGTAACACCCCAATAGGTTTTTCAACATGTTGGGTTCTACGTATGACGGTCACGTGACCACCTGGCTCTGTTTGATTGGTCCAACGTCACCAGTGACTGCATTTGATTGGTGAAATGCAAGCATGCGTAGTTCCTACTTTGAATGCGTGTCTGACAAAATCAAAACAAACAAATCAACAGATAGATAAAAAAAAAAAAGTAGCGAGTAGCGATCTGATTGCGGATAAATGGAGCGGAGTAAAAGTAGCGTTTCTTCTCTATAAATATACTCAAGTAAAAGTAAAAGTATTTTGCATAAAAACTACTCTTAGAAGTACAATTTATCCCAAAAGTTACTCAAGTAGATGTAACGGAGTAAATGTAGCGCGTTAC
Source organism: Nerophis ophidion (assembly GCF_033978795.1). Lineage (NCBI taxonomy): Eukaryota > Metazoa > Chordata > Actinopteri > Syngnathiformes > Syngnathidae > Nerophis > Nerophis ophidion. Next base: position 5,172,724 of record NC_084611.1, on the reverse strand, counting down.
TACCCACCTCTGGTCACGAGACATGCAAAACTAAATTATGTACAAAGAGGATGACACTAAAAGATATTAAATGAGCTCAAATATAACTACAAATGAGGGAAAATGATGCACTAAATACATACAGCTATCCTAAATAGCATGTTAGCAATAATTAGCTTGCAGTCCTGCTCTGACCAAATAGGCCTGATTAGCACTCCGACAAGTCAATAACATCAACAAAGCTCACCTTTGTGCATTCACGCACAGCATAAAACGTTTGGTGGACAACGTGGAATATTTTAAAAAACTGTAATCAAACTGTCGTGTCACAGTCCACACGACGGTGAGTTCAAGAACCGCCGAAATCGGTTGGTCAAAACGATGTTCGCCAAATACGCTCCTCAGTGAAGCGTACACACAAATGTTTTAAGCCGTGGGCTTTTTAACAAATGAGAAGGTTTGTGTCACGTTTGTCCTAAAAACAAATAAAAAATACTAAAACAAAACTTTTTCCATTTTCAATCCTTTTTTTAAAATGCTCCAGGGAGCCGCAAGGGTGACACTAAAGAGCCGCATGACGCTCAGGAGCCGCGGGTTGCTGACCCCCGAACTAGGCCGTTTCTAACCCACAACCCCATCCACATTTTCTCACAATGTCATATGCATTAATATTCATCAGCATCTTCCCGCCACGATGATGTCATACTCATTAATATTCATCAACCCCTCATCCATCAATCAATCAATCAAGGTTTACTTACATAGCCCTAAATCACTAGTGTCTCAAAGGGCTGCACAAACCACTACGACATCCTCGGTAGGCCCACATAAGGGCAAGGAAAACTCACACCCAGTGGGACGTCGGTGACAATGATGACTATGAGAACCTTGGAGAGGAGGAAAGCAATGGATGTCGAGCGGGTCTAACATGATACTGTGAAAGTTCAATCCATAATGAATCCAACACAGTCGCGAGAGTCCAGTCCAAAGCGGATCCAACACAGCAGCGAGAGACCCGTTCACAGCGGAGCCAGCAGGAAACCATCCCAAGCGGAGGCGGATCAGCAGCGCAGAGATGTCCCCAGCCGATACACAGGCGAGCAGTACATGGCCACCGGATCGGACCGGACCCCCTCCACAAGGGAGAGTGGGACATAGGAGAAAAAGAAAAGAAACAGCAGATCAACTGGTCTAAAAAGGGAGTCTATTTAAAGGTTAGAGTATACAAATGAGTTTTAAGGTGAGACTTAAATGCTTCTACTGAGGTAGCATCTCGAACTGTTACCGGGAGGGCATTCCAGAGTACTGGAGCCCGAAATGAAAACGCTCTATAGCCCGCAGACTTTTTTGGGGCTTTGGGAATCACTAATAAGCCGGAGTCCTTTGAAGGCAGATTTCTTGCCGGGACATATGGTACAATACAATCGGCAAGATAGGATGGAGCTAGACCGTGTAGTATTTTATACGTAAGTAGTAAAACCTTAAAGTCACATCTTAAGTGCACAGGAAGCCAGTGCAGGTGAGCCAGTATAGGTATATATGTATGTATATATGTATATAAAGGTATATACAGTATAGGTATATATGTATGTATATATGTATATAAAGGTATATACAGTATAGGTATATATGTATGTATATATGTATATAACGGTATATACAGTATAGGTATATATGTATGTATATATGTATATATGTATGTATGTATATATGTATGTATATATGTATATAAAGGTGTATACAGTATAGGTATATATGTATGTATATATGTATATAAAGGTATATACAGTATAGGTATATATGTATGTATATATGTATGTAAAGGTAAATACAGTATAGGTATATATGTATGTATATATGTATATAAAGGTAAATACAGTATAGGTATATATGTATGTATATATATATATAAAGGTATATACAGTATAGGTATATATGTATGTATATATGTATATAAAGGTATATACAGTATAGGTATATATGTATGTATATATGTATATAAAGGTATATACAGTACAGGCGTAATGTGATCAAACTTTCTTGTTCTTGTCAAAAGTCTAGCAGCCGCATTTTGTACCAACTGTAATCTTTTAATTTGACAGAAGGTGTTGCCTCGTACCAGCTCTTCCTCCCAGGGAATCCAAGTTACTGGTCAATCCCAAGTTCTTTTGATGACATAGATGCTGAGTAAGAAGGACCATCAAGACAGAATTGGAATATTTTCAAGTTTAACTAAAGCTTTAGGAGGTCAACTTAACCAATACATTGATATCAGCTACTCTAGCAAGGGAAAAAAAAACACTCTTTTCACACAAAAGAAAGCCCTTCTCTCAACACCATAAAGTGAGAGAGACGTGGGGGTTGTCTTCACATTCCGATGGTTTACGACACTAACATGGGATCTGAAGACAAAGAGAGACTGTTAGAATACATTAAGGAAAAGTACTAGCTACTCTAAACATGGCTCTGGGCTCATGCAGTCAATATCACATGAAAACTAAATAAGATAAGGCTCAGAATTGGTTTCTTAACAAAACCTTTGTACATGTAAAGTGCAACATTTCTACATTAAAAGCGTTACTAAAACGGCCTTCTTTCATCTCCATAATATCGCTAAAATTCGCTCCATTCTGTCCACTAAAGACGCTGAGATCATTATCCATGCGTTTGTTACGTCTCGTCTCGATTACTGTAACGTATTATTTTCGGGTCTCCCCATGTCTAGCATTAAAAGATTACAGTTGGTACAAAATGCGGCTGCTAGACTTTTGACAAGAACAAGAAAGTTTGATCACATTACGCCTGTACTGTATATACTTTTATATACATATATACATACATATATACCTATACTGTATATACCTTTATATACATATATACATACATATATACTTATACTGTATATACCTTTATATACATATATACATACATATATACCTATACTGTATATACCTTTATATACATATATACATACATATATACCTATACTGTATATACCTTTATATACATATATACATACATATATACCTATACTGTATATACCTTTATATACATATATACATACATATATACCTATACTGGCTCACCTGCACTGGCTTCCTGTGCACTTAAGATGTGACTTTAAGGTTTTACTACTTACGTATAAAATACTACACGGTCTAGCTCCATCCTATCTTGCCGATTGTATTGTACCATATGTCCCGGCAAGAAATCTGCCTTCAAAGGACTCCGGCTTATTAGTGATCCCCAAAGCCCAAAAAAAGTCTGCGGGCTGTAGAGCTTTTTCATTTCGGGCTCCAGTACTCTGGAATGCCCTCCCGGTAACAGTTCGAGATGCCACCTCAGTAGAAGCATTTAAGTCTCACCTTAAAACTCATTTGTATACTCTAGCCTTTAAATAGACTCCCTTTTTAGACCAGTTGATCTGCCGTTTCTCTTCTTTTTCTTCTATGTCCCACTCTCCTTTGTGGAGGGAGTCCGGTCCGATCCGGTGGCCATGTACTGCTCGCCTGTGTATCGGCTGTGGACATCTCTGCTCTGCTGATCAGCCTCCTCTTGGGATGGTTTCCTACTGGCTCCGCTGTGAACGGGACTCTCGCTGCTGTGTTGGATCCGCTTTGGACTGGACTCTCGCGACTGTGTTGGATCCATTATGGATTGATCTTTCACAGTATCATGTTCTCATATGTTCTCATAGTCATCAGTATCATCAGTATCACAGTATCATGTTCTCATAGTCATCATTGTCACCGATGTCCCACTGGGTGTGAGTTTTCCTTGCCCGAGGATGTCGTAGTGGTTTGTGCAGCCCTTTGAGACACTAGTGATTTAGGGCTATATAAGTAAACATTGATTGATTGATTGATTGAAAATGTTATGAAATTACAGAAATTCAAAGAGTCACATTATTGATTCCAGTTAACAATCTATTTGAAATAAATTTGCATATAATACTTAAGGCAGAAGGCAGGGTACACCCTGGACAAGTCGCCACCTCATCGCTTCCGCCCGATTGTAGCTGAGATAGGCGCCAGCGCCCCCCGCGACCCCGAAAGGGAATAAGCGGTAGAAAAATGGATGGATGGATGGACTAAAGGCAGAAGTTGGCAGTGAAATCCAAAAAAGAAGCTACAAAAGCACAGACCAAAAGGAAAATGCAGGCTGCTCAGAAATGTGCAAGGAAAGCTCATGTTAGGGCTCTCCGAGCAAGTAAATGTGTGAAGTGAACTGAAGTAATGTGGTAATACTGGAAATAAACTGTGGATAATAACACGGATCAATGTGACACCTGTGGATGTGAAATGAACGCCAGATGTAAATATTAGTGACTAAATACTGTTGGGACTGAACCATATACAGTCATTCATTAGGATAATTGGGGTATGTTTGTTCTATTAATAATGTTTAATGACTTTAACCCTGGTGACTTTCACTCCATTTTCATGTTTTTTCCCAGAAAAATCAGTTTATCCACATTGTCTGTAGAAAGAGCAGACCTGCTTGCAGTAACAATGTCTCCAGCTGTGAAAATACCGTTTGGCTAGGCAGGGAGGTAGCAGGAAAGGCGAGGTAGTGCCTGGCTAACTTGGCAGTGAGAGGATATATGGGCTTATTGTTCTTCCACCATAGAAGTGGGTCAAAATCTATTTTTAACACAATATGGTCTTGAATCTGCTGCTATAAAAACATTTGTTATTGCCTTAGCCCTGCCTGACTCGCAGAGGAGAGGCTGCTTGAACGGAGTGGGGAGATGTTTCCTCGTCTTTCTCTTCGTTGGAGCGATGTTCACTTGGGGGTGGTGTCACTTTAAATATGTTAACATGTTTGACGTGTTGGCAGAAGCATACCCTACCACTGCTGAACATTGTCGGCAAACCACTTTCGCTTTGGCCATCGTCCTTCATTGTTGTATCGTACCGCGGAACCGGGATATTCCGGAATGGGAGATCTTAACGAGGCAGGAGGGTCTTCCAGCTCTGGCTTTTGCATGTTGTCGTAGCCTGGTCGTTGCTAGCATGTCGTGTGTTGTGCCTTGGTGTGCATTGTTTACAGTACGTGCGGCACGCTACTTAATATGTCCGTGTGGAAACGTATTCGGTGCACCACTGTTCCGAACGGTTAAAGGGGAACATTATCACAATTTCAAAAGGGTTAAAAACAATACAAATCAGTTCCCAGTGGCTTGTTGTATTTTTTGAAGTTTTTTTCAAAATTTTACCGGTCTCCGAATATCCCTAAAAATAGCTTTAAAGTGCTTGATTTTCGCTGTTTGCGATGCCACTATCCATTTCCCTGTGACGTCACACAGTGCTGCCAATGTAAACAAACAATGGCGAATAGCACAGCAAGATATAGTGACATTAGCTCGGATTCAGACTCGGATTTCAGCGGCTAAAGCGATTCAACAGATTACGCATGTATTGAAACGGATGGTTGGAGTATGAAAGTATTGAAGAAGAAACTGAAGCTATTTAGCGAATAGCTATTGACGCTATTCATAGCCATAGCATGGCCGAATAGCTGCGTTAGCATCGCCGGTAAAATGTGCGGACCAAACGATCAGGACTTTCGCATCTTTTGACACTGGAGCAACTTAAATCTGTCGATTGGTAAGTGTATTTTTCGCATTAAATGTGAGTGGAAGAATACGTGATAGAGTTGCAAATGCATCTGCAGGTTATCCATACATCTCTGTGCCATGTCTGCTTTAGCACCGCCGGTATATAGCATGTTAGCGTAGATTAGCGTAGCATGTTAGCATCGATTAGCTGGCAGTCACGCCGCGACCAAATATATCTGATTAGCACATAAGTCAACATCAACAAAACTCACCTTTGTGATTTCGTTGACTTTATCGTTGCAAATGCATCTGCAGGTTATCCATACATCTCTGTGCCATGTCTGTCATTGCCCGTAAAATGTGGAGACACTTCGGCACATTCAATGGGGGTCTGGCGGCAGACACTTTCGCATCTACGGGCCAGTGGTGCAACTTGAATCCCTCCCTGTTAGTGTTGTTACACCCTCCGACAACACACCGACGAGGCATGATGTCTCCAAGGTTCCAAAAAATAGTCAAAAAAATGGAAAATACCAGAGCTGAGACCCAATGTTTACAATGGGTTGAAAATGAAAATGGTGGCTGTATTACATCGGCGACATCACATTCTGACGTCATCGCCTCCAGAAAGGCGTTTAATTCGCCAAAATTCACCAATTTAGAGTTCGGAAATCGGTTAAAAAAATATATGGTCTTTTTTCTGCACCATCAAGGTATATATTGACGCTTACATAGGTCTGCTGATAATGTTCCCCTTTAAATACAAATACACGTCCTGTTAGACCCTTAGTTCCCCCACTTTTGATGATTTAGGCCTTACTTTTTTCTCCACTGAAGCAATAACCTCAATATGTTTTCTCCGCTGAACTATCGGCGCTGTTTTCCTCCGCCATTTTTTGAATGTTTCCAGGCACAAAGACAATAAAAATAGGAGCCATTATCTCCCTGCTTGGCACTCAGCATCAAGGATTGGAATTAGGAGTTAAAATCACCAAAAATGATTCCCGGGCGCGGCCACCGCTGCTGCTCACTGCAGGGGGTGGTCAAGGGGGATGGGTCAAATGCAGAGAATAGTTTCGCCACACTTAGTGTGTGTGTGTGTGTGACTATCTTTGCTACTTTAACTTTAAAGGAGACAGCGTGGTCACGTGAGCTGCACATGACACATCATTGGCTGGCTGACTGCCACCTCATGAGATGTAGCCGCAGCTACTTTATACTTTACAATGTATTAGTAGCAGTATACTGTACAACACTACTACACACACATACAGTACATAGAAGAAAGTGTGTTTTTGTTGTTTGTGTCTTGCAGACGTCCAGCAGCTGATGGGTAATCCAGAAGAAGTTTCCCCTCAGTCAGGGGGGAGCTCCACTTTGAAGCAGGAGACTCCACAACCACCCTGCATTAAAAAGGAAGAGGAGGAACTCTGCATCACTCAGGAGGGAGAGTGTCTTCTAGGACGAGAGGAAGCTGATTACACCAAGTTTCCACTGACTGTTGTCTCTGTGAAGACTGAAGATGATGAAGAGAAACCACAAGTAGACAACCTCTTAGCTCCACTATCAGACAGTGAGGCTGAAGACGAGGTTGAAGAACCTTTGAGCATCGATACAGACTGTGAAGGTGATATGAGGACTCACACTGACAACAAACGCTCTGAATGCTCTACAAAGAAGAGAGGTGAAAAATGTTTGAGCTGCTTAGTTTGTGCTGAAAGTTTTACTACAAAGAGCCATTTGAATCGACACATGAAAACACACACAGGTGAAAAACCATTTAGTTGTTCTGTTTGTGGCAAAAGCTTTTCTAAAAAAAGACGTTTAACTCTACACATGAGAACACACACAGGTGAAAAACCATTTAATTGTTCAGTTTGTGGCAAAAACTTTTCTAAAATGGACCATTTGACTCAACACATGAGAACACACACAGGTGAAAAACCATTTAATTGTTCAGTTTGTGGCAAAAACTTTTCTAAAATGGACCATTTGACTGAACACATGAGAACACACACAGGTGAAAAACCATTTAATTGTTCAGTTTGTGACAAAAGCTTTTGTCAAAGTGGCTCTTTGACTGCACACATGAGAACACACACAGGTGAAACACCATTTAGTTGTTCAGTTTGTGGCAAAAGCTTTTCTCAAAATCAACATTTGACTAAACACATGAGAACACATACAGGTGAAAAACCATTTAGTTGTTCAGTGTGCTGTAAAAGGTTCTCACATAAAGCAGATGCAGTAAAACACACAAGAACACACACAAGGGAAAATAAGCAATTAGCTGTTTAGTTTGTGGTATGTTGCTCATATGTGGCGACATCCACCCTACCCAGGACCTCCTCACTGCTTCTTTCACTAATATCTGAGGTATTCATACAAACTTGGATTATTTGGAGCATAATCTTATCCACTCATGACCCCATGTCTTCTCTGTATCTGAAACCTTCCTGAACAGTAAGATAGATGATGCTTCAAGTGCTTGGTTACTCCTTCTTCAGTCCAGGGACCTGGGGCCTCATTTGTCAAGTTTGTGCACGCTCAAAAACCTGCACTACACCCTTTTTCACTGCAAAGTTGAGATGTATCAAAACTGATGTTGATGCATAATTGATGCTGGGTAACTGTTTGCATAACAAACTGCCAACTTTTACACCTCAGACTGATGGATGTGCAAATCAGAGAGATATTAACAATCAACCCCCAACACCCACAACCCAAGTCCCACCTATCCGACATTCGGGCATAACAGGTTCAATCCGGCCAGCGAGATGAGTTTGTGAAGTGTAAAATTCAGCTGCATTTTTTAGTGAAAGAAACTGCTGCTCTAATTGTGTCCACTGGATGTCGCAATAGCAATTCTGTTAGGCAAGCAAATAGCATAGCAAGTATACCAAGCAAGAGGTACACGGTAAAGCTTTACTGCAATAATGTCAGTCTTTGAAATTTTTATTTGTGCTTTGTTGAAATTGTTCACACATTGCACAGCTTTAATTTTTCTATCAATACACATTATGTCTAGAAGACAGGAAGTAACTCAAAACTCTTAAATAGTTTCTCCCTCTGTTTGTATGGTTTGTTGAGTTAGCACAGGATTAATATTTAGAAATGACTAATGAGGTAGTTGATACATAGAATAGTTTTTATTCATGCTTTATTTAGTTTTTTTTGTTCAATCCTAGATGTTTTGAGACTTAAAGTTAAATTGGTTTGTAGAAACACTGAGATTAAGTCCAAATACATGGAGTTCTTCAAGGTGTTGTTGAAAATGCACCATTTTTTCCTCAGAATTTTTAACTAGAATTGTTTAGTCAAGGTGATTATTTGTGATGTGTACATTTTCAGAATGTTCTTGTTCTATTTTTTGGCCAAAGTAAAATAAAGAAAACAATCTGAAGTTGTCGTCATATTTTTAAGTTATCATGCCATTATTTTACCCGTCCCGCCCACGTGGAAATTGATTTTCCTCCATGCGGCCCCTGAGATGGCACACAATTGTAGTAGCAGGTGAACAATAGGATTGGTCCTGGTGGAGAGCTACACTCTTCATGCTTTTCTTCTTTATTCAGAGTAATAATTTGACTTTTTAGAGGTTTTTAATTAAAAAAACTAAGTAGGTTGAACACTATTTTTGCGTTTCTTGTAGTGTTTAAAATGTATGATTGTTTTCTTCCATGTTTGCCATTTTTCTGGTTTGAACAACAGCCATCGAAAAAGTCTCTTTACATGCTTGTGTTTATATATATTTTTTATGTTCAAAGAGTAGTTGTAGATTATTTAATGTTAGATACTTTTGTTAACCATTGTTTTAAAAACAAGATTAAAGGCCTACTGAAATGAGATTTTTCTTATTTAAACGGGGATAGCAAGTCCATTCTATGTGTCATACTTGATCATTTCGCCATATTGCCATATTTTTGCTGAAACGATTTAGTAGAGAACATCCACGATAAAGTTTGCAACTTTTGTGTTGCGATCTGCTGCTCAGATCTACACTATTTATTTTTCTATTTTGTATATTTCTCCGACTCCTTATTTCCTGTTTGCTTTGTCACCATGGTCACTCATCAGTCCACCTGCTAGTCTCGCCCCGCACACCTGCTAATAATTATCACCCTCCTATTTAAGCTCACCTTTTCTGTTCACTCATTCTCGGATCCTAATTTGCCGACGCGCAACAGTGACGACTCTCATCATTCTATGTATGTATTTTCTCGCTAGCTCTCACGCTAAGCCACTTTATTTTCCAGCTTTCATGCTGAATGTTTTTGTTTACTCTTTTGTGTCCTCGCGCCAAGTTTTAGTTTTCCTTGTGTTTTATCCTAGCTTTCACGCTTGAGTCTTTTGTTTGCCTTATCCCTTTACATCAGTGTTTTGTTCATAGCCTTTTGTTATTAAATAAATACCCTTTATCTTACCTATGCTGTGTTCTGCTTCGACGAATCCACGGGAAAACCACACCGGCATTACCATGCCGAAGAAGAGTCCTCACATTTTGGTCGCTAATAAAGTTTTGCCTTTACCGGAAGTAGCAGACGATGTGCGTGTGACGTCACGGGTTGTAGAGCTCCTCACATCTGAACATTGTTTATAATCTTAGCCACCAGCAGCAAGAGCTATTCGGACCGAGAAAGCGACAATTTCCCCATTAATTTGAGCGAGGATGAAAGATTTTTGGATGAGGAAATTTAGAGTGAAGGACTAAAAAAAAAAAAGGTGATTGTGGTGAGAGCGATTCAGATGTTATTAGACACATTTCCTAGGATAATTCTAGTAAATCCCTTATCTGCTTATTGTTTTAGTGAGATTATACAGTACCTGAAGTCGGAGGGGTGTGGCCACGGGTGTGTAGACGCCAGAGTCTCTGAGGGAATTAAGTCACGCGCTGCACCAGGACGAAGCTCCTCTGGTGTCTCCAATAATACCACAATTTTCTCACCGAAAAATGCCGGTTTACATGTGGTCGGGATCCATGTTCGCTTGGCCTCTCTGATCCATAGCAAAGCTTCACCTTTGGGAATTTTAAACAAGGAAACATTGTGGGTTTTTGTGGCTAAAGTCTAAAAGCTTCCCACCTCCATCTTTCTACTTTGACTTCTCCATTATTAAGTGAACAAATTGCAAAAGATTCAGCAACACAGATGTCCAGAATACTGTGTAATTATGCGATTAAAGCAGACTGTAGCTTGGATCGGGCTGGAAAATCATGTCCGCTACAACCCGAGACGTCAAACGCACGCGTCATCATACGAGTCATCATACCGCGACGTTTTCAACAGGACACTTCGCGGGAAATTTAAAATCCCAATTTAGTAAACTAAAAAGGCCGTATTGGCATGTGTTGCAATGTTAATATTTGCACGCAGTCTGATAGTTTATATATCAATGATGAAATATTAACATTGCAACACATGCCAATACGGCCGCTTTAGTTTACTAAATTGCCATTTTAAATTTCCCGGGAGTTTCTTCTTGGAAATATTGCATAATGATGACGTGTACGCTTGACATCACGGGCTGTTAGGAAATATGAGCGCTGCACACACACACAGCTAAAAGTCGTCTGCTTTAACGGCATAATTCCACAGTATTTTGGACATCTGTGTTGCTGAATCTTTTGCAATTTGTTCAATTAATATTGGAGAAGTCACAGTAGAAAGATGGAGTTGGGAAGCTTTAGCCTTTAGCCACACAAACACACGGTGATTCCTTGTTTAAAATTCACTTTACTATGGATCAGAGCGAACATGGATCCCAACCGAATGTCAACCAGCAGGTTTCGGTGAGAAAATTGTGGTAAAAAGTCGCTTCTTGTTTTTTGGGGCGGTTTAGCTCGGTTGGTAGAGTGGCCGTGCCAGCAACTTGAGGGTTGCAGGTTCGATCCCCGCTTCCGCCATCCTTTTCACTGCCGTTGTGTCCTTGGGCAAGACACTTTACCCACCTGCTCCCAGTGTCACCCACACTGGTTTGAATGTAACTTAGATATTGGGTTTCACTATGTAAAGCGCTTTCAGTCACTAGAGAAAAAGCGCTATATAAATATAATTCACTTCACTTCACTTCTTAGCTTGTGCCGCCCATACAGCTGCCGTCGACTCCCCTGAGACACTGGCGTCAACACACCCGTGGCCACACCCCTTCGACTATCAGGTACTGTTAAACTCACTAAAACACTAGCAACACAATAGAAAGATAAGGGATTTCCCAGAATTATCCTAGTAAATGTGTCTAAAATCATCTGAATCCGTCTCAATGCAATCGCGTTTTTTTTTTTTACTTGTTTTTTTTCTTCTAATCCGTTGCTATCAATATCCTCAAACACAAATCTTTCATCTTCACTCAAATTAATAGGTAAATTGTCGTTTTCTCGGTCGGAATAGCACTTTTTGTTGGAGGCTCTGTCACGCCAAATTTCTTACCCCCTATAAACCCCCCCCCCCCCCCCCCCCCCATTTACTTCTGGGGTCTTGATTAATACAGACGTTTTGTTAACGCTATATTATAAAAATATAACGCTATATTATAAAAATACAAACGTTTTGTTAACGCCATATTATAAAAAAAAATTTGAAAAACAATTTACAAACACAAGCTATGGGATGACAATAAGAGGAAACGTAACCCCGGAAGTAAATGTGTCATCCCATAGCTTGTGTTTGTAAATTATGTTTTAATATTTTTTAGAATAGTAGAAGCATTTAAGTCTCACCTTAAAACTCATCTGTATACTCTAGCCTTTAAATATACCTCCTTTTTAGACCAGTTGATCTGCCGCTTCTTTTCTTTTTTCTCCTTTTCTTTTTTCTCCTTTTCTTTTTCCCCCCTCCCTTGTGGAGGGGGTCCGGTCCGATGACCATGGATGAAGTACTGGCTGTCCAGAGTCGGGACCCAGGATGGACCGCTCGTCGGGACCCAAGATGGACCGCTCGCCTGTGTATCGGTTGGGGACATCTCTACGCTGCTGATCCGCCTCCGCTTGAGATGGTTTCTTGTTGACGGGACTCTCGCTGCTGTCTTGGATCCGCTTTGAACTGAACTCTCTCGGCTGTGTTGGAGCCACTATGGATTGAACTTTCACAGTATCATGTTAGACCCGCTCGACATCCATTGCTTTCGGTCCCCTAGAGGGAGGGGGGGTTGCCCACATCTGAGGTCCTCTCCAAGGTTTCTCATAGTCAGCATTGTCACTGGCGTCCCACTGGATGTGAATTCTCCCTGCCCACTGGGTGTGAGTTTTCCTTGCCCTTTTGTGGGTTCTTCCGAGGATGTTGTAGTCGTAATGATTTGTGCAGTCCTTTGAGACATTTGTGATTTGGGGCTATATAAATAAACATTGATTGACTGATTGAGATTATAGCGTTAACAAAATGTTTGTATTTTTATAATATAGCGTCATATTTTTATTATATAGCGTTAACAAAACGTCTGTATTAATCATGACCCCAGAAGTAAATGGGGGGGATTTTGTAGGGTGGGAAGAAATTTGGCGTGATAGACCCATCAACATGTGACGTCATCGTCTGTGACTTCCGGTAGAGGCGTGGCTTTTCTGTTTGCTGGCAAAAGTTGCAAACTTTATTGTGGATGTTCTCTACTAAATCCTTTCAGCAAAAATATGGCAATATGGCGAAATGATCAAGTATGACACATAGAATGGACCTGCTATCCCCGTTTAAATAAGAACATCTCATTTCAGTAGGCCTTTAAATTGCGTTTATTTTGAAAAAAGAAAATCTGCTGTGGTAGGAAACGTAAGTTGCGGGCTTCTAGCGCATGCGCAGATGTACTTGAAGCGAGGACCGCATGCTATGGTTCGGAGAATTTTCGATTTCACGATCTTAAAGTCTTATGATTCACAGCAAATATAGCAACACTTATCTCAAGTCGTGTTTCCCAAAGCCACGAAACGTGCATTGAGTTTGGAGCGATATCTGAAGTGAAGATTGAAGACGTGATAGAAGATGGACGACTACTGCTATGCTAAGATGGCGACGTCATGTCAAAGAGAACATTCCAGCAAATCACCGACGGAGATAAAGACGGAAGATGAAGGTGAGTGACTTGAGATCCGTAGTTTAAAAGCTATTTGAGTTTCAAGTCTTTAAAATAGAAATGAGCCGACTTTTCAACAATGTAAACAAAGAGCCGCCATGACTGTTAGCTTGAAGACGGCATCCATCCATCCATTTCCTACCGCTTGTCCCTTTCGGAGTCGCAAGGGGTGTTGGAGCCTATCTCAGCTGCATTTGGGCGGAAGGCGGGGCAAACTCTGGACAAGTTGCTATCTCATCAGTGGAGTTCACATCAGAGGAGATGAAAGAATGCAAAAGTCAAATGAAGAAAGTGGAAGAGCAAAATAAATAATGATGTGAAAGAAGAGATGTTGTGGAAGAGTAAGAGATGTGCAGTGTGTGAAGAGAAGACTGGACCACATGTCTACATCAACCTGCAGAGGACTGCAGCTCATAAACAACAAGAATCATTTCATTACTGGCAACTTTTCATCATTGGGAAGTTCAAAGTTACCAAAGAAAATGTAAATCATTTGCATTCTTGTTATGCGCCTTGTTAGAATATTGTAGAAAGTAAACACTTAATACATCCTGTAGTTTTAAACCCCAACTAATTGATGAAGTACTATTTTTGTTGACTTCATCTGGCGTCAGGCTGTCGCCGGCCATTATATATAAATATAATATGTGTATATATATTAAATGGCTTCTACTTGTATAGCGCTTTTCTACCTTCAAGGTACTCAAAGTGCTTTGACACTATTTCCACATTCACACACACATTCACACACTGATGGCTGGAGCTGCCATGCTAGGCCCTAACCATGACCCATCAGGACCAAGGTCTAGCTCAGGGACACAACGCACGGGACTCGGATGGCGGAAGCTGGGGATCGAACCGGGAACCCTCAAGTTGCTGGCACGGCCGCTCTACCGACCGAGCCACGCCGTCCCATCCATCCATCTTCTTCTGCTTATCGGTGGTCTGGTCGCGGGGGCAGCAGCCTAAGCCCAGACTTCGTCAGCTCCTCCCTGGGGATCCCGAGGCGTTCCCAGGGCCAGCCAGGAGACTTAGTCTTCCCAACGTGTCCTGGGTCTTCCCCGTGGCCTCCTACCGGTCGGACGTGCCCGAAACACCTCCCCAGGGAGGTGTTTGAAGTGAATTATATTTATATAGCGCTTTTCTCTTGTGACTCAAAGCACTTTACATAGTGAAACCCAATATCTAAGTTACATTCAAACTACCGTGAAGTTCCTGCAGTCCTGGGTTCAAATCCAGGCCCGGGATCTTTCTGTGTGGCGTTTGCATGTTCTCCCCGTGAATGCGTGGGTTCCCTCCGGGTACTCCGGCTTCCTCCCACCTCCAAAGACATGCACCTGGGGATAGGCCCCTCCCACCTCCAAAGACATGCACCTGGGGATAGGTTGATTGGCAACACTAAATGGTCCCTAGTGTGTGAATGTGAGTGTGAATGTTGTCTGTCTATCTGTGTTGGCCCTGCGATGAGGTGGCGACTTGTCCAGGGCGTACTCTGCCTTCCGCTCGATTGTAGCTGAGATAGGCGCCAGCGCCCCCCGCGACCCTGAAAGGGAATAAGCGGTAGTAAATGGATGGATGGCATTCAAACCAGTGTGGGTGGCACTGGGGGCAGGTGGGTAAAGTGTCTTGCCCAAGGACACAACGGCAGTGACTAGGATGGCGGAAGCGGGAATCGAACCTGCAAGCCTCAAGTTGCTGGCACGGCCGCTCTACCAACCGAGCTATGCCGCCCCTGGGTGGCACCCTGACCAGATGCCCGACCCACCTCATCTGGTTCCTCTCCAAGTGGCTTTACTTTGAGTTCCTCCCGGATGACAGAGCTTCTCACCCTATCTCTAAGGGAGAGACCCGCCACCTGGGGGAAGAAAAACTCATATTGACCACTTGGACCCGTGAAGTTCAGGACCATAGGTGAGGATGGGAATGTAGATCGACCGGTAAATGGAGAGCTTTGTCTTCCGACTCAGCTCCTTCTTCAACACGTTCCCATTACTGAAGACCTTGATCAAGACTCCAAAGTACTTGAAGTACTCTCCTTGAGGCAAAATCTCCTCCCCAACCAGGAGATGGCACTCCTCCCTCTTCCGGATGAGAATAGAGTTAGAGAGTTCGAGTGGAGTTTTTTTATTGTTAGTATTGCAGTGAAATGATAAATGAGTTGTACTTGTATAGCGCTTTTCTACCTTCAAGGTACTCAAAGCGCTTTGACACTACTTCCACATTTACACACACATTCACACACTGATGGAGGGAGCTGCCATGCAAGGCGCTAACCAGCACCCATCAGGAGCAAGGGTGAAGTGTCTTGCTGAGGACACAACGGACGTGACGAGGTTGGTAACAGGTTCAAAGAACAACGGAATTGGAGCAGATCTCCTAAGGTGCATATACTATCTGGTTATATAAATAGTAAAAAAAGATAGAAAATAAGAGATGTATCTATATATATATATATGTGTATATATCTACACACATGCATATATGCATACATTTGAATATATATATACGTATACACATATAACATTATTGTTAATTATAGTCAGAAAAAATAAAAAGACATGACCCATGAGGACATGATGGTGCCTGTTTAAAGGGGAACATTATCAGCAGACCTATGTAAGCGTCAATATATACCTTGATGGTGCAGGAAAAAGGCCATCTATTTTTTTAACCGATTTCAGAACTCTAAATGGGTGAATTTTGGCGAATTAAACGCCTTTCTGTTTATCGGGCTGGAGGCGATGACGTCAGAATGTGACGTCGCCGAGGTAACACACCCACCATTTTCATTTTCAACACATTACAAACACCGGGTCTCAGCTCTGTTATTTTCCGTTTTTTTGACTATTTTTTGGAACCTTGGAGACATCATGCCTCGTCGGTGTGTTGTCGGAGGGTGTAACAACACTAACAGGGAGGGATTCAAGTTGCACCACTGGCCCCAAGAGGCCAAAGTGTCTGCCGCCAGACCCCCATTGAATGTGCCAGAGTGTCTCCACATTTGACCGGCGATGCTAAGACAGACATGGCACAGAGATGTATGGATAACCTGTAGATGCATTTGCAACTATATTACGTTTCCTTCCACCCACATTTAATGCGAAAAAAACACTTACCAATCGACGGATTTAAGTTGCTCCAGTGTCAAAAGATGCAAAAGTCCTGATCGTTTGGTCCGCACATTTTACCGGCGATGCTAACGCAGCTATTCGGCCATGCTATGGCTATGAATAGCGTCAATAGCTATTCGCTCAATAGCTTCAGTTTCTTCTTCAATATTTTCATACTCCAACCATCTGTTTCAATACATGCGTAATCTGTTGAATCGCTTAAGTCGCAGAAATCCGAGTTTGAATCCGAGCTAATGTCGCTATATCTTGCTGTGGTATTCCCATTGTTTGTTTACATTGGCAGCACTGTGTGACGTCACAGGGAAATGGCCAGTGTCTTCGCAGAGAGCCGAAAATAAGGCACTTTAAAGCTTTATTTAGGGATATTCCGAGACCGTTACACCTTAATCCACATGCAGCTGGAGTTCGATAGACCCAGGTCTGACAGTTTGGACACCAGTCTATCAGGTATAATGGTGTTAAATGCCGAACTATAATCCACAAAAAGCAGCTGCACGTAGCTCCCCCCCCCGTCTCCAGGTGACCCAGAGAGGAGTTTAGGACTGTGGCGATGGCGTCTTCTCTGGACCTGTTGGCTCTGTAGGCAAACTGGTGTGGGTTGAGCTCGGGAGGGAGGACTGAGGTAATATGGGTCCGTACCAGCTTCTCGAAGCACTTCATGGCTATTTGGGCGGCATGGCGTAGTGGGTAGAGCGGCTATGCTTCCCACCTATTGACATCCAAATCGCTGCCGTTGTGTCCTTGGGCAGGACACTTCACCCTTACCCCCGTTGCCCCTCACACCGGTGAATGAATGATGACTGAATGATTGGTGGTGGTCAAAGGGGCCGTAGGCGCAAACTGACAGTCAGTCTACCCCAGGGCAGCTGTGGCTACAGATGTAGCTTACCACCATCAGGTGTGAATGAATAATGGGTTCCCACTTCTCTGTGAGTGTTTTGAGTATCTAACAATAGAAACGCACGATATAAATCTATCCATCCATCCATCCATCATCTTCCGCTTATCCGAGGTCGGGTCGCGGGGGCAACAGCCTAAGCAGGGAAACCCAGACTTCCCTCTCCCCAGCCACTTCGTCTAGCTCTTCCCGGGGGATCCCGAGGCGTTCCCAGGCCAGCCGGGAGACATAGTCTTCCCAACGTGTCCTGGGTCTTCCCCGTGGCCTCCTACCGGTTGGACGTGCCCTAAACACCTCCCTAGGGAGGCGTTCGGGTGGCATCCTGACCAGATGCCCGAACCACCTCATCTGGCTCCTCTCGATGTGGAGGAGCAGCGGCTTTACTTTGAGTCCCTCCCGGATGGCAGAGCTTCTCACCCTATCTCTAAGGGAGAGACCCACCACCCGGCGGAGGAAACTCATTTCGGACGCTTGTACCCGTGATCTTATCCTTTCGGTCATGACCCAAAGCTCATGACCATAGGTGAGAATGGGAACGTAGATCGACCGGTAAATTGAGAGCTTTGCCTTCCGGCTCAGCTCCTTCTTCACCACAACGGATCGGTACAACATCCGCATTACTGAAGACGCCGCACCGATCCGCCTGTCGATCTCACGATCCACTCTTCCCTCACTCGTGAACAAGACTCCTAGGTACTTGAACTCCTCCACTTGGGGCAGGGTCTCCTCCCCAACCCGGAGATGGCACTCCACCCTTTTCCGGGCGAGAACCATGGACTCGGACTTGGAGGTGCTGATTCTCATTCCGGTCGCTTCACACTCGGCTGCGAACCGATCCAGCGAGAGCTGAAGATCCCGGTCAGATGAAGCCATCAGGACCACATCATCTGCAAAAAGCAGAGACCTAATCCTGCGGTTACCAAACCGGAACCCCTCAACGCCTTGACTGCGCCTAGACATTTTGTCCATAAAAGTTATGAACAGAATGGGTGACAAAGGACAGCCTTGGCGGAGTCCAACCCTCACTGGAAATGTGTTCGACTTACTGCCGGCAATGCGGACCAAGCTCTGGCACTGATCATACAGGGAACGGACCGCCACAATAAGACAGTCCGATACCCCATACTCTCTGAGCACTCCCCACAGGACTTCCCGAGGGACACGGTCGAATGCCTTCTCCAAGTCCACAAAGCACATGTAGACTGGTTGGGCAAACTCCCATGCAGGTACCGCCCCCGATGTCCACGCGATATAAATCTAATCCGTTATTATTATTAATATTATTATTATAGGTGTAAGCACAACTGGACAGTAGTCATTCAGGCAGCTGACGGAGTTCTTCTTCGGCACCGGGATTATTGTGGAGGTTTTCAGGCATGATGGGGTGACGGCCTGAGAGAGGGACTGGGTGAAGATCTTAGTAAATACTCCGGCCAGCTGGTCTGCACAGTCCCTCAGTACCTGTCCCGGGACCCCATCTGGGCCCGTAGCCTTCCTCGGGTTCACTGCCTTCAGCGTGCGTCTCACCTCATGCTCCTCCAGTATGAGGGTGCAGCTGCTGTGGGTGTTAGGTGGGGGTGTTGTGACGGCTGTAGGGGTTTTTCGCTCGAGAGGCGTCGCCGTCAACCGAAGGGATACTGGGTCTGAAGTTGGTCGTGTGTTGTATTCCTATCCATACCTCCTTGGTGTTGTTGCTCTGCTGGTGGTCTTCCATGTTCCTCCTGTGCTTCGCTTTTGCCTCTCTGATACCTCGCTTCAGGTTCTGGCACTGGTCCTGTGCTTTGAAGGCACTGTCTCTCTCTCTGAGGAAGCCCTGGACTATTTTTGTCATCCAGGGCTTCCAGTTGGGGTAGACCCGGATTGTTACAGTGTCTATGCAGTGTTTGATGTACCCCAGGACCGCGTCTGTGTACTGCTCCAAGTCTGAGTTTTCAAAAACTGACCAGTTTGTCGTTTCAAAGCCGTCTTGCAGCTGTTCCATGGCTCCCCTTGGCCATGTTTTGACCCTTTTGGTTGTGATAGGAGCACTTCTCCTTATTGGTATGTAAGCTGGTAATAGGAGCCGGGACATGTTGTCAGACTCGTCTAATTGGGGAAGTTGGTTGGCTCTATATCCATGTTTTATGTTGGAATAGACTTTGTCCAGTGTGTTAGCTCCCCTCGTAGCACACTTCACATGCTGGTGAAGTTTGGGGAGCACCTTTTTTCAGGTCGACATGATTAAAGTCCCCCGCTACGATGTGGACTGCGTCGAGATATTTGTTCTATTGTGCACTGATTGTATCGTGCAGCAGAGCTAGCGCCGTGCTAGCGTTAGCATCTGGAGCTATATACACGTTTGTTGTCAGGACAGCAGAGTGCTCCCTGGCTAGATGGAAGAGTCGGCATTTAACTGTAATACATTCCAGATCTTGGGAACAGTGGCTGTTTACTACCTTTGAATCTGAAGTCCAGTTGTTGTTTATGTAGGTTAGCAATCCACCCCCACGCCGGTTGCCGGTATACTCTGCGTTTCTGTCCTGTCTGTGTGCTGTGTGACCGGTTAGCTCCATGCTAGCGTCTGGGATTGAGGACGTTAGCCAGGTTTCCGTAAACAATAGGGCGCAGTTGTCCATCACAGTGTTTTGTGCTACACGGAGCCTCACCTCCTCCATCTTGTCCTCGTCACCACGAGGAGCGAGCGATCTCACATTAGCCAGGAATAGACTTGATATCGCTGGTCTTTTTGGGTTCATTTTTAGTCTGGCTAACACGCCGCCCCTTCGGCCACGGCGTCTTCGCCTCCGCCTCCGCCTGGCCGGGCACGGTAGCCATGGAGCTGCAGGGCTCAGGGATGTTGTGTCGGCTCGTAAAATCCACCGAAATAGCCTGCTCAGACCGCAATCCAAGCTCCAACAAATCGTTTTGGATGTACATAACCTTCGCCCAGCAAGTTGCTGACTGGACTAGTAATAAACTATTGAAAAACAATGCACCCAAGGGGAGAGCCTGGGACGTCGCGTCCATGCGCGCCTCCCTCTTGGATCTTGGACTCGGACTTGGAGGTGCTGATTCTCATCCCAGTCGCTACGAACCGATCCCGTGAGAGCTGAAGATCCTGGCCGAGAGAAGCCATCAAGACCACATCATCTGGAAAAAGCAGAGATCTAATCCTGCAGCCACCAAACCGGATCCCCTCAACGCCCTGACTGGGCCTCGAAATTCTGTCCATAAAAGTCCTGAACAGAATGGGTGACAAAGGGCAGCCTTGGCGGAGTCCAACCCTCACTGGAAACGCCACACTGTCCCATTAATATTATGTATAGTCTATCAATATATGTGTGTATATATACATGAATACACACATATGTATGGTATATATATATATATATATATATATATATATATATATATATATATATATATATATATATATATATATATACATATATATATATATATACACACATTTATATATATGTATGTATGTATATATATATATATGTATGTATGTGTGTGTGTGTGTATGTATTTTCATATAAATGTATACGTTACTATACATGTATCTCGGCTTTCGGCCCTCGCCCCGATTTTTTTTTTAAATGTTCTACTGTCAAGACATGGTTTTCGCAGCTTACTGCGAGGTTTGTTCTCCGAGGATGCAAACGGACTATTCCGGACAGGTCTTGCAGGTAGGAACATATTTATTAATCAATTAATCCTACACAACACAAAAGACAGGAACCAATCAAAAGGAAAGGGTGCCGTTCGCACGAGAGGCTAATGAACAAAAAAAAAACTTAACGCGGGAAACTTGGACGCTAACACTTAGCATTAATTATAGACATAGAGAACTTATCAAACTGTGGCATGAAATAAACGAGATTTGCGTAGTCCAGTCATGAGACACACAACTAGCATAACTATGGCATGGAACACATATTGACGCCAGGACGACTGACTGGCAAAGGCAGGCTTAAATGGTCCTCTGATTAGACGCAGGTGCGCGTCCCGAACACCAGAGGCAGGTGAAAATCATAAGTCGCCATGGTAACTTAAACAAACCCAGGGGTCAAACAGGAACTAAAATAGTCTAAAACTAACAGAACATAACAATAACATGATCCAGACCCCGGATCATGACTTTCTAAGACCTGTCACTATTTACACTTCACACACCCTCTTTTTTAACCAGTAGAATTGTCCTTTGTTGCCTTTCTTCCTCTCCACGATGTTATTGCTTGTATGCACTTTGTGTGTGCGTTTTGACACACTCAACATCATGCGCCTCGGCTCTGTAGTCACCGCCGCACATTGGCATTCAGATGAAAGAACTGTACTAGTATTTTTCAAAGGTTCTATTATACTGATTTTAATTGATTATTACCGCTATACTTTATTAGTAGCAGTATACTGTACAACACTACTACACACACATACAGTACATAGAAGAAAGTGTGTTCTTGTTGTTTGTGTCTTGCAGACGTCCAGCAGCTGATGGGTAATCCAGAAGAAGTTTCCCCTCAGTCAGGGGGGAGCTCCACTTTGAAGCAGGAGACTCCACAACCACCCTGCATTAAAAAGGAAGAGGAGGAACTCTGCATCACTCAGGAGGGAGAGTGTCTTCTAGGACGAGAGGAAGCTGATTACACCAAGTTTCCACTGACTGTTGTCTCTGTGAAGACTGAAGATGATGAAGAGAAACCACAAGTAGACAACCTCTTAGCTCCACTATCAGATAGTGAGGCTGAAGACGAGGTTGAAGAACCTTTGAGCAGCGATACAGACAGTGAAGGTGATATGAGGACTCACACTGACAATAAACACTCTGAATGCTCTACAGAGAAGAGAGGTGAAAAATGTTTGAGCTGCTCAGTTTGTGCTAAAAGTTTTACTAAAAAGAGCCATTTGACTCGACACATGCGAACACACACGGGTGAAAAACCATTTAATTGTTCAGTTTGTGGCAAAAGCTTTTCTCGAAATTGTGGTTTGATTGAACACATGAGAACACACACAGGTGAAAAATCATTTAATTGTTCAGTTTGTGGCAAAAGCTTTTCTGTTAAGAGAAATTGGATTGAACACATGCGAACACACACAGGTGAAAACACATTCAATTGTTCAGTTTGTGGCAAAAGATACTCTCGAAATAGCAATTTGACTCAGCACATGAGAACACACACAGGTGGAAAACCATTTAGTTGTTCAATTTGTGGCAAAAGCTTTTCCTTTGAGATAAGTTTTATTGAACACATGAGAACACACACAGGTGAAAAACCATACAAGTGTTCAGCTTGTGGCAAAAGCTTTTCTGTTAAGTGCGTATTGACTCGACACATGAGAACACACACCGGAGAAATAACATGCAATTGTTCAGTTTGTGGCAAAAGCTTTTCTCGGAATTTTCTCTTGACTCGACACATGAGAACTCACACGGGTGAAAAACCATTTAGTTGTTCAGTCTGCGGCAAACGTTTTTCTCAAAATAGCATTTTGACTCAACACATGAAAACGCACACAGGTGAACAACCATTTAGTTGTTCAGTGTGCTGTAAAAGGTTCTCAAATAATGCAGCCGCGGTAAGACACTCAAGAACACACGAGGGAAAATAAGCAATTAGCTGTTTAGTTTGTGGTATGTTGCTCATATGTGGCGACATCCACCCTACCCAGGACCTCCTCACTGCTTCTTTCACAAATATCTGAGGTATTCATACAAACTTGGATTATTTGGAGCATAATCTTATCCACTCATGACCCCATGTCTTCTCTGTATCTGAAACCTTCCTGAACAGTAAGATAGATGATGCTTCAAGTGCTTGGTTACTCCTTCTTCAGTCCAGGGACCTGGGGCCTCATGTGTCAAGTTTGTGCACGCTTAAAAACCTGCACTACACCCTTTTCACTGCAAAGTTGAGATGTATCAAAACCGACGTTGACGCATAAGTGATGGTAGGTAACAGTTTGCATAACCAAGTGCCAACTTTTACTCCTCAGACTGATTGAATTGTAAATCAGAGACATATGAACAATTAACCCCCAACCCCCACCTCCCCATAACAAGTCTAAATCCGGCCCGCGAGAAGAGTTTGCAAAGTGTAAAATTCAGCTGCATTTTTCAGTGAAAGAAACTGCTGCTCTACTTGTGTCCACTGGATGTCGCAATAGCAATTCTGTTAGGCAAGCAAATAGCATAGCAAGTATACCGAGCAAGAGGTACACGGTAAAGGGGGGCTGTGACTCCTCCCCCTCCACCCAACGTAAAAGAGGAGTAAAATAATCAATCAGTAACCCCACTTCAAATGCAGCATGAGACACTGCACACTGATATAGTTCTGTGAAAATGATTGTCTTCTGTGCAAATGTAAAGAAAGTGAACAGTGTGTGATTTACTGCAATACTGTCACTCTTTCAACTTTTTATTTGTGCTTTGTTGAAATTGTTCATCTAAGTTCATTGCGTTCTTTAAGGTGTTTTTGAAAATGCACCATTTTTTTTTCCCTCAGAATTTTTAACTAACTTGAAGTGTTTTGTCAAGATGATTATTTGTGATGTGTTCATTTTCAGAATGTGCTTGTTTTTTTTTTTGGGCAAAGTAATATCAAGAAAATAATCTGAAGTTGTCGTTATTGTATTTTTAGGTTATCATGCCATGATTACACCCGTCCCGCCCACGTGGAAATTGATTTTCCTCCATGCGGCCCCTGAGATGGCACACAATTGTAGTAGCAGGTGAACAATAGGATTGGTCCTGGTGGAGATCTACACTCTTCGTGCTTTTCTTCTTTATTCAGAGTCTTGATTTGACTTTCTAAAGGTGTTTAAGTAAAACAATTAAATGGGTTGAAAAATGTTTCTGTGTTTCTTGTAGTGTTTAAAATGTAGGATTCTTTTTCTTCAATGTTTGCCTTTTTTCTGGTTTGAACAACAGCATGTGCTTGTGTGTGTGTGTGTGCGCGTGTGTGTGTGAGTGTGTGTGTGTGTGTGCGCGCGCGCGTGTGTGTGAGTGTGTGTGTGTGTGTGTGTGCGTGTGCGCGCGTGTGTGTGTATATATCAATCAATCAATCAATCAATGTTTACTTATATAGCCCTAAATCACTAGTGTCTCAAAGGGCTGCACAAACCACTACGACATCCTCGGTAGGCCCACATAAGGGCAAGGAAAACTCACACCCAGTGGGACGTCGGTGACAATGATGACTATGAGAACCTTGGAGAGGAGGAAAGCAATGGATGTCGAGCGGGTCTAACATGATACTGTGAAAGTTCAATCCATAATGGATCCAACACAGTCGCGAGAGTCCAGTCCAAAGCGGATCCAACACAGCAGCGAGAGTTCCGTTGACAGCGGAGCCATCAGGAAACCATCCCAAGCGGAGGCGGATCAGCAGCGCAGAGATGTCCCCAGCCGATACACAGGCAAGCAGTACATGGCCACCGGATCGGACCGGACCCCCTCCACAAGGGAGAGTGGGACATAGAAGAAAAAGAAAAGAAACGGCAGATCAACTGGTCTAAAAAGGGAGTCTATTTAAAGGCTAGAGTATACAAATGAGTTTTAAGGTGAGACTTAAATGCTTCTACTGAGGTAGCATCTCGAACTGTTACCGGGAGGGCATTCCAGAGTACTGGAGCCCGAACGGAAAACGCTCTATAGCCCGCAGACTTTTTTTGGGCTTTGGGAATCACTAACAAGCCGGAGTCCTTTGAAGGCAGATTTCTTGCCGGGACATATGGTACAATACAATCGGCAAGATAGGATGGAGCTAGACCGTGTAGTATTTTATACGTAAGTAGTAAAACCTTAAAGTCACATCTTAAGTGCACAGGAAGCCAGTATATATATATACATTTTATTTTATTTGTTTCCCAAAGAGTTGTTATCGATTATGTGATGTGAAGTTAATTATATTTATATAGCGCTTTTCTCTAGTGACTCAAAGCGCTTTACATAGTGAAACCCAATATATAAGTTACATTTAAACCAGTGTGGGTGGCACTGGGAGCAGGTGGGTAAAGTGTCTTGCCCAAGGACACAACGGCAGTGACTAGGATGGCGGAAGCGGGAATCGAACCTGCAACCCTCAAGTTGCTGGCACGGCCACTCTACCAACCGAGCTATACCGGTTGGTAGATGATGATAGATACATTTGCTCACGGTTGTTTTAAAACATGAGTAAAATGCCTTTATTTTGAAAAACAGCTGATTTGGGGTAGGAAACGGAAAGTGCTGGTTTTTAGCGCATGCGCAAATGTACTTGAAGCCAAGCTAAAGACGAGGACCGCATGCTATGGTTGGTCGGACATTCTTCGAATTTGCGATCTTAAAGTCTTATGATTCACAGCAAATATAGCAACACTTATCTCAAGTCGCGTTTCCCAAAGCCACGAAACGTGCATTGAGTTTGGAGCGATATCTGAATTGAAGATTGAAGACGTGATAGAAGATGGACGACTACTGCTATGCTAAGATGGCGACGTCATGTCAAAGAGAACATTCCAGCAAATCACCAACGGAGATAAAGACGGAAGATGAAGGTGAGTGACTTGACGTTTTGTCATTTGAAAGATATTTGAGTTTCAAGCCCTTAAAATAGAAATGAGCCGACTTTTCAACAATGTAAACAAAGAGCCGCCATGATTGTTAGCTTGACGCCGGCATCCATCCATTTCCTACCGCTTGTCCCTTTCGGAGTCGCAGGGGGTGCTGGAGCCTATCTCAGCTGCATTTGGGCGGAAGGCGGGGCAAACTCTGGACAAGTCGCCATCTCATCAGTGGAGTTCACATCAGAGGAGATGAAAGAATGCAGAAGTCAAATGAAGAAAGTGGAAGGGCAAAATATAAAATTAAGTGAAAGAAGAGATGTTGTGGAAGAGTAAGAGATGTGCAGTGTGTGAAGAGAAGACTGGACCACATGTCTACATCAACCTGCAGAGGACTGCAGCTCATAAACAACAAGAATCATTTCATTACTGGCAACTTTTCATGATTGGGAAGTTCAAAGCTATTAAAGAAAATGTAAATCATTTGCATTCTTGTTATGCGCCTTGTTAGAATATTGTAGAAAGTAAACACTTAATACATCCTGTAGTTTTAAACCCCAACTAATTGATGAAGTACTATTTTTGTTGACTTCATCTGGCGTCAGGCTGTCGCCGGCCATTATATATAAATATAATATATGTGTATATATATTAAATGGCTTCTACTTGTATAGTGCTTTTCTACCTTCAAGGTACTCAAAGTGCTTTGACACTATTTCCACATTCACACACACATTCACACACTGATGGCTGGAGCTGCCATGCTAGGCCCTAACCATGACCCATCAGGACCAAGGTCTTGCTCAGGGACACAACCCACGGGACTCGGATGGCGGAAGCTGGGGATCGAACCGGGAATCCTCAAGTTGCTGGCTCTGCCTCCCTACCAACCGAGCCACGTCGTCCTTCAATCTTCTTCTGCTTATCCATGGTCGGGTCGCGGGGACAGCAGCCTAAGCAGAGAAGCCCAGACTTCCCTATTCCCCAGTCACTTCGTCCAGCTCTTCCCGGGGGATCCCGAGGCGTTCCCAGGCCAGCCGGGAGACATAGTCTTCCCAACGTGTCCTGGGTCTTCCCCGTGGCCTCCTACCGGTCAGACGTGCCCCAAACACCTCCCCAGAGAGGCATTTGGGTGGCATCCTGACCAGATGCCCGAACCATCTCATCTGGCTCCTCTCCATGTGGCTTTACTTTGAGCTCCTCACGGATGACAGAGCTTCTCAGCCTATCTCTAAGGGAGAGACCCGCCACCTGGGGGAGGAAACTCATTTTGACCACTTCTACCCGTGATCTTGTCCCTTTGGTCGCAACCCAAAGCTCATGACCATAGGTGAGGATGGGAATGTAGATCGGCCGGTAAATGGAGAGCTTTGCCTTCCGGCTCAGCTCCTTCTTCAACACGTCTACATTACTGAAGACACCGCACCTTTAAAGGGGGACATTATCACAATTTCAAAAGGGTTAAAAACAATAAAAATCAGTTCCCAGTGGCTTGTTATATTTTTTGAAGTTTTCTTCAAAATTTTACCGGTCTCGGAATATCCCTAAATAAAGCTTTAAAGTGCCTTATTTTCGCTATCTTCGAAACTACTATCCATTTCCCTGTGACGTCACACAGTGCTGCCAATGTAAACAAACAACCACAGCAAGATATAGTGACATTAGCTCGGATTCAAACTCGGATTTCAGCGACTTAAGCGATTCAACAGATTACGCATGTATTGAAACAGATGGTTGGAGTATGAAAGTATTGAAGAAGAAACTGAAGCTATTGAGCGAATAGCTATTGACGCTATTCATAGCCATAGCATGGCCGAATAGCTGCGTTAGCATCGCCGGTAAAATGTGCGGACCAAACGATCAGGACTTTCGCATCTTTTGACACTGGAGCAACTTAAATCCGTCGATTGGTAAGTGTTTGTTTCGCATTAAATGTGGGTGGAAGGAAACGTAATATAGTTGCAAATGCATCTACAGGTTATCCATACATCTCTGTGCCATGTCTGCTTTAGCACCGCCGGTAAATAGCATGTTAGCATCGATTAGCGTAGCATGTTAGCATCGATTAGCTGGCAGTCAACATCAACAAAACTCACCTTTGTGATTTCGTTGACTATCGTTGCAAATGCATCTGCAGGTTATCCATACATCTCTGTGCCATGTCTGTCTTAGCATCGCCGGTCAAATGTGGAGACACTCTGGCACATTCAATGGGGGTCTGGCGGCAGACACTTTGGCATCTTGGGGCCAGTGGTGCAACTTGAATCCCTCCCTGTTAGTGTTGTTACACCCTCCGACAACACACCGACGAGGCATGATGTCTCCAAGGTTCCAAAAAATAGTCAAAAAAACGGAAAATAACAGAGCTGAGACCCGGTGTTTGTAATGTGTTGAAAATGAAAATGGTGGGTGTGTTACCTCGGCGACGTCACGTTCTGACGTCATCGCTAAAAGACCGATAAACAGAAAGGCGTTTAATTCGCCAAAATTCACCCATTTAGAGTTCGGAAATCGGTTAAAAAAATAGATGGCCTGTTTTCTGCAACATCAAGGTATATATTGACGCTTACATAGGTCTGCTGATAATGTTCCCCTTTAACAACACTCAATAAACGTTTGGAAACTAAGTAAAATAATTGTTGACGCTTTGAAAGTGGAATTATTTCCCATTCTTGTTTTATTTAGAGCTTCAGTCGTTCAACAGTCTGGGGTCTCTGCTGTTGTATTTTACGCTTCATAATGCACCACACATTTTCGATGGGAAACAGGTCTGGACTGCAGGCGGGCCAGGAAAGTACTCACGCTTTTTTTTAAAAAGGTACGCTGTTGTAAACACGTGCTGAATGTGGCTTGGCATTGTCTTGCTGAAATAAGCAGGGGCGTCCATGAAAAAGACGGCGCTTAGATGGCAGCATATGTTGTTCCAAAACCTGTATGTACCTTTCAGCATTAATGGTGCCTTCACAGATGTGTAAGTTACCCATGCCTTGGGCACTAATGCACCCCCATACGATCACAGATGCTAGCTTTTCAACTTTGCATCGATAACAGTCTGGATGGTTCGCTTCCCCTTTGGTCCGGATGACACAATCTCGAATATTTACAAAAACAATTTGCAATGTGGACTCGTCAGACCACAGAACACTTTTCCACTTTGCATCAGTCCATCTTAGATGATCTCGGGCCCAGAGAAGCCGGCGGCGTTTCTGGATGTTGTTGGTAAATGGCTTTCGCTTTGCATAGTAGAGCTTTAACTTGCACTTACAGATGTAGTGACCAACCGTATTTAGTTACAGTGGTTTTCTGAAGTGTTCCTAAGCCCATGTGGTGATATCCTTTAGAGATCGATGTTGGTTTTTGATACAGTTTCATCTGAGGGATCGAAGGTCACGGTCATTCAATGTTGGTTTCTGGCCATGCCGCTTACGTGGAGTGATTTCTGCAGATTCTCTGAACCTTTTGATGATATTATGGACCGTAGATGTTGAAATCCCTAAATTTCTTGCAATTGCACTTTGAGAAACGTTGTTCTTAAACTGATTGACTTTTTGCTCACGCAGTTGTGGACAAAGGGGTGTACCTCGCCCCATCCTTTCTTGTGAAAGACTCAGCATTTTTTGGGAAGCTGTTCCCAATTTGCCTGCACACCTGTGGGATGTTCCAAATAAGTGTTTGATAAGCATTCCTCAACTTTATCAGTATGTATTGACACTTTTCCCAACTTCTTTGCCACGTGTTGCTGGCATCAAATTCTAAAGTTAATGATTATTTGCTCACAAAAAAATGTTTATCAGTTTAAACAAGTGCCTCAAAGGGCTGCACAAACCACAACGGTATCCTCGGTAGGGCCCACATAAGGGCAAGGAAAAACTCACCCCAGTGGGACGTCGACCATGATGACTATGAGAAACCTTGGACCTAACATGATATTATGAAAGTCCAATCCATAGTGGATCTAACGTAACCGTGAGAATCAAGTCCAAAGTGGATCCAATATAGTAGCGAGAGTCCCATCCAAAGTGGAGCCAGCAGGAAACCATCCCAAGCGGAGGCGGATCAGCAGCGCAGAGATGTCCGCAACCGATACACAGGCGAGCGGTCCATCCTGGGTCCCGATTTTGGAAAACCAGTACTTCATCCATGGCCACCGGACCGGACCCCCTCCACAAGGGATGGGGGGACATAGGAGAAAAAGAAAAGAAACATCAGATCAACTGGTCTAGAAAGAGGGTCTATTTAAAGGCTAGAGTGTACTAATAAGTTTTAAGATGATACTTAAATGCTTCTACTGAGGTAGCATCTCGAACTGTTACCGGGAGGGCATTCCAGAGTACTGGAGCCCGAAATGAAAAACGCTCTATAGCCCGCAGGCTTTTTTTGGGCTTTGGGAATCACTAATAAGCCGGAGTCCTTTGAACGCAGATTTCTTGCCGGGACATATGGTACAATACAATCGGCAAGATAGGATGGAGCTAGACCGTGTAGTATTTTATACGTAAGTAGTAAAACCTTAAAGTCACATCTTAAGTGCACAGGAAGCCAGTGCAGGTGAGCCAGTATAGGTATATATGTATGTATATATGTATATAAAGGTATATACAGTATAGGTATATATGTATGTATATATGTATATAAAGGTATATACAGTATAGGTATATATGTATGTATATATGTATATAAAGGTATATACAGTACAGGCGTAATGTGATCAAACTTTCTTGTTCTTGTCAAAAGTCTAGCAGCCGCATTTTGTACCAACTGTAATCTTTTAATGCTAGACATGGGGAGACCCGAAAATAATACGTTACAGTAATCGAGACGAGGCGTAACAAACGCATGGATAATGATTTCAGCGTCTTTAGTGGCCAAAATGCAGCGAATTTTAGCGATATTACGGAGATGAAAGAAGGCCGTTTTAGTAACGCTTTTAATGTGTGACTCAAAGGAGAGAGTTGGGTCGAAGATAATACCCAGATTCTTTACCGAGTCGCCTTGTTTAATTGTTTGGTTGTCAAATGTTAGAGTTGTATTATTAAATAGAGGTCGGTGTCTAGCAGGACCGATAATCAGCATTTCCGTTTTTTTGGCGTTGAGTTGCAAAAAGTTGGCGGACATCCATTGTTTAATTTCGTTAATACCACAATACTTTATTAGTAGCAGTATACTGTACAACACTACTACACACACATACAGTACATAGAAGTAAGTGTGTTTTTGTTGTTTGTGTCTTGCAGACGTCCAGCAGCTGATGGGTAATCCAGAAGAAGTTTCCCCTCAGTCAGGGGGGAGCTCCACTTTGAAGCAGGAGACTCCACAACCACCCTGCATTAAAAAGGAAGAGGAGGAACTCTGCATCACTCAGGAGGGAGAGTGTCTTCTAGGACGAGAGGAAGCTGATTACACCAAGTTTCCACTGACTATTGTCTCTGTGAAGACTGAAGATGATGAAGAGAAACCACAAGTAGACAACCTCTTAGCTCCACTATCAGATAGTGAGGCTGAAGACGAGGTTGAAGAACCTTTGGGCAGCGATACAGACTGTGAAGGTGATATGAGGACTCACACTGACAACAAACACTCTGAATGCTCTACAAAGAAGAGAGGTGAAACATGTTTGAGCTGCTCGATTTGTGCTAAAAGTTTTACTAAAAAGAGCCATTTGACTCGACACATGAGAACACACACAGGTGCAAAACCATTTAATTGTTCAGTTTGTGGCAAACGCTTTGCTCGAAATGGCAATTTGACCCAACACATGAGAACACACACAGGGGAAAAAACATTTAAGTGTTCCGTTTGTGGCAAAAGCTTTTCTCGAAATGGCAATTTGAGTCAACACATGAGAACACACACAGGTGAAAAAAACTTTAATTGTTCAGTTTGTGGCAACAGCTTTTATCAAAATAGCTCTTTGACTCAACACATGAGAACACACACAGGAGAAAAAACATTTACGTGTTCCGTTTGTGGCAAAAGCTTTTCTCGAAACAGCTCTTTGACTAAACACTCACGAACACACACAAGAGAAAAACCATGTAATTGTTCAATTTGTGGCAAACGCTTTTCTCAAAAAAGCCATTTGACTGAACACATGAGAACACACACAGGAGAAAAATCATTTAAGTGTTCCGTTTGTGGCAAAAGATTTTCTCGAAGTAGCATTTTGACTAAACACATGAGAACACACACAGGAGAAAAAACATTTAAGTGTTCCATTTGTGGCAAAAGATTTTCTCGAAATAGCATTTTGACTAAACACATGAGAACGCACACAGGTGAAAAACCATTTAGCTGTTCAGTTTGTTGTGCAAGCTTTTCTCAGAAAAGCTCTTTGTGTCAACACAATAGAACACACGGTGGAGAAAAACCATTTAGTTGTTCAGTGTGCTGTAAAAGGTTCACACATAATGCAGACGCAGTAAAACACGTAAGAACACACAAGGGAAAATAAACATCAATCCCATAAAAAAGTGCCAACTTTTACTCCTCAGACTGATTGAAATGCAAATCAGAGACATATGAACAATTAACCCCCAACACAAACAATCTAACCCCCACCTCCCTTGACATTCGGGCAAAACAGATTTGATCCGGCCCGTGAGATGAATTTGCAAAGAGTAAAAGTAAAACTGCTGTTTTAGTTGTGTCCACTGGATGTCACTATTGCAATTCTCTTAGGCAAGCTTGTAGTTTGTTCCGGGGTGAGCAAGGATACCAAGCAAGAGGTACACAGTAAAGCGGGGCTGTGACTCCTCCCCCTCCACCCAACGTAAAAGAGGAGTAAAATAATCAATCAGTAACCCCACTTCAAATGCAGCATGAGACACTGCACCCTGATATAGTTCTGTGAAAATGATTGTCTTCTGTGCAAATGTAAAGAAAGTGAACAGTGTGTGATTTACTGCAATACTGTCAGTCTTTCAACTTTTTGTTTGTGCTCTGTTGAAATTGTTTATCTAAGTTCATTGCGTTCTTTAAAGGGGAACATTATCAGCAGACCTATGCAGGCATCAATATATACCTTGATGATGCAGAAAAAAGACCATATTTTTTTTTTACCGATTTCCGAACTCTAAATGGGTGAATTTTGGCGAATTAATCGCCTTTCTGTTTATCACTCTGGAAGCGATGACGTCAGAATGTGACGTCGCCGAGGTAACACAGCTGCCATTTTCATTTTCAACACATTGTAAACATTGGGTCTCTTCTCTGTTATTTTACGTTTTTTCGACTATTTTTTGGAACCTTGGAGACATCATGCCTCGTTGGTGTGTTGTCGGAGGGTGTAACAACACTAACAGGGAGGGATTCAAGTTGCACCACTGGCCCGAAGATCCCAAAGTGTCTGCCGCCAGACCCCCATTGAATGTGCCAGAGTGTCTCCACATTTGACCGGCGATGCTAAGACAGACATGGCACAGAGATGTATGGATAACCTGCAGATGCATTTGCAACGATAGTCAACGAAATCACAAAGGTGAGTTTTGTTGATGTTGACTGCCAGCTAATCGATGCTAACATGCTACGCTAATCGATGCTAACATGCTATTTACCGGCGGTGCTAAAGCAGACATGACACAGAGATGTATGGATAACTTGCAGATGCATTTGCAACTATATTACGTTTCCTTCCACCCACATTTAATGCGAAAAAAACACTTACCAATCGACGGATTTAAGTTGCTCCAGTGTCAAAAGATGCGAAAGTCCTGATCGTTTGGTCCGCACATTTTACCGGCGATGCTAACGCAGCTATTCGGCCATGCTATGGCTATGAATAGCGTCAATAGCTATTCACTCAATAGCTTCAGTTTCTCCTTCAATATTTTCATACTCCAACCATCTGTTTCAATACATGCGTAATCTGTTGAATCGCTTAAGCCGCTGAAATCCGTGTCTGAATCCGAGCTAATGTCGCTATATCTTGCTGTGGTTGTTTGTTTACATTGGCAGCACTGTGTGACGTCACAGGGAAATGGACAATCGCATCGCAAATAGCAAAAATCAAGCACTTTAAAGCTTTTTTTAGGGATATTCCGAGACCAGTAAAATTTTGAAAAAAAATATAACAAGCCACTGGGAACTGATTTTTATTGTTTTAAGCCCTTTTGAAATTGTGACAATGTTCCCCTTTAAGGTGTTTTTGAAAATGCACCATTTTTCCCCCTCAGAATTTTAAACTAACTTGAAGTGTTTTGTCAAGAGGATTATTTGTGATTTGCACATTTTCAGAGTGTGCTTGTTTTATTTTTGGCCAAAGTAAAATAAAAAAAATAAATTAAAGTTGTCGTATTTTTAAGTTATCATGCCATGATTTTACCCGCCCCGCCCACGTGGAAATAGATTTTCCTCCATGCGGCCCCTGAGCTGAAATGAGTTTGACAGCCCTGCTGTAATCTGACTCATGTGAGCAGGTTACTGTATAAACACATTTTGTTATAAGTTATAAAAATGTGTTCATCAATGTCAGGCTGACAATCGCTCTTCCGCTTCCTCCAAACACGAGAACAAAGCAGCTCCTACTGACTTGTGATTGGTCAGACCGTGCCGATCTTAATCACATGGCTAATTTCAATATAATAAAATTTGATGTAACACAATTAAATATCTTATATGCTCAGACAGTAATGTGTTTATATAAGTTTGGATTGTGTTATGATGTTTGTAATGGGGAAAGACGTTAATGTGTCTTGTTTTCATGTTTGCATTTAAGATAGTTGACATTTGTTAACTGGTGATTAGTGGTGTTAAGTGCCTAAGATGGTAGTTATTGATTAGCAGTGCGATGAGGGCTTTCTGCTGCTGAGTGATTAGCACTACAGTTAGAGCCACCTATCGCCAGGTAGAAATGAGCAGTTTCACCAACATTTTGATGTGAAACCATATTACTAACTGTCTGCTGTTTTACAGGATTCATGGAAGTTTATTGACGATACACATGAGATGGCACACAATTTAGTAGCAGGTGAACTATAGGATTGGTCCTGGTGGAGATCTACACTCTTAGTGCTTTTCTTCTTTATTCAGAGAAATGATTTGACCTTCTAAAGCAGGGGTGTCAAAGTCAAACACAGAGTGGGCCAACATTTAAAACTGAACAAAGCCGCGGGCCGAGGTTGAACAAATTCATCTTTTAATAGGGACCCCAAAAAGTTTTTCATTGAATATTGAACAAGCAAGGCTTATATAACTTTATGGTGACATGCAAAATTGAGATTAAAATGATAATAATTAAAAAATATCAATGGCATATCAAATCAAATTTAAATAAAAATTGAATGCCTCTTTTGTGTTTGCAGCCTTCTGAGGTAAATATTAACATTAACTTTTTCCAGAGGCTAATACATTTAAAAATAAAATAATGAATAAATCAACCATTCAGGCCTTTTTACTGCTCATTTAATGTCGGGGCTCAGGTGGGCGGGGTTTGTTGGTAGCAAGGAGGGGATGTATATTGTAGCGGTCCGGAAGAGTTAGTGCTGCAAGGGGTTCTGGGTATTTGTTATGTTGTGTTGCGGTGCGGATGTTCTACCGAAATGTGTTGGTCATTCTTGTTTGGTGTGGGTTCACAGTGTGGCGCATATTTGTAACAGTGTTAAAGTTCTTTATATGGCCACCCTCAGTGTGACCTGTATGGCTGTTGGTCAAGTATGCCTTGCATTTACTTACATGTGTGTAGAAGACACATATATTATGTGACCTGGCAGGCACGCTGTTTGTGAGGAGGAAAAACAGACTTGACAGGTTGTAGGGGACGCTAAAGGCAGTGCCTTTAAGGCACACCCCTATTATTGTTGTCCGGGTGGGATTCGGGAGAATGGTTGCGACGGGAGATTTTCGGGACGGGCACTGAAATTCATGAGTCTCCCGGGAAATCGGTGAATGCGGTGTTACAGCGGCGGGCCAGCTCTAATGTTAATTTGATATTGCCTCAAGGGAAAAATGAAATTACATGGCGGGCCAGAGTTTGACACCTATGTTCTAAAGGATTTTAACTAAACCAATTAAGTGGGTTGAAACATAGTTCTGTGTTTCTTGTAGTAATTAAAATGTGTGATTTTTTCTGGTTTAAACAACAGCCAACAAAAATAGTCTGTGCACGTGTTTGTATTTTTATATATATACATGTTTTATTTTCAAAGAGTAGTTGTGTATTATTTGATAATAGATACATTTGCTAATCATTGTTTTGAAACAGGATTAAAATGTCTTTATTTTGAAAAACAATTTTTGTGGAGTAGGAAACGGAAAGTGCTTGTTTCAGCGCATGCGCAAATGTACTTGAAGCGAGGCAAAAAGACGAAGACCGCATGCTATGGTTGTTTGGAGAATTTTGGAATTGACGATCTTAAAGTCTTATGATTCACAGCAAATATAGCAACACTTATCTCAAGTCGTGTTTCCCAAAGCCACGAAACGTGCATTGAGTTTGGAGCGATATCTGAAGTGAAGATTGAAGACGTGATAGAAGATGGACGACTACTGCTATGCTAAGATGGTGACGTCATGTCAAAGAGAACATTCCAGCAAATCACCAACGGAGATAAAGACGGAAGATGAAGGTGAGTGACTTGACGTTTTGTTTCGAAGTCAATTTAAGGCCTAAAGAAAGCATTCATGGGAAAATAGCCGACTTTTCAACAATGTAAACAAAGAGCCGCCATGATTGTTAGCTTGAAGAAGGCATCCATCCATCCATTTATACCTACCGCTTGTCCCGTTTGGGATCGCGGAGGTCGCTGGAGCCTGTATTTGGGCGGAAGGCGGCGTACACCCTGGACAAGTCGCTAACTCATCACAATAAACCAAAAATAATGACAAAAAAATCCATGTTATGAATTATTTTCAAAGCTCCAATTAGTTCAAATATTTCACTTTAAAATGTTTTATGTGGTAAAAAAAAAGCATATATTGTGCAGTTGACATATAAAAACTAAGTTTTCTTTGACAAAAGAGCATAAAACAAACAAGATAATAGTTTGAACGTAATATTGAAGTTGATCTCGTAACTTAAGTGTTGAAAGTTTTTTTTTTTTAAAACCAATAAAAATGCATCACTTTCTGAGTGGGGCACCTTTTGGATCCCAAATGTGGTATTTTATTGATCTTTTCACTGGGATTCCTCAAAAATATAAAATAATTAAAATCAATGGTGTCCTGCATTATTGCTCTTTTAGGGCTCTAATTACTAAATACTGCATATTTCCGTTTTATTATGAAAAACAAAATTGTTGTTTTTTAAGTTGATATAGAGCAGGGACGTCAAACTCAAATACAGAGTGGGCCAACATTTAAAACCGAACAAAGCCGAGGGCCGAGGTTGAACAAATGAACCTTTTAATAGGGACCCAAACAAGTTTTGCATTGAATATTGAACAAGCAAGGCTTATATAACTTTATAGTGACATGAGTTTCAAATAATAATAATAAAAAAAATATCAATCGCATATCAAATAAAATAAAAATGCCTCTTTTCGGCGGCGGGTTTGAGTTGGGGCGGGGTTTGGTGGTAGCGGGGGTGTATATTGTAGCTTCCCGGAAGAGTTAGTGATGCAAGGGGTTCTGGGTATTTGTTCGGTTGTGTTTATGTTGTGTTTAAGTTGTGTTACGGTGCGGATGTTCTCCCAAAATGTGTTTGTCATTCTTGTTTGCTGTGGGTTCACAGTGTGGCGCATATTTGTAACAGTGTTAAGCTTGTTTATACGGCCACCCTCAGTGTGACCTGTATGGCTGTTGACCAAGTATGCCTTGCATACACTTGTGTGTGTGTGTATGAGCCCCATATATTATGTGAGTGGGCCGGCACGCTGTTTGTATGGAGGAAAGGCGGACAAGGCGACATGTAGAGAACGCCAAAGGCAGTGTTTTACGGCCCACCCCCAATATTATTGTCCGGGTGGAAATAGGGGGAAATTCGGGAGGGGCACTGAACTTCGGGAGTCTCCCGGGAAAATTGGGAGGGTTGACGAGTATGAGTATTAGCGATGAATGCGGTGTTACAGCGGCGGGCCAGCTCTAATGTTAATTTGATATTACCTCAAGGGCCAAATTAAATTACACAAATTAGGCCCGCGGGCCAGAGTTTGACACCCATGATATAGAGATTTACTGTAAGCGTTAAATAAAAAATAATAATACAAATTTGACTTATTTTCCACATTTTATTAACTGAGACCCTTCATGGTCCCCGGGACCCCTGAAGGTAAAATACATTTTAAAAAGACATATATTTTTCTATGGTTTGAAAATGAAAAACATAAAAATGGCCCCCGCATGCTTTAATTTTTCCATATGCGGCCCTCAGTGTAAAAAGTTTGGACATATCAAAACAACACTAAATTAAAGTGCACTTTTTGTACAGAACGCCACTACAATAGTTTAATAACCAAACAAAGTGCACTTTTGTGCATGATGTCACACAAGATATTTCAATAAGGGTCAAATAAAAATGAGCTGCGTAACAGGAAATCAAATAGTGTATGTCCTCCGCTTTGTGGTAGGTTCCTGCCGACGTTATCTCCTTCTGTTGTTGAGCTTTTTTTTTTTTTGTCCTGTCCAGCTTCTCAGGCAAATCATATAGTTGAT
The DNA here is from genome assembly GCF_033978795.1 of Nerophis ophidion. Taxonomy (NCBI): domain Eukaryota; kingdom Metazoa; phylum Chordata; class Actinopteri; order Syngnathiformes; family Syngnathidae; genus Nerophis; species Nerophis ophidion. The sequence continues at coordinate 5,133,987 of NC_084611.1, read as the reverse complement.
GTAGATGTCCGTATCGGCTGTTCACATTTACTTTACAAAAGAGAAGTGTAGGCTACTTCTCTTGTTGCCTTATTGGTACTTGACTTTATTAAATGTATTTACATTATCATTCGGTGCAGCCGGGCCGGAGCAGGAGGGAATAGAAAGAGAGGAAAAAAGAAGACTGATGGGGAAATTGTGGCATAAGAGGGGGATAAGACAGAGAGACAACAACAACAACAATAGAGCAACATCAGCAAATATGATATGTACAAATATGATGCTAAAAGTTATGGCAAAGAAGCAGTTAGCGAAATAAACTATTTTTTTCATACGGTGTTGATGTAAAAATGGTTGCTTGGGCATTTTGTGGGTGTGGCACCGAACAGAGATGTTGACATGCGGAGTTTCAAGCACTCTTCATTCTCTAGCGGGTGACTTTTCAAATAATGCTACAAACTAGCAGTGGTGCTACTTTTTGTAGCAACGCTTTCGCTGCATACCTGACATATTACGGCTGTCTGTTCGACATCTTCCCGCTTGAAGTCAAACCACCGCCAGACCATGGACCACATGCTGTTTTTCTTGGGAATTAGTTCTTCCTTCATTTGTTACCAGATTGGCACCTCCTTTCTCTTGTATCACCACTCGCACCGCTAGCATCACAGCTAACGTTACCCATTCCGCTACCTCCCTGCTCGGCGAGGGCGTAAGACGTTGCAGGCGCGACGGTATGTGACGTATGTAAGAAGGTGCGCTTGTTTTATGTCTCTGTGAGAAAGAGAGACAAGAAGGAGTGGGAAGAGCCTGTAGTTTAATGCCCGCAGCTAAAAGCAACTGCGTGAGAACGTATACTCCTATATCCCCATATAGTCATTTTCGATATCGCACAGAGACAAACCCGCGATATATCGTGATGTATTGCATATATCACCCAGCCCTACTATTTCCATCAACAACAATCATGACAAACTTCATGATTGCCAATAACGACTCCTTTGGGACAAATTATGATCCAGAACCTTGTATTTTTAGCCTGAATCTACGGACGTTTTAGAAGCTGGGTGATAAGCAGATCCAGCAAGTAGCATTTTGCTAAGTGCTGAACAAGGACTACAAACTATGGACATTTTCAAACAAGTTATTTCCAAACGGTGCCTGTAACACGGCAGTAAAACGGCTGGTCTAACAAAACATAAGTCAACTTCATGGACCCACTTGCTGCAGAAACTCGCTCTCCAATCAGCTGAATAGATTCAATGACTCTACGGTGACGTTTTGGTGGATTTACAAAACTGAAACAATACCAAAAGAAGGTTTCGTCAACACGTACATGCAGACATACAAAATTAATCCCAAGAGAAGCAAAGAACACATTTTCAGTCATGTTGTTATGATAGAATCCGCATTCAACGATCACTAATGCTAGCTATCCAAATTGCTATTATTAGCTAACAGCACCCAAAGCTAACGCGCATGCATGTGTTACATATCTACGTAATTACGACATTACGTACGAGAAACTGTGAAGGGGCGGGATATATTGTGTAAAATATTAGAAAAAATGGTGCCCTCTTTAATAACACTAACACAGACATGCGTATGTGTTTCATTTCATACGATAGCACGTACACATGCAGGAAAAGACTCCTACAAACATCACACATGGGACTTTTTAGTAAGTATGAATTGTTTTAGTTCTATTGTAAAACGTACAAACGTTGCTTGGAGCGATGAATGAAGAATCCGTCAGAATAATTGTATCTAAGTTATCACACAACTTTGTGTTTCAACGAGTTCCCGGCGAGCAGACAAAAGGCTGGTAAAACTCCACTGTTTAGGATAGTGAGTGACATGAAAGTGTCGGTTTCCTTGATGTATTGTAAACCACAGGAAGATTTTGTCTTGACCCGAGATCTACAAAGCGGAGATGAGGCGGGGCCTGACCCCCTTCCAGGGACCTTTGCTACGAACTGTTTTGTGACCGAGGGCAACGGCTTTTTACAACCTTTTTTTTGAACCGACCTTTTCTTTGGACTGTTTTGTAACCAAAAGTAGCGGCTGTTTACGACCCCCATCCCTTTTAAAACAGCTGTTGCCATGTAATCAGGGAAAGTCCAAATAAAAGAGGAGGCGGACAATCTTTCGTCAAGGCGTGGTGGAAGACTGTACAAAGAGTACAGCCCAGATGTTTCTCCTCAATTGAGCTAAATTTAATTCTCTCTCAGTTTAATTCTATAGGTGTACGCGCTCTCCTCATTGAGCCAAATTTATTCTGCCTCTGTTTGATTCCTTGCTTCTTTGTCTGTTTAAAAGATGTCATCAGTGTTTGAACCTGACAGTAACGTCTAACTTTACGCCGCGTGGGTCTTCGAATCTGTGGTGGAAGACTGTACAAAGAGTACAGCCCAGATGTTTCTCCTCAATTGAGCTAAATTTAATTCTCTCTCAGTTTAATTCTATAGGTGTACGCGCTCTCCTCATTGAGCCAAATTTAATTCTGCCTCTGTTTGATTCCTTGCTTCTTTGTCTGTTTAATAGATGTCATCAGTGTTTGAACCTGACAGTAACGTCTAACCTTACGCCGCGTGGGTTTTCGAATCTCTGTTTGGACACCCGTATGGGTTTTTTCCAAGTACTCCGGCTTTCTCCCGCAGTCCCAAAATATTCATGTTAAGTTAACTGAAGACTAGATAACTTGTCAAAGATATTTCAGCTGTTTGATCGAGTTTGTGTATGCTAACAGCTGATCGACCGGAAATGAATCACTATCGTCGATCACGATCATACAATCGACCGGACCTATGGACAACACAAAGATTATGCATCGTAACGTAACTCATTCAACGTGTTTGTGTTCCTCAGACATCCAGCAACTGATTAGTCACCCTGAAGAACTTCGGTCTGAGCCGCAGGGGGTCAGCTCCACTTTGAAGCAGGAGGCTCCGCAGCCACCTCACATTAAAATGGAAGAGGAGGAACTCTGGATCACTCAGGAGGAAGCTGATCTTACCAAGCTGCCACTGACTGTTGTCTCTGTGAAGACTGAGGACGATGAAGAGAAACCACACGTAGACGACCTCTTAGCTCCACTATCAGATAGTGAGGTTGAAGACGAGGTTGAAGTAACTTTGAGCAGCGATACAGACTGTGAAGGTGACACGAGGACTCACACTGACAAAAAACACGCCGACTGCTCGAAAAAGAAGACGCGTAAAAAAACGTTGAGCTGCACGGTTTGTGGTACAAGATGTACAAAAAAGAGCCGTTTGACTCTACACATGAGAACACACACAGGAGAAAAACCATTCAATTGTTCAGTTTGCAGGAAAAGCTTTTCTCAAAATAGCGGTTTGACTCTACACATGAGAACACACACAGGAGAAAAACCATGTAATTGCACCGTTTGCGGCAAAAGCTTTTCTGTAAAGAATCCGTTGATTGTACACATGAGAACGCATACAGGGGAAAGACCATTCAATTGCTCCGTTTGCGGTAAAAACTTCTCGCACAACAGCAGTTTGACTGAACACTTGAGAACACACACAGGAGAGAAAACCTTTCTTTGTTCAGTTTGTGGGAAAAGCTTTTCTCGAAGAAGACAACTGATTCTACACATGAGAACACACACAGGAGAGAGGCCATTTAAATGTTCAGCTTGCTGCAAAAGCTTTTCTCACAGGTGGAATCTGACCAAACACATGAGAACACATGCGGTGGAAAAAATCTTCAATTGCTTAGTTTGTTGCAAAAGCTTTTCTGAAAAGGGTGATTTGACTGAACACATGAAAATGCACAAAGGAGAAAGACAATTTAAATGTTCAGTTTGCAGTAAAAGCTTTTCTACTAATGGCAATTTGACTCAACACATGAGAACACACACCGGAGTAAAACTATTTAATTGTTCAGTTTGTTGTAAAACCTTTTCTCAAAAGGGCAGTTTGACTTACCATATGAGAACTCACACCGGAGAAAGACCATTTCGTTGCTCAGTTTGCAGTCAAAGTTTTTCTTACAAACAGGGTTTGACTCGACACCAAATGAAACACACGGCAGCGAAACCGTTCAGCTGTTCATTTTGTGGCAAACGCTATACTCGAAGGAGCCGTTTGTCCGGTCACCTAAGAACACATCGTAAGTAGAAAAGATTTTAAAAGATAGAAACATTTTAGTGTTCTGTTTGCGGTCAACGTCATCCACACAGTCTCATTTCTAATCACATGCGAACACACACGGGAGGAAAAAACAGTTACCTAATTTAAAGTAAAAGCTTTTCTGTGGACAAAATTTGACTCAACACATAAACACCCTACAGAAAACTTTCTCAGTCGTTGTATTGGCAGACAAAGACATACCTGATACATGAAACCACACAGTACAAAAAAATGTTTAGTTGCTTAGTTTGTTGTAATATATTCACCCAGGAGTTAGCACAGGCCTGGGCAATTATTTTGACTAGCTCGGTTGACAGAATGGCCGTGCCAGCAACTTGAGGGTTCCAGGTTCGATCCCCGCTTCCGCCATCTTAGTCCTTTGGCAAGACACTTTACCCACCTGCTCCCAGTGCCACCCACACTGGTTTAAATGTAACTTGGATATTGGGTTTTACTATGTCAAGCGCCTTGAGTCGCTAGAGAAAAGCGCTATATAAATATAATTCACTTCACATTTAGAGAAAAAAATGTGACTGGGGCCGGTACATCTGTTTTTAGGAACACTAATACGAAACCTCACAATAATGTCTGAATGAATGCTATAAATGTTATGACAAACCGCCTTAAAAAATGTAATGGAATTTTACATTTTTCTATGAAGGATAAAACACTGAATATTGACAAAATATGAACATCGATCGACATATTTTACAAGTGAAACGCAACAAATACGCAACAAAGTAAAATATGAACACGATGGGTACAAAATACCCCCAACTACAATCTGATATATCTGATATTGTCATGATCCGCTACTTGGATCATGGCGTATTCTGGTTTTGTTCTGTTTTGTATCACATCCTTGTAGTATTTGACTCCATAGATCCTGGTGGCACTTCCTGTTTTGTTTCCATTGTCACAGTAACCCATTTGTGTCACCTCCATCCATCCATTTTCTACCGCTTATTCCCTTTCGGGGTCGCTGGCGCCCATCTCGGCCACAATCGGGCGGAAGGCGGGGTACACCCTGGACAAGTCGCCACCTCATCGCAGGGCCAACACAGATAGACAGACAACATTCACACTCACATTCACACACTAGGGACCATTTAGTGTTGCCAATCAACCTATCCCCAGGTGCATGTCTTTGGAGGTGGGAGGGGCCTATCCCCAGGTGCATGTCTTTGGAGGTGGGAGGGGCCTATCCCCAGGTGCATGTCTTTGGAGGTGGGAGGGGCCTATCCCGAGGTGCATGTCTTTGGAGGTGGGAGGGGCCTATCCCCAGGTGCATGTATTTGGAGGTGGGAGGGGCCTATCCCCAGGTGCATGTCTTTGGAGGTGGGAGGAAGCCTGAGTACCCGGAGGGAACCCAAACATTCACGGGGAGAACATGCAAACTCCGCACAGAAAGATCCCGAGCCTGGATTTGAACCCAGGACTGCAGGACCTTCGTATTGTGAGGCAGACGCACTAACCCCTCTGCAAAGTCCATTGTCATAGTAACCCATTTGTGTCACCTGCCTTTGGTTTTTCACACGCACCCGCTTTTTGATTATCCCTGCTATTTGAACCTGCCCTTGTTTTTCATTCGGTCTCGGATTCCCAACTTGCTTTCGATGCAACAGGTGACGTCGCTATCCCTCATTGTGTCACACCTATGGATCACGTTTTGTTTTGTCATCTTATGTTTTTGATTTTGGACAATCAAGTCACGTTTTGCACTTCCTGGTTTTGTTTGTTTCCATGCCAACCTCATTAGTTTTCACCTGCAGCCTCACCTGTTTTCACTAATCATCACAGCTATTTAAGTCACTCTTTTTCTTGTCTTCGTTCTGGGATCTTCACACTCGCACGCACCCTACCCATGCTGTTCAAACCTTCACGTCCTCGCCCACAGTTTCATGCCGAGTAAGTTTATGTACTTATGCCACAGTGTTATTTTTGTTCTCTATGTTCATAGTTGGGCTTCACGGTGGCAGAGGGGTTAGTGCGTCTGCCTCACAATACGAAGGTCCTGCAGTCCTGGGTTCAAATCCAGGCTCGGGATCTTTCTGTGTGGAGTTTGCATGTTCTCCCCGTGAATGCGTGGGTTCCCTCCGGGTACTCCGGCTTCCTCCCACCTCCAAAGACATGCACCTGGGGATAGGCCCCTCCCACCTCCAAAGACATGCACCTGGGGATAGGCCCCTCCCACCTCCAAAGACATGCACCTGGGGATAGGTTGATTGGCAACACTAAATGGTCCCTAGTGTGTGAATGTTGTCTGTCTATCTGTGTTGGCCCTGCGATGAGGTGGCGACTTGTCCAGGGTGTACCCCGCCTTCCGCCCGATTGTAGCTGAGATAGGCGCCAGCGCCCCCCGCGACCCCAAAAGGGAATAAGCGGTAGAAAATGGATGGATGGATGTTCATAGTTCATTCATGCCAATCGAGCAAGTGTTTTTGTTTCCTGTTTATATTTTGTAGCCAAGTTTTATACCTCCTTGTGAGCGCCCTTAGTTTGATTATTTTTGATTATAGAGTTTGTTTATTTAATAAATCATGTACCTGAATTCATGCCTGACTCGTCCCACATCATCCTTGCATCGAGGAAGCACAAACATCCACAGCCCAAGCCTGACACATTGTGGTAAAGACTATTTTGATACTTGTTACCTCCCATGCTATTCATTTGTTTATTTCCCTAGCTCACATGCTAGCGTCTTTCGCTCTTTCCAGCTCACATGCTAGTTCCGTTGGTTTGTCTGTAGTGCCTTTGTGCTTTGTGCATTTATTGTGAAAATCTCCTTCCGCGTCTGTGGAAACGCTTCCCACCCACGCTGCTTGGTGTCTCGTCTGAGCTGCTGTGACGTAGATTACCACGGTAACTAATTAGATGACCATAGTAACTGGTGTATCATCCAAAAGTGCATTGAAATACTTTGTACAGTTGAAATAGCAGTTTTTCACTATTTAGGTTGCACAGAAAATGGAAAGAGGTGTGTGCTTCTCTCACTTAAGGATTGTGGATGAAGGCAAGAAAACCATAAGGAAGAAAACCATAAATTCACCGTCACACATTACAGCGGTCAAGTGAGAGTTCAAACTCAAACAACACACGTCCACATCCAGCCTTCACAATAAATGTACAGTGCTGACAGTACTGTAAGTCAAAGTATGGGAGAGTTGCAGGTGACGGCACATCGGTGAGCAGCTTGGCTGTAGAATTAAAACAAGTGACAATGAGTGTAGAATTTGAGCAGAAAATGTCGTATTGCTGTCCTGTTCTTGGGTCTTCCAATCATTCATATAGAGCATGGGTGTCAAACTCAAATACAGAGTGGGCCAACATTTAAAACTGAACAAAGCCACGGGCCAAGATTGAACAAATGAACCTTTTAATAGGGACCCAAACAAGTTTTGCATTAAATATTCAACAAGCAAGGCTTATATAACTTTATAGTGACATGTGGAATCGAGTTTTAAATAATAATCATCAAAAAATATCAATGGCATATCAAATACAATTTAAATACAAATTGAGTGCCTCTTTTCTATTTGCAGCATTCCGAGGTAAATATCAAAATAAACTTTTTCCACAGGCTAATAATAATTTTGCAGATAAAATAACAAGAATGAATGAATCAACCATTCAAGCCTTGAAGTAGCAAGAGAAAGTGCATGAGTAAAACGTTAATTATTTCCTGGGGGGGAAGGGGGGGTATATTGTAGCATCCTGGAAGAGTTAGTGCTGCAAGGGGTTCCGGGTATTTGTTCTGTTGTGTTACGGTGTGGATGCTCTCCGGAAATGTGTTTGTTATTCTTGTTTGGTGTGGGTTCACTGTGTGGTGCATATTTGTAACAGTGTTAAAGTTGTTTATACGACCACCCTCAGTGTGACCTGTATGGCTGTTGATCAAGTATGCTTTGCATTCGCTTGTGTGTGTGTGTGTGTAAAAGCTGCATATATTACGTGACTGGGTTGGCACGCTATTTCTATGTAGGAAAAGCGGACTTGACGACAGGTTGCAGAGGACGCTAAAGGCACGCCCCCAATATTGTCGTCCGGGTGCATAGCAGGAGAATTTCGGGGGAATGGTTGCCCCGGGGGATTTTCGGGAGGGGCTCTGAAATTTGGGAGTCCGGGAAAATTGGGAGAGTTGGCATGTATGAGTATTAGCGGTGAATACTGTATAATACCGGCGGGCTAGCTCTAATTGTTAATTTCATATTGCCTCAAGGGCCAAATGAAATTACAGGGCGGGCCAAATTTGGCCCGCGGGCCAGAGTTTGACACCCATGATATAGAGGGATAGCAAATACCTTTTGTAAAGTCCTGAAAGTAGTGGTTCAAAAAGGTAACAATGTTATGATCCGCTGCCCCGATCATATTATGTTTAGGTTTTGAATCTTTTTAGTATTATGTTCTGTTAGTTTTGGACTCCTTTAGTTCCTGTATGTGCACCTCTCAGTTTGTTTCCACGGTTACTCAGGATTTTCACCTGCCGTTTGCTTTTGACGCGCACCTGCCTTGTGATTACTGTCTTGATTTAAAGGGGAACGTTATCACAATTTCAAAAGGGTTAAAAGCAATAAAAATCAGTTCCCAGTGGCTTGTTGTATTTTTTTAAGTTTTTTTCAAAATTTTACCGGTCTCGGAATATCCCTAAATAAAGCTTTAAAGTGCCTTATTTTCTCTCTCTGCGAAGACACTGGCCATTTCCCTGTGACGTCACACAGTGCTGCCAATGTAAACAAACAATGGGAATACCACAGCAAGATATAGTGACATTAGCTCGGATTCAAACTCGGATTTCAGCGACTTAAGCGATTCAACAGATTACGCATGTATTGAAACAGATGGTTGGAGTATGAAAGTATTGAAGAAGAAACTGAAGCTATTGAGCGAATAGCTATTGACGCTATTCATAGCCATAGCATGGCCAAATAGCTGCGTTAGCATCGCCGGTAAAATGTGCGGACCAAACGATCAGGACTTTCGCATCTTTTGACACTGGAGCAACTTAAATCCTTCAATTGGTAAGTGTTTGTTTCGCATTAAATGTGGGTGGAAGGAAACGTAATATAGTTGCAAATGCATCTGCAGGTTATCCATACATCTCTGTGCCATGTCTGCTTTAGCACCGCCGGTAAATAGCATGTTAGCATCGATTTGTAGCATGTTAGCATCGATTAGCTGGCAGTCGAAATCAACAAAACTCACCTTTGTGATTTCGTTGACTATCGTTGCAAATGCATCTGCAGGTTATCCATACATCTCTGTGCCATGTCTGTCTTAGCATCGCCGGTCAAATGTGGAGACACTCTGGTACATTCAATGGGGGTCTGGCGGCAGACACTTTGGCATCTTGGGGCCAGTGGTGCAACTTGAATCCCTCCCTGTTAGTGTTGTTACACCCTCCGACAACACACCGTCGAGGCATGATGTCTCCAAGGTTCCAAAAAATAGTCCAAAAAACGGAAAATAACAGAGCTGAGACCCGGTGTTTGTAATGTGTTGAAAATGAAAATGGTGGGTGTGTTACCTCGGCGACGTCACATTCTGACGTCATCGCCTCCTGCTCGGTAAACAGAAAGGCGTTTAATTCGCCAAAATTCACCCATTCAGAGTTCGGAAATCGGTTAAAAAAATAGATGGTCTTTTTTCTGCACCATCAAGGTATATATTGACGCTTACATAGGTCTGCTGATAATGTTCCCCTTTAAGCCTGCCTTCTTCGTTCTTTCTGTCTGGCTTCGTAATTTCTCTTCGCACAACCAGTGACAACGTTTTGTTTCCTGCTCGCTACCTGCTAGCTTCCTCGCTAGGCTATTTTTTTTTTGCTAGCTTCCCTTTTGTTTTTTTTCTAGCCCCCATGCTAGTTCTGTTCGTTTCGTCAAAGTCTGTTTTATTATTTAATAAATCATTTGTTCTTACCTTCATGCTGAGTCCAAGGCCCGAATTCATCTTTGGAAGAACGAACCCGCATCACCATGTGACCCAATCGTTAAAGTACGAAGCATTGAACTATGTAACAGGAACATTTTGCAATGTTTACTCTAATAACACACAGCTGCCATGTAGACTGTTTCTTTCTTTCAAAAATAATAAGTGAATCAAAATCAATGTCATTATGAATTATTGACCTAATCAAGGCTGCAATGACGTCACATTAAATATTCCACTTCGAGATATTTTTGCGGGCAAATGTTGGATATTTTGTGTTTGCCGTATAAAAAAACTGAGCTGGTTTTTTTTTTTCAAAGAAGGGCCTAAAATGAACAAACAAAAAATATAAACTACACAAAAACTTATAATTGACGAATGGATCTGAAGTTGATCTCGAGACCATTGTGTTAAAAGTAAACAGTAAAAAAAATATGTATATTATTGGGGGTGGCATAGCTCGGTTGGTAGAGTGGCCATGCCAGCAATTTGAGGGTTGCAGGTTCGATTCCCGCTTCTGCCATCCTAGTCACTGCCGTTGTGTCCTTGGGCAAGGCACTTTACCCACCTCCTCCCAGTGCCACCCACACTGGTTTAAATGTAACTTAGATATTGGGTTTCACTATGTGAAGTGCTTTGAGTGAAGTGAAGTGAAGTGAATTATATTTATATAGCGCTTTTCTCTAGTGACTCAAAGCGCTTTACATAGTGAAACCCAATATCTAAGTTACATTAAAACCAGTGTGGGTGGCACTGGGAGCAGGTGGGTAAAGTGTCTTGCCCAAGGATACAACGGCAGTGACTAGGGTGGCGGAAGCGGGAATTGAACCTGCAACCCTCAAGTTGCTGGCACGGCCACTCTACCAACCGAGCTATACCGCTCCATTAGAGAAAAGCGCTATATAAATATAATTCACTTCACTTATTTATTTTTTAACACTTTAATGAGTAGAACCCCTTTGAATCAGTGTGTTTTGTTTTTAAGTGTCATTGCACAAAAAAATAATAGTGAATTGAAATTAATTATGAGTTGTTGACCTTTTTACGGCTCCAATTATTATATAACATCAAACATTCTAATTAAAAATGTTATTGGGTGAAAATATTGCATATTTTGTGTTTTTTTCCATTTAAAAAAAACATGGTTTTCTTTGACAAAAAGAGCATACAACTTAAATCTTTAAAAACGTTATATTGACAGATAGACCTAATGTTGATCTAGACCAGGGGTAGGGAACCTATGGCTCTAGAGCCAGATGTGGCTCTTTTGATGACTGCATCTGGCTCTCAGATAAATCCGAGCTTACATTGCTTAACACGATAAGTAATGAATAATTCCGCTTGTAATCACAGTGTTAAAAATAATGTTCAAAATATAAAACATTCTCATGCATTTTTAATCCATCCATCCGTTTTCTACCGCACCTATTCAAGAAGTTGAGTTAATGGTAAGAAGTTATGTATTTATTATTGGTTAGTGTGGGGTTTGCCCTCCTGGGGGTTCTTCAGACCACCAAGCACCGACATGAGAGCCTGTTTCAGGGTTACAATATTGTTTTATTTTTCAATAAGTCTCTCAGTTGTTTTCCAGCAAATGTATTTCCAGCCCCAACCCAGTCTCTCCTCCTGGCTGCTGCTTATAACAGAGCGACAGGTGATTAGATAACAAGGCCCAGGTGGGCCGTCTACGCACCTGTTGATGCAGGCCCGCAGGCCACGCCCCCTCCACAGTTAGCTTCAGAAAAACAATGTTATTACAAAGAATAAGAGACCTGTTATACTCTAGAAATGTTGGTCTTACTTAAAAATGCACGTGTTTAGTTGTGTTCAGTGTTAAAAAAAATATGATATGGCTTTTACGGAAATATATTTTAAAATATTTGGCTTTTTGGCTCTAAAGGCCAAAAAGGTTCCCGACCCCTGATCTAGAGATTTAAAACTTGAATCATATAAAAATAATAATACTGAATAATGACACATTTTTAACATTTTATTTTTACCGAAACCCTGAATGGAGGCCTAAATATATATATTTTTAATACATATATTGTAATTTTTTTTTTTAAATAAATGGCCCCCGCTTGCTTTGATTTTTCAGTGTGCGGCCCTCAGTGGAAAAAGTTTGGACACCCCTGTCCTAAATGATCTCAGTAAGATATTACAGCTTGTTGCTGAGATGTGATGACCTATATTGAGTAAAACATGCTTGAAACTAGAATATCAAGTCTTGCAAAGCTGTGTCATCAACACTCACAAATATAAAACTACTTTGTTAAAGTAATAATTTCTTATTTCAAGCATGAAAAAAACAAATCATGACTTTGACACAATTGTGTCTCATAATTAAAACAGATGACAGCCAAATGGACTTTGCTGTTTTATTTTTAATGAAACAAAAGAACATGTGTTCTCATATAGTAGTACACTTGTTATTAGTGAGAATGTACTTATTTTAAGGTATTTTTGGGTTCATTGAGGTTAGCTAATTTTATTTGTTTTGGAAAGTCTTGACAAGCCAAATGTTCTTGTTTTATTGGCAGATCATTTTGCTTAGTTCATGTAAAATACATCAATATAGTTATTTATTAATTTATGTATTATTTTTTTAACACTGACTTTTTGCAGTGTAGGAGCCCGTGTTAGCAGGGGCGTCGCCAGACAGATTTCACCGGGGCACGTGCCCCACTGTTGATCTGCAGTGCCCCAGTGAAAATTTCACCAATGAAAAAAACGCTTCAGAGTTTTAAGTCTACATAACATAGACAACAGCGCACATACTACTTAGTAGAAACAATGAGCAAATGGGTACTTAATATGGTAATTTATTCACGTGTGGATCGAGACTTCGGTTGAGAGAGAGAGAGAGAGAGAGAGAGAGAGGGGCTGCCAATCACTGCGTGAGGTAGGTAACGTTAGCCAACAACAATTTGTTAATTACATTATTTTGATTTTGATTTGACTCAAACTGTAGCTCCTACATGGATTTAAGAACGTTATTGGCCCGCAGCAGAGAAGAAGCAGCAGGAATGAGAGATGTAAGTGAAGTCCTAGCTAGCTAGGCAGCATCATTGTCTTAAGTTGATGCTAAGTTAGCTAACGTTATTTCTTGTATCAAGACAAACATATTCATTTGCTGTACGAGCTGTCGGGGGAATTTCCAATGAACATGAAACATAATGTTGGTTATTGTCTGCTGCTTCTGCATCAATGATGATTTGGAGTCAGCATGTGTGAGTTAAATGGTTTATCTTCAGGAAGAAAAACATTTTTCCATATCATCAAGTCGTGAGCCAAATTTTGAAATCATTCAAGTTTATTTCACAGAAAAACAGCACAGTAGACGTGTCCTGTTAATCGGTGTGACTTTGACTAAAATAATCTTGTTTTGTCACCAGAAAAATGGCTACAGCTAAAGCATCTGCTTTTGTTTCCAGAAAAAAATAGTAATATTTCTGTATTTGTTTTCAGAAAGATGGCTGAAAATATCGGGTTTTGTTGCCCCATTTAGATTTTTAAAAAATATATTTCCATGTCTGTCCTGAGTCCTCCTCCAACTTGTTAGTCGCTTTGCCTTTTGCTAAAATACTCACTAATAGTCACTAGAAAAATGACTAAAAATATCTGGTTTTGTTGCCACAATTTGATTTTTTTCTCCCTAAACATTTTTTTTTCATGCACACATCTGACTGAAAATGACACACAATCCACTTTTGTGTCACGACCCAGCAGTTGGAAACCACTGGTCAACTGTATAACAGTTACTGTAATATTTCATGTCTGTCCAGAGTGATTGACCACTTTGCAAAAATGAAAAGGAGACGTTCCAGTTTACTTCTCAGAAAATGATTCCCTGAACAGACACACAACAGTTGTTCATTTATTCTACTACTGTGGCTTTATTGTTTTGTGTATATTTGATAGTTTTGTGTATCTGAAATAGGATTAGCCACATTGCCATAAATGGAAATTAAATAATATAAAAGAACCCAGAGATGTAGGGGTGCTTTATTTTTTGTTTTACTTTTGTAGATGTTAAATTTCCAGATGATTACTGCAATAAATATTTCAAAAAGATTCATTGCTCTTCCTTTTTGCTTTTACCAGTAGCAGTTTAGAAGTCTGGAGTAAAAAAGTGCACAAGTAGGTCAAATGCATGAGTTAATTTCAGGTGGTTCATCAAAGATCCATACAACATCATCTGATATGATTTCATAGTTTAAAGCACTATTTATGTATTTTTTATCATAAATAAGTGCTAAAAATGTTTTTGCTTGCACATTTTGCACGCTCACATGAATTATTTGTGCCCCCGGTGTGCCCCAGTACAGTATTAGGTCTAGTGACGCCCCTGTGTGTTAGTGTCCATTTGATAGACAGGTTGTCTTGAAAAAAAAAAAAGAAGAGTAATGCGATGTTTAGATATAAGTACACCCACAAACATGACAGCAGCTTCCGCAAACGCTGTCAAAATAAAACATATTAATTAAGATAATTGTCCAATTGTTGTCTAGAAAAGAGGCAGAATGAAGAAACATTTAATAATTGTCAAATGCATGCCTAGGAAAACAGGCAGAACGAAGAAATATTCCAAAAACAACAGTTGTTGAATAAGAGGACGACAACAGGAACGGAAGTGGCTGACCTCTGGCGCATGCGCAAACGGATCGAGCAGCTCAGAGACTGCGGTGGCGACCAAGATGGCGGACAGAAGGTCTGAGGCTTTTTGAGAAACTTTAACATTTGCGATCCGACAGCGATATAAATCCTCCAATATTCGTAGCCCGCGAAACAAAAGTCGAGTTCGAAGCGTTGGGGTGTGACCTGAAGTGAAGATTGAAGACGTGATTGAAGATGGACGACAACTGCTATGCTAAGATGGCGACGTCACGTCAAAAAGAAAGTGAAAGAGGATCAGCAACGGAGCAAAAGACTAAAGATGAAGGTGAGTGACTTGACGTTTCGTAATTCCAAAGCAATCTCAAGCCAAGAAAAGAGCGTTGATGAGAAATTTGCTGCTGACTTTGTTGAAGAATGTAAACAAATAGCCGCCATGATTGTTAGCTTGAAGAAGGCATCCATCCATCCATTTCCTACCGCTTGTCCCTTTTGATGTCGCGGGTGGTGCTGGAGCATATCTCAGCTGCATTTGGGCGGAAGGCGGCGTACACCCTGGACAAGTCGCTAACTCATCCGAGAAGATGAAAGAATGCCAAAGTCAAATGAAGAAAGTGGAAGAGCAAAATAAATTAAAGCTGCAAGCAGCGCTGGTCGGGTCCGCCTTTGGCCGCTGCCAAGTCCTGGTCTAAGTCAGACCAACATAGAGGTTTTTATTTCATATCTCTACGACATTTCTAACAGAAGTTACATGCAGTTTTGTCTGGGTTTTTTCCTAGGGGGCGCTAGAGCGCAATTTAAATTTTTAGGGTTTGGTTTTTTTATTAGATGGCAATTTTCACCAGTCCTGATGTGTGTGTAAAATTTGGTGAGTTTTAAAGCATGGTAAGGGGGTCAAATTACAGATCGGCGTTTCTGGATGTTGTTGATAAATGGCTTTCGCTTTGTATAGTAGAGCTTTAACTTGCACTTTGAAGCATTTTAAAGGGGTCAAATTACAGCTCAAAGAGGCAAAAATGACATTTTTTAGGTAACTTTGCGCAGGGGTTCTTTGAAGGCGCGTAAAATCAAAACCGGAGCAGTAATCAAAACTCTGTTCCATACTTTTAATCAGAAGGGTCAATCTCTCTCCTGTGCGAGTTTGAAGCCGAAACGACAAATGCACTCGGAGGAGATAACTTTTGAAAAAAGGTGACGGGTGTGTACAAAACCTTTATTTTGAAGGGGTAATTTTTAACTTCCTGTTGATTTTTGCTGAAGGATTATTATAATGTAGGTCTAAGTGAGACCTACATAGAAGTTTTTGTTTCATGTCTTTCCGGCATTCTTACCGGAAGTTACAAGCAGTTTTGTCTGTGTTTTCTTTCTAGAAGCAGTTTTTTCCGTGTTTTATTCAAAAATTGCGCAAGAGCGCAATTTTGAGTTTTTTTTTTTTTTTTTCATTGGATCGCAATTTCTGCCAGTCCTGACGTGTGTGCCAAGTTTGGTGAGTTTTGAAGCATTTTTAGGGGGTCAAATTACAGCTGAAATAGGCGAAAAATGCATTTTTTGCGAAAAAATTTTTTTGAAGGGGGTTTTGCCAACTTCCTGTTGATTTTAGGTATAGAAGTTTCTAATGGGGAATCTAGGTCTAAGTCAGTCCTACATAGAGGTTTTTGTTTCATGTCTCTACGACATTCCTAACGGAAGTTACAAGCAGTCTGTTTTTCTTTCCTTCCTAGGGGGCGCTAGCGCGCAATTTTGATTCTTCTGGTTTGGCTGCCTAATATGTTGGGAAGGCATGCCAGACCGACGTGTGTGTCAAATTTGGTGAGTTTTGTAGCATGTTAAGGGGGTCAAATTACAGCGCATAGGTGCGGAAGAAAGAAAGAATAATAAAATGCACCAGTTTCAATAGGGTCCTTGGCCCATTTCAAAGGACTACCACCCCCCCCCCCCCCCCCCCCGTGCATTGGTTAAGGTGGGTGGGGTTGGGGGCGAGTGTAAAATAGCCAAGAGTCACGGATTCACGGCATTTTGGGTAATCCCTATGCTGCGTTTTTAATGTGCCACAGAGCCAATGCTCTCCAGAAACGTGCTTGGTGTGGGTTCACAGAGTGTGGCGCATATTAGTAAGCGTTTTACAGTTGTTTATATCACAAACATCAGTGTAAAAAGGTACGGCTTTTGACCAAGTATGCGTTGCAATCTCGCATAAGATGCAGCAAAATGCACGCGTCCGGCCGGCATGCAGACATCATGGTGTAAAAGTGGGCGTGATGACATGCTGTGGAGCAGTGGTCCCCAACCACCGGGCCGCGGACGCAGAATAATAATTTTTTATTTTTTTATCACACTCAATTTTTTACTGCATGCCATTGGCAAGCGCAGGAGTGAGAAGAGGTTTTAAAATGACTAGCGCCTGCTTACTTTTACCGCATGCTTTGAATAAGCGCAGGAGTGAGAAGAGGTTTTAAATTAATTAGCGCCCCGGCGGCTAACCTTGAAACCTCTGAAATCGGGAGATGGTTTGGGTTTCGGGCAGCGGGGGGTGTATATATATATATATATATATATATCTATATCAATATCAATGTTTACTTATATAGCCCTAAATCACTAGTGTCTCAAAGGGCTGCACAAACCACAACACAAATCACTACGACATCCTCGGTAGGCCCACATAAGGGCAAGGAAAACTCACACCCAGTGGGACGTCGGTGACAATGATGACTATGAGAACCTTGGAGAGGAGGAAAGCAATGGATGTCGAGCGGGTCTAACATGATACTGTGAAAGTTCAATCCATAATGGATCCAACACAGTCGCGAGAGTCCAGTCCAAAGCGGATCCAACACAGCAGCGAGAGTCCCGCTCACAGCGGAGCCAGCAGGAAACCATCCCAAGCGGAGGCGGATCAGCAGCGCAGAGATGTCCCCAGCCGATACACAGGCGAGCAGTACATGGCCACCGGATCGGACCGGACCCCCTCCACAAGGGAGAGTGGGACATAGGAGAAAAAGAAAAGAAACGGCAGATCAACTGGTCTAAAAAGGGAGTCTATTTAAAGGCTAGAGTATACAAATGAGTTTTAAGGTGAGACTTAAATGCTTCTACTGAGGTGGCATCTCGAACTGTTACCGGGAGGGCATTCCAGAGTACTGGAGCCCGAACGGAAAACGCTCTATAGCCCGCAGACTTTTTTTGGGCTTTGGGAATCACTAATAAGCCGGCAAGATAGGATGGAGCTAGACCGTGTAGTATTTTATACGTAAGTAGTAAAACCTTAAAGTCACATCTATATATATATATATATATATATATATATATATATATATATAATCCGTTCATGAATGAGTTTATCCGTTGGCCACCGTGTTCAATGGAGAAGTCTGATCTACAAAATGTGCAGGCAGCATACTCCTTCCACTTCCAGCTGTCCTGGATGAACTGTAATGATTTTTTTCCAATCATTTTAGAACTTGCAAGCGTACTTCTTCTTCTTACTCGTCGTCGCCGTGTCTCTTCTTTGTTTTTCTGCTTTGTCTCTGTTTTGTTTTTGGACATTAATACTTGCCATAGTTTTGAAGCAATGCATGATAGGAATCCGGATGTTGTGTGTCAGCGTATTAAAGGGGAACATTATCAGCAGACCTATGTAAGCGTCAATATATACCTTGATGGTGCAGAAAAAAGACCATCTATTTTTTGAACCGATTTCCGAACTCTAAATGGGTGAATTTTGGCAAATTAAACGCCTTTCTGTTTATCGCGCTGGAGGCGATGACGTCAGAATGTGACGTCGCCGAGGTAACACACCCACCATTTTCATTTTCAACACATTACAAACACCGGGTCTCAGCTCTGTTATTTTCCGTTTTTTTGACTATTTTTTGGAACCTTGGAGACAACATGCCTCGTCGGTGTGTTGTCGGAGGGTGTAACAACACTAACAGGGAGGGATTCAAGTTGCACCACTGGCCCCAAGATGCCAAAGTGTCTGCCGCCAGACCCCCATTGAATGTGCCAGTGTCTCCACATTTGACCGGCGATGCTAAGACAGACATGGCACAGAGATATATGGATAACCTGCAGATGCATTTGCAACGATAGTCAACGAAACCACAAAGGTGAGTTTTGTTGATGTTTACTGCCAGCTAATCGATGCTAACATGCTACGCTAATCGATGCTAACATGCTATTTACTGGCGGTGCTAAAGCAGACATGGAACAGAGATGTATGGATAACCTGTAGATGCATTTTGCAACTATATTATGTTTCCTTCCACCCACATTTAATGCAAAACAAACACTTACCAATCGACGGATTTAAGTTGCTCCAGTGTCAAAAGATGCGAAAGTCCTGATCGTTTGGTCCGCACATTTTACCGGCGATGCTAACGCAACTATTCGGCCATGCTATGGCTATGAATAGCGTCAATTGCTATTCGCTCAATAGCTTCAGTTTCTTCTTCTTCAATATTTTCGTACTCCAACCATCTGTTTCAATACATGCGTAATCTGTTGAATCGCTTAAGTCGCTGAAATCCGAGTCTGAATCCGAGCTAATGTGGCGTTCAAAAAAAGGCCGCGTCCGCCATGAGCAGTCCTTGAAAGGGGGGGGGCAAGGCCGCAGAAGTCCGTGCTTTTGCTTTAAAAATATCCGAAAAGTCCACTGAACGGTGCGGAAGGCAGTCGAGAACAATGTCCACAGTCTTTAGGCTAAAAAAAAAAAGGAACGGCCAAGGAGACGACAAAATGAGGCGAAAGTTAACACATCGACATTTAGCCCCGACATGCGCCGGTATGTGGGGCGGCACAGCTCGGTTGGTAGAGTGGCCGTGCCAGCAACTTAAGGGTTGCAGGTTCGATTCCCGCTTCAGCCATCCTAGTCACTGCCGTTGTGTCCTTGGGCAAGACACTTTACCCACCTGCTCCCAGTGCCACCCACACTGGTTTAAATGTAACTTAAATATTGGGTTTCACTATGTAAGGTGCTTTGAGTCACTAGAGAAAAGTGCTATATAAATATAATTCACTTCACTTATTATATATAGTGTATGTAGTCTTGTCAGGTTCAAACGCTGATGACATCTGTTAAACAAGACAAGAAGCAAGGAATTAAACAGAGACATAATTCAATTTGGCTCAGTTGAGTAGAAACGCGTGGACACTTTACCCTCGTACAGTCTCGTCCCACGCTCTTGACGAAAGATTGTGCGCCTCCTCTTTTATTTAGACTTTCCCTGATTAAACGGCAACAGCTGTTTCTAAGGGAGGGGGGTCGTAAACAGCCATCACCTTTGGTTACAAAACAGTTCTAAGAAAAGGTGCCTCCTCTCTGCTTTGTCCATCTCGGGTAAAGACAAAGTCTTCCTGTAGATTACAATACATCAAAGAAACCGACACCCACATGTCGCTCCCCATCCTACACGGTGGAGTTTTACAAGCCTTTTGCTTGGTAGGCTCAACGACAGCCTTTTGTCCTCTGGCAGGGCGAGCTGGACTCAATGTAACACAAAGTTTTGTGATAACTTAGATACAATTATTCTGACAAGTGTATTATTTATGTATTACTGGCCATTATAGGTAAAAAGTTGATCTATGCTTTATTTAAAACACACACACATACAAGCATTTAAATTGCGCGTTTGGGTTTTCGCCCTGTGTTGTGGCTTCCTCCCACATGGCAGAAATATGCACATTAGGTTAACTGGAAATTGTCTACAGATGTGAATGATTGTTCGGAGAAATGTGCCCTGCTCATTTTTTGTTAGCCTGTCAGTGAGCAAATCCATTGTATGTTAGCATCAAGCTAGCAGAATTCATTCTGTGTAATTGTATCGTTTTTTTTTTTTAGTTCCTACCAAATTATCATGATTCCTACATGTGTGTAGGGGCAGTATAGCTCGGTTGGTAGAGCGGCCTTGCCAGCAACTTGAGGGTTCCAGGTTCGAGCCCCGCTTCCGCCATCCTAGTCACTGCCGTTGTGTCCTTGGGCAAGACACTTTACCCACCTGCTCCCAGTGCCACCAAAACTGGTTTGAATGTAGAAATTAGATATTGGGTTTCACTATGTAAAGCGCTTTGAGTCACCTAGAGAAAAAGCGCTATATAAATATAATTCACTTCACTTGTACACTTCCTGTGTATATTAATGTACCTTCCATAATGTGCTTAGTTTTGTGGAGAATATCGATAAACCACCTCGTTATTTGTTTCATCTCTTACTCAAAGGACTGTTTACATGTTTGGGAAAGTATATTGCGATACATCAGGAAGGACATACAAGGTGCAACAGTACTGGCAAACCTCGGTTTTAGGGCCACTGTTTCGGTTCTTTTTCAGAATTTTTTTTTCTCTTGTTTTTTTTTTCATTTTGTTTGTTTTCAAAAACTGCAGGGGGTGTACTGAGTTTTACGAAGCTTTTCTTTCAAGTGAACATTAAAGGGGAACATTATCACAATTTCAAAAGGGTTAAAAACAATAAAAATCAATTCCCAGTGGCTTGTTGTATTTTTTGAAGTTTTTTTCAAAATGTTACCGGTCTCGGAATATCCCTAAATAAAGCTTTAAAGTGCCTTATTTTCGCTCTCTGCGAAGACACTGGCCATTTCCCTGTGACGTCACACAGTGCTGCCAATGTAAACAAACAATGGGAATACCACAGCAAGATATAGTGACATTAGCTCGGATTCAAACTCGGATTTCAGCGACTTAAGCGATTCAACAGATTACGCATGTATTGAAACAGATGGTTGGAGTATAAAAATATTGAAGAAGAAACTGAAGCTATTGAGCGAATAGCTATTGACGCTATTCATAGCCATAGCATGGCCGAATAGCTGCGTTAGCATCGCCGGTAAAATGTGCGGACCAAACGATCAGGACTTTCGCATCTTTTGACACTGGAGCAACTTAAATCCGTCGATTGGTAAGTGTTTGTTTCGCATTAAATGTGGGTGGAAGGAAACGTAATATAGTTGCAAATGCATCTGCAGGTTATCCATACATCTCTGTTCCATGTCTGCTTTAGCACCGCCGGTAAATAGCATGTTAGCATTGATTAGCTGGCAGTCACGCCGCGACCAAATATGTCTGATTAGCACACAAGTCAACATCAACAAAACTCACCTTTGTGATTTCGTTGACTATCGTTGCAAATGCATCTGCAGGTTATCCATACATCTCTGTGCCATGTCTGTCTTAGCATCGCCGGTCAAATGTGGAGACACTCTGGCACATTCAATGGGGGTCTGGCGGCAGACACTTTGGCATCTTGGGGCCAGTGGTGCAACTTGAATCCCTCCCTGTTAGTGTTGTTACACCCTCCGACAACACACCGACGAGGCATGATGTCTCTAAGGTTCCAAAAAATAGTCAAAAAAACGGAAAATAACAGAGCTGAGACCCGGTGTTTGTAATGTGTTGAAAATGAAAATGGTGGGTGTGTTACCTCGGCGACGTCACATTCTGACGTCATCGCCTCCAGCGCGATAAACAGAAAGGCGTTTAATTCGCCAAAATTCACCCATTTAGAGTTCGGAAATCGGTTCAAAAAATAGATGGTCTTTTTTCTGCACCATCAAGGTATATATTGACACTTACATAGGTCTGCTGATAATGTTCCCCTTTAACTAAACAACAGCTTCAAAAATGTGTCTCCTCAGTTCCCAAACGTTTACTGAGTGTTGTTAAAAGGAAAGGCCATGTAACACATTGGTAAAAATGCCCCTGTGCCAACTTGTTTGCAATGTGTTGCTGACATTAAATTCTAAGTTAATGATTATTTGCAAAAAAATATATACATGTTACTCAGTTGAAACGTTAAGTGTCTTGTCTCTGCAGTCTATTCAATTGAATATAAGTTGAAAAGGGTTTGCAGATCATTGTTTTCTCTTTTTATTTACTTTTTACACAACCTGCCAACTTCACTGCTTTTGGGTTTTGTTAATAGGGATGCACCGAAATGAAAATTTGTGACCGAAGCCCGAATACCGAATAATGAATGCAGTTTTTCACAATTTTTTAAATATTGCATAAATAGCCTAGAATAAATATTTAGACATGTTTTTCAAATAAAGTAATTTTTTATTGAATATTGACATTTTTTTAATATTCCAGTAGTCTTTGCTTTTCAAAAAAGGACAAAGTTTTTCATTTATATTAGGCCTTCAAACAAAACATGCATTCCAAAAAAAAAATTAAGTGCATTAAAGTGGATAAACCCACAACAAATGAATGATTGTCCTTTTGGCAAAAGTCTGCTTAGCCACAGTAGATATGCTAATAATGTAAACAGAAGGCTCAAGTAAATCTCAATTAAGTGTGTGCTTGTAACCTCATACACTTATACAGGTAGCCTACACAACAGGCTAATAATGTAAACAGAGGCCCCACTAAATCTCAATAAGTGTGTGCATGTAACCTCATACACTTATACAGGTACACAACATATCCCAACTTCACCGCACGTTGGTTGATTGCGTCACCGCGTCGAAAAATTGCGTCACACGTCACTATTAGGCCTTGTTTTTAACTCATTCCACCGAAGGCCGAATGTGGCTTTTTTTGCCATATTCGGCCGAATATATTCGGTTACCGATTAATTGGTGCATCCCTAGTTTTGTACAAGAAATATGAATTGCACTTTATATGGAATCATTTTCAAACAACTGAAGACCTTCCTCTGGAAGGCAAAACCTAAACAATTATGTAGAATTGCACATTGCATAGAAGTACATCAGAAAGCACAGTTTTAGTGAGTAGCTAACACAAAGTGTATGTGCACCACATATTCAGTGATCATGTTTCCCTCTTATCATCCATGATACTTTCACAGTAAATGATTCCACCAAAATAAGCTGCTTTTTAGTCAGTTTGTTTGTTGTTACGGTTTTGTTTGCCTTGTGAAGAGTTGCATTTCCCCCGCCGGGCTTGATGCTTCTGTTTCAGATGCTGTAATAAGCTTGTTGTGATTCTGTCTTTTTTAAAGGGGAACATTATCACAATTTCAAAAGGGTTAAAAACAATTAAAATCAGTTCCCAGTGGCCTGTTGTATTTTTTGAATTTTTTTTCAAAATTTTACCGGTCCCTGAATATCCCTAAAAAAAGCTTTAAAGTGCTTGATTTTTGCCATTTGCGGTGCAACTATCCATTTCCCTGTGACGTCATACAGTGCTGCCAATGTAAACAAACAATGGGAATACCACAGCAAGATATAGTGACATTAGCTCGGATTCAAACTCGGATTTCAGCGACTTAAGCGATTCAACAGATTACGCATGTATTGAAACGGATGGTCGGAGTATGAAAGTATTGAGCAAAGCGAGACCAGGTTGCTTGTAAATAAATACAATTTAAAAAAATAGAGGCAGCTCACTGGTAAGTTCTGCTATTTGAGCTATTTTTAGGACAGGCCAGCGGGCGACTCATCTGGTCCTTACGGGCGACCTGGTGCCCGCGGGCACCGCGTTGATGTAAACACTGATCCCTCATTCTTGCAAGACACAAAAGGAGTGGCCATGAAACACTGCAAACACATACATTACATAGAAGACAGTGTGTGAAAAGAAAAATATGTCATGGATCATGTCTGAACTGTAATGTTTTTATGTTGTATTTGTCCTGTAGACGTCCAGCAGATGATTGGTCATACGCAAGAACTTTTCCCTGAGCCGCTAGGTGAAGGCTCCACTTTGAAGCAAGAGCATCCAAGGTCCCCCCACATTAAAGAGGAAGAGGAGGAATTAGGAATAACTCAAGAAGCTGATCTCACCAAGTTGTCATTGACTGTTGTCTCTGTGAAGACTGAAGATGAGGACGAGAAACCAAAACTGGACACCCTCCTAGCTCCACTATCAGATTGTGAAGCTGAAGAGGAGGTTGAAGTAACTTTGAGCAGCGATACAGACTGTGAAGGTGATATGAAGACTCAAACTGACAACAAACACTCTGAATGCTCCAAAAAAAAGAGCGGTATAAAATGTTTCAGTTGCTCAGTTTGTGCGAAAAGCTTTACACTAAAGAACACTTTGACAGTACACATGAGAACACACACAGGAGAAAAACCTTTCAAGTGTTCAAGTTGCGGTAAAACATTTTCTCAAAAGATCAATTTGACAGCACACATGAGGTCACACACAGGAGAAAAACCATTCAATTGTCCAGAGTGCGGTAGAAATTTTGCTTACAATACCCATCTAACAAACCACATGAGAACACACACTGAAGAGAAACCATTCAATTGTTCAGTTTGCTGTAAAAGCTTCTCTCAAAAACCAATTTTGAATGAACACATGAGAATACACACGGGGGAAAAACCGTACACATGTTCAGTTTGTGGCAAAAACTTCACCCAGAAACAAACTTTGACAACACACACGAGAACACATACAGGAGAAAAACCATACAACTGTTCAGTGTGTGGCAAAAACTTCTCTCAAAAACAAACTTTGACCACACACATGAGAGCACACACAGGAGAAAACCCATTTAATTGTTCAATTTGTGGTAGAGCATTTTATCGTGAACTCAATTTGACTAGACACATGAGAACACACACAGGAGAAAAACCCTTTAAATGTACAGTTTGTGGTAAAAATATATCTCAAAAGGCTAATTTGGCCGCACACATGAGAACACACACAGGAGAGAAACCATTTAAATGTTTGGTTTGTGGTCAACATTTTTCCCAAAATATCCATTTGACTGTGCACATGAGAACGCACACAGGAGAAAAACCTTTCATGTGTTTAGTTTGTGGTCAAAGATGTACTCGGAAGAGTGATTTGACAACACACATGAGAACACACTCAGGAGAGAAACCATTCGATTGTTCTGTTTGTGGTCAAAACTTTGCCCGAAAACTGTATTTGACTGCACACATGAGAACACACACGGGAGCAAAAACATACACATGTTCAGTTTGTGGGAGAGGTTTTTCACGCAAGGAAAATTTGACTGGACACATGAGAAAACACACTGGAGAAAAACCCTTTAAATGTTCAGTTTGTGGGGAAAACTTTTCTCTCAAGACTTCTCTCACAGGACACATGAGAACACACAGTGGAGAAAAAAAGCCTTTAATTGTTCAATCTGTGGGAAAAGCTTTTTTTTCCGGGTGATGTATGAGGGGACACAATGGAAACACACACACAAAAAAAACATGTTCCACACGTGGCGTAAGAAAAATGCCAGACAATAAAAAATATGTTAAGATACAAGAACATACACCCGCTAAAATGTTCAAAGCTGCACTAAAATGAGCAAATTGTTTGATCCCAGGAGAAAAACCTTTTAGTTTCATCCATCCATCCACTTTTCTACCGCTTATTACCTTTGGGGTGGTGGGGGGCGCTGGTCCCTATCTCAGCTACAATCGGGTGGAAGGCGGGGTACACCCTGGACAAGTCACTACCTCATCGCAGCCTTTAGTTTCAGCATTCGTACAATAGCTTTTTCTGAAAAAATAGGCACATGTATGGTGTCTCAGCATCTGTTTAATTAAATTTTTAAATCTTTACCTCAAACTAAACATTAAGCAATTCTTTATACTGTTGGCGTTTTAATGTGTTAACTTAGTTGTCTTTTAAGTCCATCTGTTACAGAAAATTAAGCATTAAACATTTTTTGTCTCCTGTGAGTTCGACTGATGGTAAAAACAGCAACTACACAACTTTGACTTGTTGAGAACAACATGGATGGGGTTTCCCCTCCCCTTCCTTTTGGATTACAGAAGTGAGCATCAGTGATCATGAAGTTGTGTTCGTGTTATGTCAACCTTGTGTAATAGTGTTGTAGTTACAAGGAATCCCTGCTGAATTCACCCCAGGGCTGAATTTCCCCCCCAGGGATCAATAAAATACTTTGTATTCTATTATATTATATTTTATTGAACAACATTTACTTGTTTTGTTACAGATATCAAAACTCATGTGACACAAACATAAGCAGTTAACATGTAGTGTATCAGAATAATTTTCACAAAACTTACCAAGCAAAGAGGCTTGTAAAACTCCACTTTGTACGATGGGAAGCGACATGAAGGTGTCGGTTTCTTTAATCTATTGTAATCCACAGGAAGATCTTGTCTTGACCTGAGATCAAAAAAGCAGAGAGGAAGCAGGACCTGACGCAAGCTCCAGGCGTCTTTTCTTTGAACTGCTTTGTGACGGAGGGCAACAGCTCTTTACGACCCCCTCTCCCCTTAGAAACAGCTGTTGCCATGTAATCAGGGAAAGTTCAAATAGAAGAGGAGGCGTGCAATCCTTTTGTCAGAGCGTGGTGGAAGACTGTACAAGAGTACAGCCCAGACGTTTCTCCTCATTGAGCTGAATTGAATCCTGTCTCTGTTTAATTCCTTGCTGCTTGTCTGTTTAATAATGTCATCGGTGTTTGAACCTGATATAGTGTCCTCTTTTTGTATTATTTTTCTCAGTCCCCAATAATGTTTTATATACAAATAAAGTTTCCTAAAAGAGAAATTTATTGGCTATTTGATCTGGTCCGTTTTTGGCTGCTAAGTTCCGTCTTAGCTTCTGGGACTCGACGCGTGCCTTTTTGGACTTTACCTCAGTGCTAGTGTTAGCCTAGCTCCCTGCGCATTGCACGCGCTTTCTTTTGTCTTTGCATCAGTGTTCTTTTGTCATTTATATATTAAATCCGGCTCTTACCTGCTAGCTTGCTCGTCTGGTCCGATGCATCTTGAGTTGAAGACCTCCGCGCATCTCAAAGCCCGGTTTCAAACACAAAAGTATTGTATTTTCCTGGGGATAAAAAGCGCTATTGTTCACCTTGTGGCCACACCAGCATCACACTTGTACCAAAGCTGGCATAACAAGTGACATGTTTTATTGTAATAATCAAACCACAGCAGATATTTGCTTTTTATGTTTTATAACATACCGTATTTCCTTGAACTGCCGCTAGGACGCTAATTATTTTAAAACCTATTTTCACTCCGGCACTTACCAAAGGCATGCGGTAAATTTGGGCCTGCGCTTATAGATTTGAGTGTGATGTAAGGATACCATCATGAAAAGCACATTTGATTAAAAAAAAAACGTTGTTATGGTCTCACCTTAATTTATAAATGAAGTCTGTGCGCAGCTCCTTCTGATCAAAAGCATCGATAACTTGTTTATAGAAGTCTTCCTCCATGTGGCCCCAGATCTAAAATGAGTTTGACACACCTGGTCTAGAACTATACATTGATGTTTTATTTTTGATTTATTTCATCAGGAAAATGAAGTCAAAACGACAGCTGAGCCGCACACATCTTTGGTAGCAGTCATGGCGCCTGTTTACTCTCTTTCTACACGACTCGGACTGTGCACAAACTACAGTGACCCCTGCTGGCACAGTTAAGGCACTGACTACACAACCATGAATGGATGAACGTGGACCCCGACTTAAAGGGGAACATTATCACCAAACCTATGCAAGAGTCAATATATACCTTGATGTTGCAGAAAAAAGACCATGTATTTTTTTAACCGATTTTGAACTCTAAATGGGTGAATTTGGGCAAAATAAACGCCTTTCTGTTTATCGGTCTTTTAGCGATGACGTCAGAATGTGACGTCACCGAGGTAACACACCCGCCATATTCATTTTCACATTACAAACACCGGGTCTCAGCTCTGTTATATTCCGTTTTTTCGACTATTTTTTGGAACCTTGGAGACATCATGCCTCGTCGGTGTGTTGTCGGAGGGTGTAACAACACTAACAGGGAGGGATTCAAGTTGCACCACTGGCAAGAAATCCCCCGCCAGACCCCCATTGAATGTACCAGAGTGTCTTCAGATTTGACTGGCGATGCTAAGACAGACATGGCACAGAGATGTATGGATAACCTGCAGATGCATTTGCAACCATTAAGTCAACGAAATCACAAAGGTGAGTTTTGTTGATGTTGTTGACTTATGTGCTAATCAGACATATTTGGTTACGGCATGACTGCCAGCTAATCGATGCTAACATGCTACGCTAATCAATGCTAAAATACTATTTACGCTAGCTGTATGTACATTTGAAACTAGATACCCACATTTAATGCGAAACAAACACTTACCAATCGACGGATTTAAGTTGCTCCAGTGTCACAAGATGCGAAAGTCCTGATCGTTTGGTCCGCACATTTTACCGGCGATGCTAATAAGGCAGCCATGCTATGGGCCACTTCATTAGGTACACCCACGCTATGGCCGAATAGCGTCAATAGCTATTAGCTCAATAGCTTCAGTTTCTTCTTCAATACTTTCATACTCCGACCATCCGTTTCAATACATGCGTAATCTGTTGAATTGCTTAAGTCGCTGACATCCGAGTCTGAATCCGAGCTAATGTCGCTATATCTTGCTGTGGTAACCGCCATGTTGTTTGTATTGGCAGCACTGTGTGACGTCACAGAGAAATGGATAGTGGTTTCGAAGATAGCGAAAATAAGGCACTTTAAAGCTTTATTTAGGGATATTCTGGGACTGTTAAAATTAAGAAAAAAACTTCAAAAAATAAAACAAGCCACTGGGAACGTATTTTTATTGTTTTTAACCCTTTTGAAATGGTGATAATATTCCCCTATTGGGGTGTTACCATTTAGTGGTCAATTGTACGGAATATGTACTGTACTGTGCTATCTACTAAAAAAAGTTTCAATCTATCAATCAAAACCAATAAGCTTAGCGTTGAACTCACCAAAAAAAATCAGAAAGTAATGATTATTCCTTCCACATTCCATAAACTATTGATTTGATTTGATTTGTTAAATACAGAGGATTTAAAATATTTTAAATGACTAATTGGGCAAAATAGAAAAATAAAAACCTCTGTGACCTATTTTTTGTAATTGTTCATAGAAAACTAAAATAAATAAGATATTTTAGAATAAGGTAGAGTCGTTAAAAGTTTGTAACAATGAAAAAATAGGAGGTCCTTCATACCGACAGCCATCAGACTGCAGAATGCTTATGTTGCTTCTTGACTGCACTTAAATGTAGAATATATGTTTATATTATTCATATATTCTATAATATATAATAGATATATTATATTATTTATTATTATTATGGTGTATTGTGAGCTGTGGTATTGAATTTACCCCAGGGATCAATAAAGTACTTTCTATTCTATTCTATTCTATTCTATATCAAGAATAGAACTAGTTTAACAATTCAACATATCAGAATCAGAATCAGAATAATAATAAAAATGTTTTGTAAAAAGCACTTTAAATTGAGCAAACAACCTCAAAGTGCTACATTGTATTTAAAAAAAAAAAGATAATACTAATAAATACAAATAAAAACTAAAACTAGCACACATATATCTAAAAAAAAAGAAAAAAAAGGCTTTTTTAAAAAACAAAAAGAAGGGTGCCCCCCGAATTCGGAGGTCTAAGGCAGTGGTTCTCAAATGGGGGTACTTGCATGTATGCCAAGGGGTACGTGAAATTTTTCTATAAATATTCTAAAAATAGTAACCATTCAAAAATCCTTTATGAATATATTTATTGAATAATACTTCAACAAAATAAAGTTGAAGTTCATAAACTGTGAAAAGAAATACAACAATGCAATATTCAGTGTGGACAGCTGGATTTTTGGTGGACATGTTCCATAAATATTGATGTTAAAGATTTATTTTTTTGTAAAGAAATGTTTAGAATGAAGTTGATGAATCCAGATGGATCTCTATTACAATCCCCAAATAGCGACTTTAAGTTGATGATTACTTCTATGTGTAGAAATCTTTATTTATAATTGAATCACTTGTTTATTTTTCAACAAGTTTTTTGTTATATTTATATCTTTTTTTCCAAATAGTTCAAGAAACACCAGTACAAATGAGCAATATTTTTGCACTGTTATACAAACCCCGTTTCCATATGAGTTGGGAAATTAGATGTAAATATAAACAGAATACAATGATTTGCAAATCCTTTTCAACCCATATTCAGTTGAATATGCTACAAAGACAACATATTTGATGTTCAAACTGATGAAAATTTTTTTTTTGCAAATAATCATTAACTTTAGAATTTGATGCCAGCAACACGTGACAAAGAAGTTGGGAAAGGTGGCAACAAATACTGATAAAGTTGAGAAGTACTCATCAAACACTTATTTGGAACATCCCACAGGTGTGCAGGCTAATTGGGAACAGGTGGGTGCCATGATTGGGTATAAAAGCAGCTTCCATGAAATGCTAATAAATTCACAAACAAGGATGGGGTGAGGGTCACCAATTTGTAAGCAAATTGTCGAACAGTTTTAGAACAACATTTCTCAACGAGTTATTGCAAGGAATTTGTGGATTTTACCATCTACGGTACATAAAATCGTCAAAAGGTTCAGAGAATCTGGAGAAATCACTGCATGTAAGCGATGCTATTACAGACATTTGATCCCTCAGGCTGTATTGCATCATAAAACGACATCGGTGTGTAAAGGATATCACCACATGGCCTCAGGAACACTTCATAAAAACACTGTCACTAAATAAAGTTGGTTGCTACATCTGTAAGTGCAAGTTAAAACTCTGCTATGCAAAGTAAAACCCATTTATCAACAACACCGAGGAACGCCCCTAGCCTCGCTGGGCCCGAGCTCATCTAAGATGGAGTGTTGCAAAGTGGACAAGTGTTCTGCGGTCTGACGAGTCCACATTTCAAATTATATTTGGAAACTGTGGACGTGGTGTCCTCTGGAACAAAGAGGAAAATAACCATCTGGATTGTTATATGCGCATAGTGGAAAAGCCAGCATGTGTGATGGTATGGGGGTGTATTAGTGCCCAAGGCATGGGTAACTTACACATCTGTGAAAGCACCATTAATGCTGAATTGTCCATACAGGTTTTGAAGCAACATATGTTGTCATCAAAGCAACGTTATCATGGACGCCCCTGCTTATTTCAGCAAAACAATGCCAAGCCACGTGTTACAACAGCGTGGTTTTGTAGTAAAAGAGTGCGGGTACTTCCCTGGCCCGCCTGCAGTCCAGACCTGTCTACCATGAAAAATGTGTGGCGCATTATGAAGCGTAAAATACGACTGAAGCTCTACATAAAACAAGAATGAGAAAGAATTCCACTTTCAAAGTTTCAACAATTAGTTTCTCAGTTCCCAAACATTTATATAGTTTTGTTAAAAGAAAAGGTGATGTAACACAGTGGTGAACATGCCCTTTCCCAACTACTTTGGCACCTGTTGCAGCCATGAAATTCTAAGTTAATTATTATTTGCAAAAAAAATAAAGTTTATGAGTTTGAACATCAAATATCTTGTCTTTGTAGTGCATTCAACTGAATATGGGTAGAAAAGGATTTGTAAATCATTGTATTCTGTTTATATTTACATCTAACACAATTTCCGACCTCATATGGAAACAGGGTTTGTACAATTTAATAAATCAGAAACTGATGACATAGTGCTGTATTTTTTATCTCTTTTTTTCAAGCAAAAATGCTTTGCTCTTATTAGGGGGTACTTGAAGAAAAAAAAATGTTCAAAGGGGGTACTTTACTGAAAAAAGGTTGAGAACCACTGCTCTAAAGTTGGCCAGTAAGGTGACAATCATTGGCACTTTAACTTCATAAACTAATTTGAACGACGTCGATGGATAAAAGTTATTTTACGTGTTTTAAAGTAGAGTGTTTCAATATTTCATTTTATCAGTAAATACTTTTGCGAAACGCTTGTTTAAAATAAGAATGAGTAAGATGCCTTTATTGTGAAAAGAAAACAAAACGCTTTTTTAAAATGGCCGACTTTTCGCGCATGCGCAAACCGATCGAGCAGGTCAAAAGAAGCAAGATGGCGGACTGAAGGTGTTGTGGCTCGCTGAAGAAGTTTCACATAAACGAGCTCACACTTTTAAACATTCACACACATTCCTCTTTTCCTAAGTCTGCACTTTGACTTTGGAGCGACGGAGTGTGACCTGAGGTGAAGATTGAAGACGTGATAGAAGATGGACGACTACTGCTATGCTAAGATGGCGACGTCATGTCAAAGAGAACATTCCAGCAAATCACCAATGGAAATAAAGACCAAATATGGAGGTGAGTCGGTTGATGTTTCGTCATTTGAAAACTATTTCAAGTCCTGAAAAGAGCCTCGTTGATAAATTAGCCGACTATGTTGAAGAATGTAAAGAAAGAGCCGCCATGATTGTTAGCTTGAAGAAGGCAGTGGAGTTCACATCAGAGGAGATGAAAGAATGCAAAAGTCAAATCCATCCATCCATTTTCTACCGCTTATTCCCTTTCGGGGTTGCGGGGGGTGCTGGCGCCTATCTCAGCTACAATCGGGCGGAAGGCAGGGTACACCCTGGACAAGTCGCCACCTCATCAGTGGAGTTCGCATCAGAGGAGATGAAAGAATGCAAAAGTCAAATCCATCCATCCATTTTCTACCGCTTATTCCCTTTCGGGGCTGCGGGGGGTGCTGGCGCCTATCTCAGCTACAATCGGGCGGAAGGCAGGGTACACCCTGGACAAGTCGCCACCTCATCAGTGGAGTTCGCATCAGAGGAGATGAAAGAATGCAAAAGTCAAATCCATCCATCCATTTTCTACCGCTTATTCCCTTTCGGGGCTGCGGGGGGTGCTGGCGCCTATCTCAGCTACAATCGGGCGGAAGGCAGGGTACACCCTGGACAAGTC
The DNA here is from genome assembly GCF_033978795.1 of Nerophis ophidion. Taxonomy (NCBI): domain Eukaryota; kingdom Metazoa; phylum Chordata; class Actinopteri; order Syngnathiformes; family Syngnathidae; genus Nerophis; species Nerophis ophidion. The sequence goes on along the minus strand of NC_084611.1, from coordinate 5,100,666 downwards.
GCCACCTCATCGCAGGGCCAACACAGATAGTCAATAATAAACAAAATATATTTTGCAACCTTTTTGGCTGTGAGAGCCATGAAAGCCAAATATTTCACAATGTATTCCCGTAAGAGCCATATAACATTTTTCAACACTGAATACAACAAAATGTGTGCATTTTTAAGTATGACCAACATTTGTAGAGCTTAATAAGTATCTTATTCTTTTTAACAACATTGTTATTGTAAAAGTTAACCAATAATACGTATGATACTTCTTACCATTATTGCGACATCTTGAACAGGTGCGGTAGAAAACGGATGGTTGGATTAAAATGCATAAGAATGTTTTATAATTTGAACGTTATTTTTGAAACTGTGATTACCAGCGGAATTATTAATTACTTATCGTGTTAAGCAATGTCAGTTAAGATTTATCCGAGAACCAGATGCAGAAGGGATGCACCGATTAATCGGTAATCAGAGGTGGGTAGAGTAGCTAGAAATTGTACTCAAGTAAGAGTACTGTTACTTTAGAGATGTATTACTCAAGTAAAAGTAAGGAGTAGTCATCCAAATATTTACTTGAGTAAAAGTAACAAGTATGTTGTGAAAAAACTACTCAAGTACTGAGTAACTGATGAGTAACCTGTTTGTTTAATGATTACGGCAACAAATAATGCACAAAAACATAAGAATAGCAATGAGCAAATTCAGAGCCAGGAATATCTCTTAAGCAACTAAAACAATAATATATTTTAAATAATAATGCATTAAAATAAAAATTTAAGGCAAATTAAGCCACAATAACTTAACAGCACCATAGGCTCAGTAGGCATTGATTGATTGATTGATACTTTTATTAGTAGATTGCACAGTACATATTCCGTACAATTGACCACTAAATGGTAACACCCCAATAAGTTTTTCAACGTTAATCAATTACTTAATAAATGACCAAGTCGAGGTGATCTACCTCATATATACACACACACACACATATATATACAGTATGTATATATATACATATATATATATACATACATACACACACACACATATATATATATATATATATATATATATATATACAGTATATAATTTATAGTTATTTATTTTGCCGTTTTTGTTGACATGTTAAAGGTGTTTTAATGAATATACGTGCATGTTTAACATATAGATTCCTATCTTTCATGAAGACAAGAATATAAGTTGGTGTATTACCTGATTCTGATGACTTGCATTGATTGGAATCAGACAGTATAGTGCTGATAATGTCCACATTTTCAAAAGAAGAGAAAATAAGTTCCTCTTTTCTGTCTAATACCACATGAAAGTCGTTGGTTTTTGGCATCTTATTTGTCCAGCTTCCATATTCGTTTTTATACACTTTACAAGAAATACATTGGCGGCAAAGTCCGTAGTTTGCTAGCTTGTTTGCGCTGGCTTTCGGAGACTCTTATTTTGTTAGCGCAGGCGCGATGGAGCGGCGCTTTTATTGTGAAGACAGGAACTGTGCGATCAGTCTTTAGGCTTTTGACGGGAAGTACGGTTGAAATAAAAAGTGTCTTTTTTCCTTTACACTTTTGATTGATTGATTGAAACTTTTATTAGTAGATTGCACATTACAGTACATATCCTGCACAATTGACCACTAAATGGTAACACCCCA
>NC_084611.1:5056513-5096513 GCF_033978795.1 Nerophis ophidion | reverse complement strand
ATTTCAGTTCAAAAATGTTTAAATGTCAAATGTTTGAATAATAACTGTCAGTTTACTGTAGTGTGCCATCTGTACTACTATAAGAGTACATCTTTTCTAGTGTTTCATTGAAAATAAAACCGCAAAGTCCATTTGGCTGTCATCTGTTTTAATTATGAGACACAATTTTGTCAAAGTCATTATTTTTATTTTCATGATTGAAAAAAGAAAATCTTACTTTGTAAAAGTAGTTTTATACTCGTGAGTGTTGTTGACACAGCTTTGCAACACTCGATATTCTAGTTCCAAGCATGTTTTACTCAATATAGGTCATCAAGTGTCGGCAACCAGCTGTAATATCTTACTGAGATCATTTAGAACCAAAACCCTTAAAACAAGTCAAATACTAACATAAAATCTGCTAAGTGAGAAGAGTGATCTTATCAGACAGAAAATAAGCAAATATCGCCCTTATTTGACATATTTCATCTTACTTAGATTTTAGTTTTTGCAGTGTGTAAAGTTAAATTGCAAACTGCTAAAATGATGCACCTCGCAAACTGTGACCTGTTAAGATCGTACAACAATTGTTTTCTCGACATAAGAGGAGAGAAAAAAAATACTTAAAACGTTTATATGAACGTACGACAACATTTTATTATATCAGTATGTGGAGTTACGTGGATTAAATAAAGAAATCCATGTACTAATATAATCTAGTTTAGTAAACTGTTCTAACGCTAAAGTGTTTACAAACAACAAAGAAGAAGAACCATGATAAACATTTTGAACTCATTGATAATCTTTTTCAAATACAAACTTACGTCACTATTTGTTATTTATTTAATTGTATCATTCATGCAGTATGTTGAGAACATGAAGTGAACAAAAAGTGTACGGGTGATCAAACAAAACTAAACATTGTACAGGAAGACGGAAGAGGAGCGCTGATGGGTCAAACAAATGTATACTTTGATGTTGCAGAAAAAAGACCATGTGTTTTTTTAACCGATTTCCGAACTCTAAATGGGTGATTTTTGGCAAATAAACGGCTTTCTGTTTATCGCTCTTTTAGCGATGACGTCAGAAGGTGACGTCACCGAGGTAACACACCCGCCTTATTCATTTTCACATTACAAACACCGGGTCTCAGCTCTGTTATTTTCCTTTTTTTTCGACTATTTTTTGGACATCATGCCTCGTCGGTGTGTTGTCGGAGGGTGTAACAACACTAACGGAGGGATTCAAGTTGCACCACTGGCCAGCAATCTGCCGCCAGACCCCCATTGAATGTGCCAGTGTCTGCGGGCCATGCTAAGACAGACATGGCACAGAGATGTATGGATAACCTGCAGATGCATTTGCAACAATAAAGTCAACGAAATCACAAAGGTGAGTTTTGTTGATGTTGTTGACTCATGTGCTAATCAGACATATTTGGTCACGGCATGACTGCCAGCTAATCGATGCTAACATGCTACGCTAATCGATGCTAACATGCTATTTACGCTAGGTGTATGTACATTTGAAACTACATACCCACATTTAATGCGAAACAAACACTTACCAATCGACGGATTTAAGTTGCTCCAGTGTCACAAGATGCGAAAGTCCTGATCGTTTGGTCCGCACATTTTACCGGCGATGCTAATAAGGCAGCCATGCTATGGGCCACTTCATTAGGTACACCCACGCTATGGCCGAATAGCGTCAATAGCTATTCGCTCAATAGCTACAATTTCTTCTTCAATTTCGTTTTCGCTATCTGCCTCCATACTCCGACCATCTGTTTCAATACATGCGTAATCTGTTGAATCGCTTAAACCGCTGAAATCCGAGTCTGAATCCGAGCTAATGCCGCTATATCTTGCTGTGGTAAGTTGCTCCAGTGTCACAAGATGCGAAAGTCCTGATCGTTTGGTCCGCACATTTTACCGGCGATGCTAATAAGGCAGCCATGCTATGGGCCACTTCATTAGGTACACCCACGCTATGGCATAATAGCGTCAATAGCTATTCGCTCAATAGCTTCAATTTCTTCTTCAATTTCGTTTTCGCTATCTGCCTCCATACTCCGACCATCTGTTTCAATACATGCGTAATCTGTTGAATCGCTTAAACCGCTGAAATCCGAGTCTGAATCCGAGCTAATGTCGCTATATCTTGCTGTGGTAACCGCCATTTTGTTTGTATTGGCAGCACTGTGTGACGTCACAGGGAAATGGATAGTGGTTTCGGAGATAGCGAAAATAAGGCACTTTAAAGCTTTATTTAGGGATATTCCAGGACCGGTAAAATTTTGAAAAAAACTTCAAAAAATACAACAAGCCACTGGGAACTGATTTTTATTGTTTTTAACCCTTTAGAAATTGTGATAATGTTCCCCTTTGAGGAACTCCGGACTGATCTCATCTACCCCTTGGGCCTTGCCGCCGAGGAGCTTTTTAACTACCTCAGCAACCTCAGCCCCAGAAATAGGAGAGTCCACCACAGATCCCCCAGGCACCGCTTCCTCATAGGAAGACATGTTGGTGGGATTGAGGAGGTCTTCGAAGTATTCCCTCCACCAATCCACAACATCCGCAGTCGAAGTCAGCAGAACACCATCCGCACCATACACGGTGTTGATAGTGCACTGCTTCCCCTTCCTGAGGCGGCGTATGGTGGTCCAGAATCGCTTCGAAGCTGTCCGGAAGTCACTTTCCATAGCTTCCCTGATGAACTGTCCTAGTTTTTACCCCCACGACCGCTGGAGCCGCACACCACTTGGCCCGTCGGTACCAGTCCACTGCCACCGGAGTCCTATGAACCAAAAGAACCCGATAGGACTCCTTCTTCAGCTTGACGGCATCCCTCACCGCTGGTGTCCACCACCGGGTTCTGGGATTACCGCCACGACAGGCACCAACAACCTTGCGGCCACAGCTCCAATCAGCCGCCTCGACAATAGAGGTTCGGAACATGGTCCACTCGGACTCAATGTCCAGCACCTCCCTCGTGACATGTTCAAAGTTCTTCCGGAGGTGGGAATTGAAACTCTCTCTGACAGGAGACTCTGCCAGACGTTCCCAGCAGACCCTCACAATGCGTTTGGGCCTCCCAGGTCTGTCCGGCATCCTCCCCCACCATCGCAGCCAACTCACCACCAGGTGGTGATCGGTAGAAAGCTCCGCCCCTCTCTTCACCCGAGTGTCCAAAACATGAGGCCGCAAATCCGATGACACAACTACAAAGTCGATCATGGAACTGCGGCCTAGGGTGTCCTGGTGCCAAGTGCACATATGGACACCCTTATGTTTGAACATGGTGTTTGCTATGGACAATCTGTGACGAGCACAGAAGTGCAATAACAAAACACCACTTGGGTTTGGATCTGGGCGGCCATTCTTCCCAATCACGCCTTTCCAGGTTTCACTGTCGTTGCCAACGTGAGGGTTGAAGTCTCCCAGTAGGACAAGGGAATCACTCAGGGGAGCACTTTCAAGTACTCCCTCGAGTGTACCCAAAAAGGGTGGGTACTATGATCTGCTGTTTGGTGCGTAAGCACAAACAACAGTCCGGACCCGTCCCCCCACCAGGCGGAGGGAGGCTACCCTTTCGTCCACTGGGTTGAACTCCAACGTGCAGGCTTTGAGCCGGGAGGAAACAAGAATTGCCACCCCAGCCCGTCGCCTCACTGCCGGCAACGCCAGAGTGGAACAGAGTCCAGTCCCTCTCGAGAGAAGTGGTTCCAGAGCCCTTGCTGTGCGTCGAAGTGAGTCCGACTACATCCAGCCGGAACTTCTCTACCTCGCGCACTAGCTCAGGCTCCTTCCCCCCCAGCGAGGTGACGTTCCACGTCCCAAGAGCTAGCTTCTGTAGCCGAGGATCGGACCGCCAAGTGCCCTGCCTTCGGCTGCCGCCCAGCTTACATCGCACACGACCTCTATGGCCCCTCCCACCGGCCTCTAAGGCCCCTCCCATGAGTGGTGGGCCTATTGGAGGGAAGCACAGTAGGCAATGATCCAATTTTTAAAAAGTATTTGTTAGGAAAATCGTTATTTGGCCGCTATTGTCTTACAGTAGAGGGCTAAAGTAGCTACACAAAAACTTTCTAACGTACTGTTTTTTTTTGTTTTTTTTTTATTAAATCAACATAAAATAATACAAGATACACTTACAATTATTTGTGCACCAACACAACCTCTCCCCCATTTACTTATTCACACAAAAGGGGTTGTTTCTTTCTATTATCAATACTCTGGTTCTTACTATATATATATATATATATATATATATATATATATATATATATATATATATATATATATAAATACAGTCCCTGAAGCACACATGGTTGTGTGCTGCTGGTCCACTAACATTTTTAATAATTACAATTTTTTTTATGTAATTTTTTTATATTGTTTTACTTTCTTTTTTATTCAAGAACATTTTTTTTTTTTTTTTTTTTTAAAAGGACCTCATCTACACCAGACCAGGTTGTCAATGACATTAGATTGTGTTAAGGGTTCTTAAAGGGGAACATTATCACAATTTCAAAAGGGTTAAAAACAATAAAAATCAGTTCCCAGTGGTTTGTTGTATTTTTTGAAGTTTTTTTTTTAATTTTACCGGTCTCGGAATATCCCTAAATAAAGCTTTAAAGTGCCTTATTTTCGGCTCTCTGCGAAGACACTGGCCATTTCCCTGTGACGTCACACAGTGCTGCCAATGTAAACAAACAATGGGAATACCACAGCAAGATATATCGGATTCAAACTCGGATTTCAGCGACTTAAGCGATTCAACAGATTACGCATGTATTGAAACGGATGGTTGGAGTATGAAAATATTGAAGAAGAAACTGAAGCTATTGAGCGAATAGCTATTGACGCTATTCATAGCCATAGCATGGCCGAATAGCGCGTTAGCATCGCCGGTAAAATGTGCAGACCAAACGATCAGGACTTTCGCATCTTGTGACACTGGAGCAACTTAAATCCGTCGATTGGTAAGTGTTTGTTTCGCATTAAATATGGGTGGAAGGAAACGTAATATAGTTGCAAATGCATCTGCAGGTTATCCATACATCTCTGTGCCATGTCTGCTTTAGCACCGCCGGTAAATAGCATGTTAGCATCGATTAGCGTAGCATGTTAGCATCGATTAGCTGGCACTCAACATCAACAAAACTCACCTTTGTGATTTCGTTGACTATCGTTGCAAATGCATCTGCAGGTTATCCATACATCTCTGTGCCATGTCTGCTTTAGCATCGCCGGTAAATAGCATGTTAGCATCGATTAGCGTAGCATGTTAGCATCGATTAGCTAGCAGTCACGTCGCAACCAAATATGTCTGATTAGCAAATAAGTCAACATCAACAAAACTCACCTTTGTGATTTCGTTGAATGTATCGTTGCAAATGCATCTGCAGGTTATCCATACATCTCTGTGCCATGTCTGTCATCGCCGGTAAAATGTGGAGACACTTTGGTACATTCAACGGGGGTCCGGCGGCAGATTTCTTGCCAGTGGTGCAACTTGAATCCCTCCCTGTTAGTGTTGTTACACCCTCCGACAACACACCGTCGAGGCATGATGTCTCCAAGGTTCCAAAAAATAGTCGAAAAAACTGAAAATAACAGAGCTGAGACCCGGTGTTTGTAATGTGTTGAAAATGAAAATGGTGGGTGTGTTACCTCGGCGACGTCACATTCTGACGTCATCGCCTCCAGAGCAATAAACAGAAAGGCATTTAATTCGCCAAAATTCACCCATTTAGAGTTCGGGAATCGGTTAAAAAAATATATGGTCTTTTTTCTGCACCATCAAGGTATATATTGACGCTTACATAGGTCTGCTGATAATGTTCCCCTTTAAGTCGTTTTTCGGATAATCCAGGGTTTGTGGGTGAAGCAGGACTCCTCTTTGCCCACACTCGTAGCGACTTCTTCACAGTTGAAGGCGCATTACCATGAATCATAAGGTAAGGAAGGCACTTGTAGTGACTTGTGCTGGTTAAAGCAAACAACAAGAGAGCATGTTCCTTCTCTGGGTTTTAATGTGAACGTGTTGCGGTACAGTACATAGAAAATGTGTGGCGAGTTCAAGGAGAAACATCTCATAGATCATGTCTGAATTTAATTTTGTGTTTGTGTCCTGCAGACGTCCAGCAGACGATTGGTCATTCAGAACAACTTCCTCCTCGGGCAAATGAAGAGGGCGACGCTTTTAACCAAGAGAGTCCAAGGTCGCCCCACATTAAAGAGGAAGAGGATGAATTCTGGATAACACAGGAAGCTGATTACACCAACTTGCCACTGACTATCATCTCTGTGAAGACTGAAGATGATGAAGAGAAACCACAAGTAGACAACCTCCTAGCTCCACTATCAGATAGTGAGGCCCAAGACAACGTTGAAAAACCTTTAAGCAGCGATACAGACTGTGAAGTTGATATGAGGACTCACACTGACGACAAACATTACAACTGTTCTAAAAAGACAGTTAAAAAACATTTTAACTGCTCAATTTGTGCTAAAAGCTTTACTAAAAAGAGCAGTTTTACGCAACACATGAGAACACACACAGGGGAAAAACCATTTGATTGTTCATTTTGCGGCAAAACATTTTCCCAAAAGATTAATTTGACAGCACACATGAGATCACACACTGGAGAAAAACCATATAATTGTTCAGTGTGTGGTAGAAATTTTTCCTATAATACCCATTTGACAAACCACATGAGAACGCACACGGGAGAAAAACCATTCAGCTGTTCAGTATGTGGGAAAAGATATTCTCGGAAGAGTGAATTGATAATACACATTAGAACGCACACGGAGGAGAAACCATTCATTTGTTCAGTCTGTGGTAGAAACTTCTCTCAAAAACAAACTTTGACTGCACATATGAGAACACACACGGGAGAAAAGCCGTTCAAATGTTCCATTTGTGGTAAAAAATGTTCTCAGAAGACCAATTTGACAGCACACATGAGAACACACACAGGAGAAAAACCATTCAACTGCTCAGTCTGTGATAAAGTTTTTTCCTATAAAATCCACTTGACAACTCACTTGAGAACACACACAGGAGATAAAACATTTAATTGTTCTGTGTGTAGGAAAGGCTTTTATCGTAAAACTGATTTAACGAGACACATGAGAACACACACTGGCGAGAAGCCATTTCAATGTTTAGTTTGTGGTCAAAATATTTCTCAAAAGGCTTATTTGACAGCACATATGAGAACGCACTCGGGAGAGAAACCATTTAAATGTTCAGTTTGTGGTCAAAATTTTGCCCGCAATAGCCATCTGACTGTACACATGAGAACACACACAGGGGAAAAACCGTTTATTTGTTCAATTTGCAGTAAGAAATGTTCTCGCAAGAGTGATTTGACAGCACACATGAGAACGCACACAGGAGAGAAACCATTTGATTGTTCGGTCTGCGGTCAAAACTTTGCCCGAAGACAATATTTGACTGGACACATGAAAACACACACAGGAGAAAAAAGCTTCAATTGTTCAGTTTGCGGGAGAAGTTTTTCTCGCAAGGAAAATTTGGCCGGACACATGCGAACGCACACTGGAGAAAAACCCTTTAAATGTTCGGTTTGTGGGAAAAACTTTGCTCTCAAGACTCAACTCACAGGACACATGAGAACACACACCGGAGATAAACCCTTTAATTGTTCAGCTTGCGGAAAAAGCTTTTATACCAGGCGAGGTCTGAGGCGGCACACACTGAAACACGCAATTGAACAAAACTAGTAGCTCGTGTATTATAAGAACCATGCCAGACAATAATATATGTTAGAACACAAAAACACACACCGGAGAAAAAATGCGAGTTGTCCAGTTTGTGTTACAAATTAAACTTAAAAGAGCAATTTGTTTGATCATATGAGAGAAACCCTTTCGTTTCAGAGTTTTTCTGGAAAAATGGCCCAACATGTAATGTATTTCAGCATGGATCGAATCAAAATTGTCAGTGTTCAAACCTTTATCCCAAAATCGAGACGATTCTTTATTCTGTGTGCAATTTAATGTGTTAGCTCAGTAGTTTTCCAAGTTAATCGATTACAGCAAACTAAGCATGGATTTTTTAATTATTTTTTTTTAATTCGCGAGTTAGAGTGATGCTTAAAACCTAGCAGCGACACAACTTTGATTTGTTGACAACTTGGATGGTGTTTTCCTCGCCTTTTTGAATTACAGAAGTGTACAACAATGATCATGAAATATTGTTTTTTGTTGTGACAATCTTGTGTAATAGTGTTGAACGTGCACACAGAGTGTAAATAAAAACTCACAAACAAGAGACCACGACAATGTGGCGTCCTCTGATTCTCAGTTTCTTTGTAAATATCTGTGCTGGAACCTTTCCAGTTTCAGCCCCTCTAAAATAGGCTTAATGACGCCCATGATGGAGAAGTTTTGAATGTACAGTCTTAACAGTTTTTAATGATTCTCAAAGATTCAAAGTTTAAAGTCCACAAAACGGAAGTTGAGTTTGGAGCTATGGAGTGTTATCTGAAGTGAAGATTGAAGACATTGTGGTGACTCAGAAACAGAAATACTTGAATAATCCCCGTGGGGAAAATACCATTCTAGCACAATCCCATTCAAGAGTGGACAAACATTACAGGGAGACAGAACAGGATCAAACATAATGCGAAACAAACAGAGATGTATGGATAACCTGCAGATGCATTTGCAATGATACATTCAACGAAATCACAAAGGTGAGTTTTGTTGATGTAGACTTATTTGCTAATCAGACATATTTGGTCGCGGCGTGACTGCCAGCTAATCGATGCTAACATGCTATTTACCAGCGGTGCTAAAGCAGACATGGCACAGAGATGTATGGATAACCTGTAGATGCATTTGCAACTATATTACGTTTCCTTCCACCCACATTTAATGCGAAACAAACACTTACCAATCGACGGATTTAAGTTGCTCCAGTGTCAAAAGATGCGAAAGTCCTGATCGTTTGGTCCGCACATTTTACCGGCGATGCTAACGCAGCTATTCGGCCATGCTATGGCTACGAATAGCGTCAATAGCTATTCGCTCAATAGCTTCAGTTTCTTCTTCAATATTTTCATACTCCAACCATCTGTTTCAATACATGCGTAATCTGTTGAATCGCTTAAGTCGCTGAAATCCGAGTTTAAATCCGAGCTAATGTCACTATATCTTGCTGTGGTATTCCCATTGTTTGTTTACATTGGCAGCACTGTGTGACGTCACAGGGAAATGGCCAGTGTCTTCGCAGAGAGACGAAAATAAGGCACTTTAAAGCTTTATTTAGGGATATTCCGAGACCGGTAAAATTTTGAAAAAAACATCAAAAAATACAACAAGCCACTGGGAACTGATTTTTATTGTTTTTAGCCCTTTTGAAATTGTGATAATGTTCCCCTTTAACCTTGTTAGAGGTCCTGAACCCCACCAGTTTCATGTGCGTGTTCACCGAATCCTTCTTTAGTGAAAGATAAAATGTTTTTTTTTTATTCTCAAATTCAACACAAGGTTATATGATTTTTTTTTTCACTGGTGCACAAAATGAACCGTGCATGAACATCAGCTTGTTTAAAGAACAAAACCAACACACTGCATGAACTCACAACAAATGACAAAATCAGTTTGACTTCTGCTGTTGCCGCATCCATAACATGCCGATAGGGAGAAGTTTTTATGTACACCAGGCCTGGGCAATTATTTATACTCGGGGGCCACATTTTGAGAAAAAAATGTCTCTGGGGGCCGGTATATCTATTTTTAGGAACACTAATACAAAACCTTGCAATAATGTCAGATCAAATGCCAAAAACGTTATGACGGACCGACCGCTTTAAAAAAACAGAATGCAATTTTACATTTTTTTTTACTGAATGAGACACTCGGAATGTACATGAAAATAAAGAATGTGGGATTTACAATATTATCTATGAAGGATAAAACACTGAATATTGACAACATATGAACGTCAGCCCCACCCCCCCTCCATCCACATATTTTACAATCAAGGAAAACACAACAAAAATGCAACAAACTGCGAAATATGAATGCAAATGGTAAAAAAACAAATCAATCAATCAATCAATCAATCAATGTTTATTTATATAGCCCTAAATCACAAATGTCTCAAAGGGCTGCACAAATCATTACGACTACGACAAAAGGGCAAGGAAAACTCACACCCAGTGGGCAGGGAGAATTCACATCCAGTGGGACGCCAGTGACAATGCTGACTATGAGAAACCTTGGAGAGGACCTCAGATGTGGGCAACCCCCACCCCCAGCAATGGATGTCGAGCGGGTCTAACATGATACTGTGAAAGTTCAATCCATAGTGGCTCCAACACAGCCGCGAGAGTTCAGTTCAAAGTGGATCCAAGACAGCAGCGAGAGTCCCGTCCACAGGAAACCATCCCAAGCGGAGGCGGATCAGCAGCGTAGAGATGTCCCCAACCGATACACAGGCGAGCGGTCCATCCAGGGTCTGGACTCTGGACAGCCAGTACTTCATCCATGGTCATCGGACCGAACCGCCTCCACAAGGGAGGGGGGGGACATAGGAGAAAAAAGAAAAGAAGCGGCAGATCAACTGGTCTAAAAAGGAGGTCTATTTAAAGATTAGAGTATTCAAATGAGTTTTAAGGTGAGACTTAAATGCTTCTAAAAAACAACTAAAATCTGATATATATGAATATATTGTAAAAATCTCTTTCCACGTCTGTCCCTGACACCCGCATTTTAGGCTCTGGAAACCCTCCCCACCCACAGTGTTTGGTGCCTGGTGTGAGCTGCTGTTACTTAGATGACCAAAGTAATTAATTACATTACCATAGCAACTAGTATATCATGCAAAAGCGCAGATTTCTACCATTGAAATACTTAGTTTAGTTCAAGACTTACGATCATTATAAAACATGAGTTGATATCATAATGAAAGCTACACTTTCCATCTTAAAGGGGAACATTATCACAATTTCAAAAGGGTTAAAAACAATAAAAATCAGTTCCCAGTGGCTTGTTGTATTTTTTGAAGTTTTTTTCAAAATTTTACCGGTCTCGGAATATCCCTAAATAAAGCTTTAAAGTGCTTGATTTTCGCAAATTTGCGATGCCACTACCCATTTCCCTGTGACGTCACACAGTGCTGCCAATGTAAACAAACAATGGGAATACCACAGCAAGATATAGCGACATTAGCTCGGATTCAAACTCGGATTTCTGCGACTTAAGCGATTCAACAGATTACGCATGTATTGAAACAGATGGTTGGAGTATGAAAATATTGAAGAAGAAACTGAAGCTATTGAGCGAATAGCTATTGACGCTATTCATAGCCATAGCATGGCCGAATAGCTGCATTAGCATCGCCGGTAAAATGTGCGGACCAAACGATCAGGACTTTCGCATCTTTTGACACTGGAGCAACTTAAATCCGTCGATTGGTAAGTGTTTGTTTCGCATTAAATGTGGGTGGAAGGAAACGTAATATAGTTGCAAATGCATCTGCAGGTTATCCATACATCTCTGTGCCATGTCTGCTTTAGCACCGCCGGTAAATAGCATGTTAGCATCGATTAGCATAGCATGTTAGCATCGATTAGCTGGCAGTCAACATCAACAAAACTCACCTTTGTGATTTCTGTGACTTTATCGTTACAAATGCATCTGCAGGTTATCCATACATCTCTGTGCCATGTCTGCTTTAGCACCGCCGGTAAATAGCATGTTAGCATCGATTAGCGTAGCATGTTAGCATCGATTAGCTGGTAGTCAACATCAACAAAACTCACCTTTGTGATTTCGTTGACTATCGTTGCAAATGCATCTGCAGGTTATCCATACATCTCTGTGCCATGTCTGCCTTAGCATCGCCGGTCAAATGTGGAGACACTCTGGCACATTCAATGGGGGTCTGGCGGCAGACACTTTGGCATCTTGGGGCCAGTGGTGCAACTTGAATCCCTCCCTGTTAGTGTTGTTACACCCTCCGACAACACACCGATGAGGCATGATGTCTCCAAGGTTCCAAAAAATAGTCAAAAAAACGGAAAATAACAGAGCTGAGACCCGGTGTTTGTAATGTGTTGAAAATGAAAATGGTGGGTGTGTTACCTCGGCGACGTCACATTCTGACGTCATCGCCTCCAGACCGATAAACAGAAAGGCGTTTAATTGGCCAAAAATCACCCATTTAGAGGTCGGAAATCGGTTTAAAAAATATATGGTCTTTTTTCTGCACCATCAAGGTATATATTGACGCTTACATAGGTCTGCTAATAATGTTCCCATTTAAGCTAGATATATAGATAGTACTTTATTAAATGTTGGCTGTTGGAACCGTTCAAATCACCAAGAGAACACACGTTTCTCTTGAGTTTTCCGAGAGGTACTCAAAAAGGGCAAAAGAGTGAAAGATTTTACAAAAAACGACAATAAACATGTCAGGCCCTCCAGACCGAGACAGCGGGGTTTGCAGTGATCACTTTGCTAAACTTTGGTTTGATATACTTTTAATGTTGAGTAGTTCCCATCTAAGTTTTATCTTGCTATTGATTGTATTTCATCTCAGTATGGGGTTCTTAAAATGCAGTTTTGCAATGAGTCTTTTGAAAAGCACCAACTCATCGAGTCAAAATAAAAGCAAGCAAATGTGAGCAAAAACTAAAAGATTTAAGTTTTTTTTTTTTACCAAAGGCAAAAATTCTAAATGAAGCTTTCAGCACGTACACAATGTTGACATCTTTAGTTATATTTTCATAAACAATCATAAAATAATCTTTCAGCACGAACACAACATACTGTGTACTGTGTCTTCTAAAAGCAAACTTAAAACTAATTTATTTGTTCAGGCTTTTAATTAACTACTCTTGGACTGCTATGATTTTTTTTAACAATCTTTTATTTTGTATACATTTATATTGGGTTTTATTATGTGTTTTTTCTTGTCTATTTAAATCGTTTTTTTTTTTATTGTGAGTAATTTCTGTGATTTTAAGTATGTTGTGAGGCCCTTTGTGGCTTTTTGTCTTTTTGTCTGCCAAACAAATAAATGTTACTTCCATTTACTTAACCTCTCAAGGTCCAAGCTGTTTGTTTACATGCTTTTTATTTTTTTTTCTTTGCTATTTGGGCTTATTGGACCCTAATTACAATAAAAACTAAGAATCATATTTTGATATGATGTACTTAGTCCATAAGTACACAAATGTGTACTTCATGTTTAGTGACATTTTAATTCTTATGTTTACACTTTTTTTTTCCAAATTCCATTGTATGTTATATTCTTCTGACACCACCAGGCGGCAGTATAAGTGTCCACATAAGCGGCCATAAGACCCCAATTCAGTAGTGTACATAATTTTGGAAATAAGAGCTAAAAGGTGCTGTCCACGCATGTGGCCACTAAGGCCTTTGTTAATTAAATAATGATATACCGTATTTCCTTGAATTGCAGCAGGGCATATAGTATGCTGCCGGGTCAAACTCGCTTCCCAGAATAATTAGCGCATGCTTAGTATTACCGGCTGGTCAAACTCGTGACATCACGAGTGACACTTCCTTTGTCATCATTTTCAAAATGGAGGAGGCTGATTTCACTACCGGTCATTTGAAATCGCATTGAGGGAAGAAGATTAAGAGCTATTCAGTAGGATTTAAGGTCCAAGCTTACATCACACTCAAATTTTTACTGCATGCCTTTGGTAAGTGCCGGAGTGAGAAGAGGTTTTAAAATAATTAGCGCATGCTTACTTTTACCGCATGCCTTTGGTAAGCACAGGAGTGTGAAGAGGTTTTAAATTAATTAGCGCCCCGGTGGCAATTCAAGGAAATACGGTATATGACATTTGATAATTTAAGTGATTGAAAACATTATTAAAGCATTTAAAATAGCTGATTGCTAATTACTCCAGATAGAAAATGCAAACATCTAATTAAAAAAAAAAATTAACAACCATGTTCTGATAAAAAAATAACATATATTTTATGAATTTATCATAATAATGAACAATAATGTAAAGTAGTGAAGTGAATTATATTTATATAGCGCTTTTCTCTAGTGACTCAAAGCGCTTTACATAGTGAAACCCAATATCTAAGTTACATTTAAACCAGTGTGGGTGGCACTGGGAGCAGGTGGGTAAAGTGTCTTGCTCAAAGACACAACGGCAGTGACTAGGATTGCAGAGGCGGGAATCGAACCTGCAACCCTCAAGTTGCTGGCACGGCCACTCTACCAACCGAGCCATACCGCCCCCCTAGATTCGGACTATTCAACTTAGAAGCATATATCATTTTGCAAAAACCGTTGTTTAAAAATAAAACAGTAAAATGCTTTTATTTTGAAAACAACGGCCGTACAATATATGAACGGAAGTGGTTGACTTTTGACGCATGCGCAAACAGACCAAGCTCTTCAAAGACTTTGCAGGCGAGCACGATGGCGGACTGAAGAACTTTCAAATGCGCGATCTAACACTTTTATAGATTCTTATGTCATCGCCTTAACTAAAACACTAGAAACGGAAGTTAAATTTGAAGCGACGGAGTGTGACCTGAAGTGGAGATTGAGGACGTGATTGAAGACGGACGACTACTGCTATGCTAAGATGGCGACGTCATGTCAAAGAGAAAGTGAAAGAGAATCAGCGCCACCAACTTCCAGCAAATCACCAACGGAGATGAAGATAAAAACCGAAGATGAAGGTGAGTGAGTTGAGGTTTCGTCGTTTTAAAAGTTATTTCAAGCCCTGGAATGAGTGTTGATGAGAAATTCGCCGATTTGAACGTGAAGAAAGAGCCGCCATGATTGTTAGCTTGAAGAAGGCAGTGGAGTTCACATCAGAGGAGATGAAAGAACGCAAAAGTCAAATGAAGAAAGAAAGAGAATACCTGACGTATTTGTTAGATATGAATTCCAACAACAACCATCCATGCATCATTAATTCTCTTGCTTCAAAGTAGGCTTACAAGGCATTCAGCTGTCTGCTGCCACCTACTGATATGGAAGAGTATTACAGGGTTTCTCTGCCGAGCTCCAGACTCAAAACGCCACATTATTTGCGGATTATGGACGTAGTGGGTAGAGCGGCCGTGCCGAAAAACCTGAGGGTTGCAGGTTCACTTCCCACCTATTGACATCCAAATTGCTGCCGTTGTGTCCTTGGGCAGGACCCTTTGCCCCCGGTGCCGCTCACACTGGTGAATGAATGATGAATGAATGATTGGTGGTGGTCGGAGGGGCCGTAGGCGCAAACTGGCAGCCACGCTTCCGTCAGTCTACCCCAGGGCAGCTGTGGCTACAGATGTAGCTTACCACCACCAGGTGTGAATGAATGATGGGTTCCCACTTCTCTGTGAGCGCTTCGAGTATCCAACAATAGAAAAGTGCGATATTAATCTAATCCATTATTATTATTATTATTAGTTGGGTGAAATTACATAATTTAACACTAGTGTGCCACGGCACAGTGGTTGAAAGACACTGCACCGTGCTGCCCAACTAATCAACTAATCATATAAAATATAAATATTTCTATATGATTAGTTGGCTGTGATGAGGTGGCAACTTGTCCATGGTGTACGACGCCTCCCGCCCGATTGTAGCTGAGATGGGCACCAGCGCTCCCCGTGAACCCCAAGGAGTATAAGCGGTAGGGAATGGATGGATGGATGGATGATTAGTTGGGCAGCACGGTGGAGTAGGGGTTAGTGCATCTGCCTCGCAATACGAAGGTCCTGAGTAGTCCTGAGTTCAATCCCGGGCTCTGGATCTTTCTGTGTGGAGTTTGCATGTCCTCCCCGTGACTGCGTGGGTTCCCTCCGGGTATTCCGGCTTACTCCCACCTCCAAAGACATGCACCTGGGGATAGGCCCCTCCCACCTCCAAAGACATGCACCTGGGGATAGGCCCCTCCCACCTCCAAAGACATGCACCTGGGGATAGGCCCCTCCCACCTCCAAAGACATGCACCTGGGGATAGGCCCCTCCCACCTCCAAAGACATGCACTTGGGGATAGGCCCCTCCCACCTCCAAAGACATGCACTTGGGGATAGGCCCCTCCCACCTCCAAAGACATGCACTTGGGGATAGGCCCCGCCCACCTCCAAAGACATGCACCTGGGGGTAGGCCCCTCCCACCTCCAAGGACATGCACCTGGGGATAGGCCCCTCCCACCTCCAAAGACATGCACCTGGGGATAGGCCCCTCCCACCTCCAAAGACATGCACCTGGGGATAGGCCCCTCCCACCTCCAAAGACATGCACTTGGGGATAGGCCCCTCCCACCTCCAAAGACATGCACCTGGGGATAGGCCACTCCCACCTCCAAAGACATGCACCTGGGGATAGGCCCCTCCCAGTTCCAAAGACATGCACCTGGGGATAGGCCCCTCCCACCTCCAAAAACATGCACCTGTAGATAGGCCCCTCCCACCTCCAAAGACATGCACCTGGGGATAGGTTGATTGGCAACACTAAATGGTCCCTAGTGTGTGAATGTGAGTGTGAATGTTGTCTGTCTATCTGAGTTGGCCCTGCGATGAGGTGGCGACTTGTCCAGGGTATAAACCCCCTTCCGCCCGAATGCAGCTGAGATAGGCTCCAGCGACCCCCCGCGACCCCAAAAGGGACAAGCGGTAGACAATGGATGAATGGATAGTTCAATTGCAGTCAATCTCATCCACAAGAAACTAATTTTTCAGACATGGAAACTTCTTTCCTAAAAATGTAGGTCTAATTACGGCAGTCCTTCGGTTTTCATTAGTAATCCAGTCCAAATGGTTTGTTGAAACTGAATCTTTAAAGCAAATAATGTTTACCTACACTAGCCATTCTAGACCTGGACACCCAGGAATGATTAATGCAGTGTTTCCTATTTTCAATGGCATTTAAAGGGGAAATGCACATTGTGGTTTTGGGGGGAATTTTGCCTAAAAGAGACAGAAAACATTGAGGTTTTTTTGCATCGTAACTTGGTTCTAAGTAGCTGGCAATGCAGCTAATGGGAGCGATCCATTCTGCCTCCAAATCACTTTTAAATGCATTCAAAAAACGTCAACAATAATTCATTTACGTTCCGTAACTTGTATGACAACCAAACTGTAGCAATATTGTTATTGTAAGAGCAAACACAGAGGAACTATTTTCAGGCGTAGTAACACATCACCTGGCAACGGCATTAGCCGTAAGCTAACTTCTGCGACAGCAGCTGCATAGCTTATGTAGCTTAAAAAGTTGGGCAAAATGCCCCTGAAAGACTCCCAGACCATGAGAAACCAAATTATTTGGTCTGACGAGACAAAGAATGAAGTCTTTGGTGTGAATGCCAGGCGTCATGTTTGGAGAAAACCCGGTGCCGCCCATTACCATCCCTACAGTGAAGCATGAGGGTGGCAGCATCATGCTGCGGGGTTGCTTTTCAGGGGCAGGAACTGGGAGACTAGTCAGGATAGAGGGAAAGATGAACGCAGCAATGTACGGAGACATCCTGGGTGAAAACCAACGCTTCCCGTCCAACCTGATGGAGCTACAAAGAGGAATGCGCCAAAAAATGGATGCCGCTAGTTGTGCCAAACTTAACACATTTTCTAATTTAAAGAAAATAATAATTACGTTGTCATTATGGGGTATTGTCTGTTGAATTTTGAGGGCAAAAATAAATGTAATTTGGTATTTGGCCGTAACATAAATTGGGGAAAAAGTGAATAGGAACTGCCAGACCCTGAAGAAACGGTCAGAAAGCAGCTTGAAAACGGTCTGTTAAACATCATCTTGACCACAGAACCACCATCACATGTTTGGTAGACCACATCACATGTTAGGTAGACCACATCACATGTTAGGTAGACCACATCATGTGTTAGGTAGACCACATCATGTGTTATGTGGACCACATCACATGTTTGGTAGACCACATCACATATTGGGTAGACCACATCACATGTTGGGTAGACCACATCACATGTTGGGTAGACCACATCACATGTTGGGTAGACCACATCGCATGTTGGGTAGACCACATCGCATGTTGGGTTGACCACATCACATCTTTGTTAGACCACATCACATGTTGGGTAGACCACATCGCATGTTGGTTAGACCACATCACATCTTTGTTAGACCACATCACATGTTGGGTAGACCACACCACATGTTGGGTAGACCACATCGCATGTTGGGTAGACCACATAACATGTTGGGTAGACCACATCACATGTTGGGTAGACCACATCGCATGTTGGGTAGACCACATCGCATGTTGGGTTGACCACATCACATGTTGGGTAGACCACATCACATGTTGGGTAGACCACATCGCATGTTGGGTAGACCACATCACATGTTGGGTAGACCACACCGCATGTTGGGTAGACCACATCGCATGTTGGGTGGACCACATCCATGTTGGGTAGACCACATCACATGTTGGGTAGACCACATTGCATGTTGGGTAGACCACATCGCATCTTTGTTAGACCACAGCACGTTATGTGGACCACAAGGAAGTCTTTTAGGGTCAAGGAATTAGAGCCGGCCTTCATCTGGTATAATTATATTGTTGTTGTTTTTTTCATTTTTTAACAAACCGTATTGTTGATTGAACATGATTCCTACATGTACATAAACATAATGTACCTGCCAATTGTGTGCTTAGTTGTACCACCAAGAAGCATTTTTTTTCATCTCTAATTTAAAGTAAATAATATTTAAATTTTTGTTTCTACATGTAAAAGACTTCCATGTGGTCTACATAACATGCGATGAAAGGTTGCATAGTTGATGTTTTACACATCATCTTCAAGCCGTTGTCCGACACTCTTCAGGATGCGCCGTTTTATGGGCGGTCTTTTTTACGTGCCTCCACTTTGACGTCACCTTCTTGTTTTTAGCTTCCGTAAGGATGTCTACTGACAGATGTAAGTTAAAACTGTACACTACTTCGTCTTAGAAATGGCAAACAGCCGAGGATGCATGTGCATGTACGAGCCAGTCGGCCCCACAACAAAAGGATAACGAAAAAGAAGGATCTCAATGAACAAACACAGCGGCGGTCACGCACAAAACATATCATTAATGTCTAAAATTGGCAAGCTGGTTTTTATAAATATTTCTGCCATGCCTCCGTGGTTTGAAAACTTTTTGGGGTGTTACCATTTAGTGGTCAATTGTACACAATATGTACTGTACTGTCCAATCTACTAATAAAAGTCTCAATCGTTCAATCAATCAATAAGGAAGAGGGTTGGGGGCGGGGCTAAAATTTACAGAAACCAAAGAAACAATGCATTTTATGTCTACAAAAGTATTGACAAACAATGTTGTACTTCAATATCAAACCTGTAGGGGGAGGTAGGAACTGTGGAACAAGTTCAAGGAGAAACATCTCAAGGGTCATGTCCGAGCTAAAATGTTTGTGTCCTGCAGACGTGCAGCAGCTGACTGCTCATCCAGAAGAACTTTACCCCCAGCCGCAGGGTGACGACTTCACTTTGAAGCAAGAGCAACCATGGCCCTCACACGTCAAAGAGGAAGAGGAGGAATTATGGATAACGCGGGAAACTGATGTCACCGAGTTGCCGCTGACTGTTGTCTCTGTGAAGACTGAAGATGATGAAGAGAAACCACAAATAGACAACCTCTTAGCTCCACTATCAGATAGTGAGGCTGAAGACGATGTTGACGAACCTTTGAGCAGCGATACAGACTGTGAAGGTGATATGAGGACTAATACTAACAGCAAACATTCTGGTTGCTCTAAAAAAAAGAGAATTAAAACATGTTTGAGCTGCTCGGTTTGTGCTAAAAGCTTTACTCAGAAGAGCAATTTGACTAAACACGTGAGAACACACACGGGAGAAAAACCATTTGTTTGTCCAGTCTGCGGCAAAACATTTTCCCAAAAGACCAATTTGACCAGGCACATGAAAACGCACACAAGGGAAAAACCATTTAATTGTTCAGTTTGCGTTCAGGTTTTTTCCTTTGAGGCACATTTGAAAGCCCACATGAGAACACACACGGGAAAGAAACCGTTCATTTGTTCAGTTTGTGGCAAGAAAAGTTCACTCAAGACCCATTTGACAGCACACATGAGAACCCACACGGGAGAGAAACCGTTTATATGTTCAGTCTGTGGGCAAAAATTTTCTCAAAATGCCCATTTGACAGCACACGCGAGAACGCACACAGGGGAGAAACCATTTGATTGTTCGGTTTGCGGCAAATGCTTTTCTCAGAAGGCCTATTTGGCGTCACACATGAGAACACACACGGGAGAGAAACCGTTTGATTGTTCAGTTTGCGGTAAAAGTTTTTCTCTAAAGCAATCTTTGACTCGTCACATGAGAATTCACGGAGGAGAAATGCCTGGCAAGTACACTTATATTAAACTTTGTTAGTGTTAACATTTTGACGCCAAACTATCTAAAAGGATCTTTACATCGTGTGCATTTTGACTCGTTACATTCTGAAATCATCTGTTGAGGCGAACTGATTTTTTTTTCTGACTGATTTTTTTTCTGACAGCAGCTAAATAACTTGCATCGTTAAGAGAACAACATGGATGGGGTTTCCCTCACCTTTCTTATGGATTACAGAAGTGTACGTCAACGATCATGAAATTGTGTTTGTGTTGTGAGAATGATTACGTCTACACTGCAGGCCAAAGTGGCCCAAATCAAATTTTTTTTTTTTTTTTAATCAGATTTTTATCCCACCTGACTGTTTAAACTGCAAGTAAAATGTGATTTTTATCAGACTCCGGTGTAAACGCCAATATGGCTTCAACTTCACTTGCATGCACAGTTCAACAAAGTGAAAACAAAAGAAGTTAACCGGGAGGAAGTTGCCACTACTACAAAATAAAATAAAAGTACCAACTCCTTAAAAATTAATGTTACTTTACGTGAAATTAAATTAAAGTGACATAATATATCAATGGATGTATATAGAGTTGTAATCTTTTAATGGTTGTTAGAGGAGACACGGACATCAGCGTGGATCCACGGGAGCTTTATTTTTCAACTCACAGCATCAATTCCGGTCCTTCAATAATTGCTATTTATTTGGAATCAAAATATATATTAATATATTACATACAGCATATTATTTGCTCACTATTAACTGATCATGTATTGAAAATGTGGTCGTCTTTGTGTGGTGTTGGGGTCTCTGGGACCCGTTTTCATTTTTTATTAAAAGTAAAATGATACAATTAATACATTTTTCAAACTGAGACTCATTCACTTGGGCTTATTTTCTGTGAAGAACATATATCAGAATACATGTTTAATGACCCCTTCCTCATTTTGTGGCTGTTAAAGGCCTACTGAAAGCCACTACTAGCGACTACGCAGTCTGATAGTTTATATATCAATGATGAAATATTAACATTGCAACACATGACAATACGGCCGCTTTAGTTTACTAAATTGCAATTTTAAATTTCGTGCGGAAGGATCATGCTAAAACGTCGCGGTATGATGACGGGTGCGCGTGACGTCACGCATTGTAGAGGACATTTTGGTCCAGCACCGTTCACAGCTATAAGTCGTCTCTTTTCATCGCATAATTCCACAGTATTCTGGACATCTGTATATAATATATATATATATATATATATATATATATATATATATATATATATATATATATATATATATATATATATATATATATATATATATATATATATATATATATATATATATATATCAGGGTTTCCCACACATTCATTTATTTGTGGCGGCCCGCCACGAAAGAATTACGGCTGCCACAAATAAAATAAAAAATACAAATTATTTTTAATTTTTATTTTTATTTTTTTTCGGCTTTTGACTCGCTCGACCACTCATAAAAGCAATGGGACTCTGTCTGTGAATGGAGCTTGTAGTTAAATATTATATAAATATGTAAATATTATATAAATATGTATATAAATATGTACATAAAGTGTTTGCGGGACTGCGTCGACCATCCATTCATCATCCCTACGGGATTGCATCGAGGGTGTTGGATTGGGGGACAGGAGGGTGTATGTGTAGCGTATATATTTTTTTGTGGATGTGTGTGTGTGTGTGTGTGTGTGTGTGTGTGTGTGTGTGTGTGTGTGTGTGTGTGTGTGTGTGTGTGTGTGTGTGTGTGTGTGTGTGTGTGTATAAGCCCACAGTGTGTCTCTGTTCCGCGGCCTTGATGTATTAGCCGTCGCTAGTCCAAAGTTCACAACAACAGGTGTGTGTCCATGAGAGACAAGAAGGGAGTTTGTTGTGTTTTCCTGCAGTGATCTTCAAGAGAGTCTCGAAGCCAGGGAAAAAATCTAAGTTAAAATGATTTGTATGCGAGTGAAAATAAAATTTGCTTTTCACTCTAAAATTGTCTATGACTGGTCCTCAAAAACTACGGGGTAGACAGTCCGATGTAATCCACAGTTCTTCCCGCATCCTCCAATCATTTGTGGCAGCTTTGGGGTACTTTGAAGACTGCCAGCGACTTCCAATTTGTCAACAAACCAGAGCAACGCTTACTCCAATCAGCAGATGTCCTGTTGTCATAATTCCGAATAGGTGGATATCTTCATGTCCTCGACAGAAAAGGGTCGCCAGCCACGCGGCCCTCCTTCTTCTCTCAAGAGTCCGCCGTGTGTCCAGCAACAACCGCTTCGTCACGACAGCAGGTTCCCCCAAACCCAAGATCTTGTCAATTTTGTTGAGGCCAGTTAAATAGTTCCAATGTTTGGATTTGGAGAGCAGTGCAAAAAGAAGCAACAAGAAAGTTAAGACAAGACAAAACAAAGAAGCAAGCAGGAGAGATAAGGGAGACGAAAGGGAAGTGTCCACCCTTTGGTGAGTGCCAGAGAGTGAAGTGAAGTGAATCATATTTATATAGCGCTTTTTCTCTCGTGACTCAAAGCACTTTACATAGTGAAACCCAATATCTAAGTTACATTTAAACCAGTGTGGGTGGCACTGGGAGCAGGTGGGTAAAGTGTCTTGCCCAAGGACACAACGGCAGTGACTAGGATGGCGGATGCGGGAATCGAACCTGCAACCCTCAAGTTGCTGGCACAGCCGCTCTACCAACCGAGCTAAACCGCCCCGAGAAATAACCGAGAAATTATTGAGATTATTATTGTTATTATAAAGAAAGCGTTTAAATTGAATGACTGCTATTTGGGCTGTATAGGAAATATAAATACTTGTGACCTGTATTTTTTATTTGTTTAAACAAAACCCAACGCAGTTATTTGATTAGGTCTGTTAAAAAAACAAACACAAAAAACAAAAAAAACATGTTGGGTTAAATAAAACGTCTTTTTATGTATATAAATTTGATGGATAAATGTTTAAATGTAGTTTTCGACCATTTTAGGTTATCACTTGATTGCATTCTGGTTGTTAAAAGAAGAAATATTAACATGATTTTATTTTGAAAAATCTGCCGTAAATTCGGAAACGGAAGTTGCCCACTTTTGACGCATGGGCAAACGGGTCGAGCAGCGCGAAGACTTTGAAGGAAACAAGATGGCGGACGAACGGCGGGGGCTTCCTGAAAAGGTTTCAAATCTACCTTTAACATTTTTATAGATTCTCCTTTTTTTTTTCTTGAGCTCACGGAACGAAAGTTCAATTTGGAGCGGTGTTGTTTTACCTGAAGTGAAGATTGAAGACGTGATAGAAGATGGACGACTACTGCAATGCTAAGATGGCGACGTCATGTCAAAGAGAACATTCCAGCAAATCACCAACGGAGATAAAGACGGAAGATGAAGGTGAGTGACTTGAAGTTTTGTCATTTGAAAGCTGTTTGAATTTTAAGCCCTTTAAATCGAAATTAGCCAACTATGTTGAAGGATGTAAAGAAATAGCCGCCATGATTGTTAGCTTGAAGAAGGCATTGGAGTTCACATCAGAGGAGATGAAAGAATGCAAAAGTCAAATGAAGAAAGTGGAAGAGCAAAATATAAAATGATGTGAAAGAAGAGATGTTGTGGAAGAGTAAGAGATGTGCAGTGTGTGAAGAGAAGACTGGACCACATGTCTACATCAACCTGCAGAGGACTGCAGCTCATAAACAACAAGAATCATTTCATTATTGAAAAGTTCTCACCGCCCGGTTGTTAGCATAAAATTGGCAAAACAAATTTTTAAAGAGCGTCGGACTTTGTGAGACTTCTTCTGGACGCTACAATACGTCTTATTACTTTAAAGGGGAACATTATCACAATTTCAAAAGGGTTAAAAACAATAAAAATCAATTCCCAGGGGCTTGTTGTATTTTTTGAAGTTTTTTTTCAAAATTTTACCGGTCTCGGAATATCCCTAAATAAAGCTTTAAAGTGCCTTATTTTCGGCTCTCTGCGAAGACACTGGCCATTTCCCTGTGACGTCACACAGTGCTGCCAATGTAAACAAACAATGGGAATACCACAGCAAGATATAGCGACATTAGCTCGGATTCAAACTCGGATTTCAGCGACTCAAGCGATTCAACAGATTACGCATGTATTGAAACAGATGGTTGGAGTATGAAAATATTGAAGAAGAAACTGAAGCTATTGAGCGAATAGCTATTGACGCTATTCATAGCCATAGCATGGCCGAATAGCTGCGTTAGCATCGCCGGTAAAATGTGCGGACCAAAAGATCAGGACTTTCGCATCTTGTGACACTGGAGCAACTTAAATCCGTCGATTGGTAAGTGTTTTTTTTTTTCGCTTTAAATGTGGGTGGAAGGAAACGTAATATAGTTGCAAATGCATCTGCAGGTTATCCATACATCTCTGTGCCATGTCTGCTTTAGCACCGCCGGTAAATAGCATGTTAGCATCGATTAGCGTAGCATTTTAGCATCGATTAGCTGGCAGTCAAAATCAACAAAACTCACCTTTGTGATTTCGTTGACTATCGTTGCAAATGCATCTGCAGGTTATCCATACATCTCTGTGCCATGTCTGTCTTAGCATCGCCGGTCAAATGTGGAGACACTCTGGCACATTCAATGGGGGTCTGGCGGCAGATTTCTTGCCAGTGGTGCAACTTGAATCCCTCCCTGTTAGTGTTGTTACACCCTCCGACAACACACCGACGAGGCATGATGTCTCCAAGGTTCCAAAAAATAGTCAAAAAAACGGAAAATAACAGAGCTGAGACCCGGTGTTTGTAATGTGTTGAAAATGAAAATGGTGGGTGTGTTACCTCGGCGACGTCACATTCTGACGTCATCGCAAAAAGAGCGATAAACAGAAAGGCGTTTAATTCGCCAAAATTCACCCATTTAGAGTTCGGAAATCGGTTAAAAAATAGATGGTCTTTTTTCTGCACCATCAAGGTATATATTGACGCTTACATAGGTCTGCTGATAATGTTCCCCTTTAATGTTTTTTTACGGGGTGAAACAAGCCTCATTTTTAAAGAATGGCGGCTATTATTCTGTCGCAGCGAGCCACCACCATCAAGTACATGTAGAGGAAATGCTGGAAAGACCAGGTACAAGTTTGTTGTACAAAATAACAACTATATAACCGTACTCCATTTTTTTTTATAATATTATTAGTTGTTCAGCCCAAAACTTCACTATTCCATGTCTGAGCCGAGTCATGTTAAAGAGGGAACTGCACTTGTTTTGGAATGTTGCCTATTGTTCACAATCATTATGAGAGACAACAACACACGTCTTTGTTCTTTACAATTTTAAAGATGATTAAAAAGAATGCGTGGTAGTAGAAGTCACCTTTGTAGCCTTCAAAGCCTCTAAAACAACTTCAAAACCCTCCATCAACGTGTTATATACACTGCAAGTATATATATATATATATATATATATATATATATATATATATATATATATATATACATATACATACATATATATACTGTAGTAACAGCCACCTTCATAACACTATGTAATATGTAGAATATACACACTGCAATTACATGCGCGTGTGTGTGTATGTAGATGTATATGTACAGTATGTATGTATATGTATGTGTATGTATATGTGTATGTATGTATATTTCTGGGGATATGCTCTGGGCCTGCTGGTCAGTTGGGGGTCGGCGCCTCAGGCTACTGCATCCGGGCTGCATGTCTGGAGCTCCTGGGTCCCACCGTCCATCCCTTCCGGGTGCCCGTCTTGGTTGGGGGCCTGCTGGGTCTAGTTCCCTCATCCATTGTGGTAGCTTGGTGCTGCAGGGTATTCCGAGTTGCTGCGAGTCGGCCAGCTGCTGGGGTAGTGATCCTGTGTGTCAGCATGTCTGTGATCTTCTTTTAATTCTTTTTTTGTGTGTGTGTGTATATATGTATGTGTGTACATACAGTATATATGTATGTGTATGTATATATGTGAATGTGTGCATGTGAAGTGAATTAGTGAAGTGAATTATATTTATATAGCGCTTTTCTCAAGTGACTCAAAGCGCTTTACATAGTGACACCCAATATCTAAGTTACATTTAAACCAGTGTGGGTGGAACTGGGAGCAGGTGGGTAAAGTGTCTTGCCCAAGTACACAACAGCAGTAACTAGGATGGCACAAGCGGGAATCGAACCTGCAACCCTCAAGTTGCTGGCACGGCCACTCTACCAACCGAGTTATGTATGTATATATATGTGTGTATGTATATATGTATATATATGTATGTGTTTATATATGTGTGTATGTATGTATGTGTATATATATATGTATGTATATATGTGTATGTTTATATGTATGTGTGTATATATATATGTATGTATGTGTGTATATGTATATATATATATGTGTGTACATATATACTATATAATGTATATATAATCTATTTATTTTTTAATATATCAATTATTATGTTTTTTTGTTGTTATTTTTTTTTTTCTTCCCCCCCATAAGGGGGGAAACTCGACGGGGTGGTTGCTGGTTGTTCCATCTCCATCGTTGGGGTCCCTGCGGGTGGGGTGGTTGGTTCCCGCGGCCCTGCGCTGGGTGGTCCTGTGGCGGTCGACTTGGGAGGGGTGGCCTGGTGTGGGGGCTGGGGTCGTGGGGGCCCAGGTGCTGATGAGGCAGTGGCGGTCTTCCCGTCCGGTTGCGGGGAGTCTCTGGGTCCCCCCGGTGGGCGTCCCGCCTTTCTGCCCGTGTGGGGGGTGGTCTCTCGCTGGCTTGGGGTCTGGCTGTCCGCTGCTTCCGGGTGGCACGGTTGGCCTTAAGGCAACTTCTTGTACAGGTGCGGTAGAAAAAGGATGGATGGATTCAAATGCATGAGCATTTTTATATTTTTAACGTTATTTTTAACACTGTGATTACAAGTGGAATTATTCATTACTTATCGTGTTAAGCAGTGTCAGCTCAGATTTATCTGAGAGCCAGATGCAGTCATCAAAAGAGCCACATCTGGCTCTAGAGCCATAGGTTCCCTACCCCTGCCCTAGGGTAAACTGGGTAACACATGTCACACTGACAATGCTTAACTCATTGTTACTATAACAATCTACAAGATTAATATAGGTTTCCTCTCTCTCTTCCCCTCCAACTTTTGGTATTCCTTTTTTTATTTTTTATTTTTTTTTAATCTTTATCATTACGTATACATATTGTTGCATTTGAACAACTGTATTGTTGATAATAGAGGTAAACTATTGGTTTTGTTCATGATCAATAGCGCTTTTTCTATTGGTATTTGTATTGCTCCAGTTGTAGTGTGAAAATGCTCATTGTCATTTCTATATTATTATTTATTTCGCTAACTGCTTCTTTGCTATCACTTTTACGATCATACTTGTACATATCATATGTGCTTGAGTTCTTCTATTGTTTTTGTTGTTATTGTTGTGTTTGCTGTTGTTGTTTTTTGTCTCTCTGTCTTTTCCCCCTCTGTCTTTCTTTTTTTATCTTTCTATCCCGTCCTGCTCCAGCCCGGCTGCACCAAATAATAATTAAAATACATTTAATAAAGTCAAATTCAAATAAGGCAACAAAAGAAGTATCCTACACTTCTCTTATGTAAAGTAAATCTGAACAGCCGATAGGGGCATCTGCATCAACTATATGATTTGCCTGAGAAGCTGGACAGGACAAAAAACAAAACAAAACAATACATAAAATGTAGAATATGCACAGATAAGGTAAACAGGGAGTCCTCCAACTCCCACATTCCAACCACTCAAGACACTACACAGACATCTGCGGACACAAGAATACAAGCATAAAGAGTATAAATGAAATAACTCTTAAAGGGGAACATTATCACAATTTCAAAAGGGTTAAAACCAATAAAAATCCGTTCTCAGTGGCTTATTTTATTTGTTGAAGTTTTTTTCTAAATTTTACCCGTCCTGGAATATCCTTAAAAAAAGCTTTAAAGTGCTTGATGTTCGCTCTCTCGAAGCCACTGTCTATTTTCCTAGTGTGATGTCATACAGTGCTGCTAATGTAAACAAACAATGGCGAATAGCACAGCAAGATATAGTGACATTAGCTCGGATTCAGACTCGGATTTCAGCGGCTTAAGCGATTCAACAGATTACGCATGTATTGAAACAGATGGTTGGAGTATGGAGGCAGATAGCAAAAATGAAGTTGAAGAAGAAACTGAAGCTATTGAGCGAAAAGCTAGTGACGCTATTCGGCCATAGCATGGGTGTACCTAATGAAGTGGCCCATAGCAGGGCCGAATAGCTGCCTTAGCATCGCCGGTAAAATGTGCGGACCAAACGATCAGGACTTTTGCATCTTGTGACACTGGAGCAACTTAAATCCGTCGATTGGTAAGTGTTTTTTTCGCATTAAATGTGGGTGGAAGGAAACGTAATATAGTTGCAAATGTACATATAGCTAGCCTAAATAGCATGTTAGCATCGATTAGCTGGCAGTCACGCCGCGACCAAATATCTCTGATTAGCACATAAGTCAACAACATCAACAAAACTTACCTTTGTGATTTCGTTGACTTTATCGTTGCAAATAGATAGATAGATAGTACTTTATTTATTCCGTCAGGAGAGTTCCTTCAGGAAAATTACCATTTTCAGCACAATCCCATTCAAGATCAGACAAACATTACAGGGAGACAGAACAGGATCGCTGACGGGTCTGCCGGCTTCCAGCGCCCCTTACAAAAAAAAGATGACATACAGGTAAACAATGGGGGTGGGGGGGGGAAGAAAAAAAAAAATAGAAGATTAAAATAAAATTAAAAAATCGGTCTTAGCCTAGGCCCTGGAGTGGGGGTGCAGACTGAGGCCAAGGGGAAAAAAAACAAAAAAAAAATGCATCTGCAGGTTATCCATACATCTCTGTGCCATGTCTGTCATCGCCGGAAAAATGTGCAGACACTCGGGCACATTCAATGGGGGTCTGGCGGAAGACACTTTGGCATCTTGGGGCCAGTGGTGCAACTTGAATCCCTCCCTGTTAGTGTTGTTACACCCTCCGACAACACACCGACGAGGCATGATGTCTCCAAGGTTCCAAAAAATAGTGGAAAAAACAGAGCTGAGACTTGGTGTGTGTATGTTTGAAAAAATGAAAATGGCGCCTTTCTTACCTAGGCAGCGTCACGTTCTGACGTCATCGCTCTGAGAGCCATAAACAGAAACGTGTTTAATTCGCCAAAATTCACCGATTTAGAGTTCGGAAATTAAAAAAATACATGGTCTTTTTTTCTGCACCATCAAGGTACATATTGACGCTTACATAGGTCTGCTGATAATGTTCCCCTTTAAACACGTTTACATTCTCTACACCACATAGAACGAGACCATTTTTATATGCTAGAAAGCGGGAAAAACATTTTTATGTTCTTGTCCCTCATAATTAGAGACACTGATCCATCATCCTGGCAATGCACCAAATGAAGTCCATGAAACACTACACACACATGCAGTACATAGAAGAAAGTGTGTAGCGACTTCAAGGACAAAACATCTCAAGGATCATGTCTGAACTCAAGTATGCTTGTGTCCTTCAGACGTCCGGCAGCTGATTGGTCACTCAGAAGAACTCCCACCTCATGTGCAGAAGCAAGCGTGTTCATGGCCCCCACACATTAAAGAGGAAGATGAGGAATTCTGGATAACGCAGGGAAGTGATCTCAGCAAGTTGCCACTGACTGTTGTCTCTGTGAAGACTGAAGATGATGAAGAAAAACCACTGACTGGTCATCCAGAAGAACTTTCACTTCAGCCGCAAGGAGAGGGCTCCACTTTGAAGAAAGAGTGTCCATGCCCCCACCACCTTAAAGAGGAAGAGGAAGAACTCTGGATAACGGAGGAAGATGATCTCACCAAGCTACCACTGACTATTGTCTCTGTGAAGACTGAAGAGGATGAAGAGAAACCACAAGTAGACAACCTCTTAGCTCCACTATCAGACAGTGAGGCCGAAGAGGGCGATGAAGAACCTTCGAGCAGCGATACAGACTGTGAAGGTGATATGAGGACTCCTATTGACAACAAACATTTCAGCTGCTCAGTTTGTGCTAAAAGCTTTAATCATAAGAACACTTTGACCGGACACATGAGAACACACACAGGAGAAAAACCTTTCAACTGTACAGTTTGCGGCAGAAATTTTTCTCAAAAGACCAATTTGACAGCGCACATAAGAACGCACACAGGAGAGAAACCATTTAGTTGTCTAGTCTGCGGGAAATTGTTCTCTCAAAAGACCCATTTGAAAGAACACATGAAAACACACACTGACAACAAACACTCCGGAGGCTCTAAAAAGACGAGAGAGAAGCAATGTTTGAGCTGCTCAGTTTGCACTAGAAGCTTTGGTAATAACAGAAACTTGACCCAACACATGAGAACGCACACAGGAGAAAAACCGTTCGTTTGTCTTGTTTGCGGTAAAAAGTTTTCTCAAAAGCCCAATTTGACGCGACATACGAGAACGCACACAGGCGATAAACCATTTAATTGTTCAGTCTGTGGGAAGGTTTTCTCTTATAAGATTTATTTTACAGCCCACATGAGAACGCACACAGGAGAGAAGCCGTTTAATTGTTCGGTTTGTGGGCAAAAATTTTCTCAAAAGGCCAATTTGACAGCCCACCAAAGGACGCACACGGGAGAGAAACCGTTTAATTGTTCAGTTTGCGGCAAAACATTCTCGCGTAAAACCTTTCTGACCGCGCACATGAGGACACACACAGGGGAGAAACCATTTAATTGTCCGGTTTGCGGTCAACAGTTTTCTCTTAAGGCCCATTTGCCAGCACACATGAGAACACACACCGGGGAAAAGCCATTTAATTGTTCAGCTTGTGGTAAAAACTATTCCACCAGGCAAAATTTAAATCGACACGTAATGAAACACACTAAAGAAAAACACGTTTAGTTTATCGTTTTGTAGAACAAGATGGCAGACAAATACGCTTATGTTCAGATAGAAAAACACACACTCACAGGGATTAATATTCAGTTGTTCAGTATAGCTGCAGTCAAAGTAGCGTCTCGTTTGATCACATGAGGGAATCTGCTAGCATCAATTATTAGGTGACTTATTACATGTGATGTCACATTTTTATGATTTGACAATTTTTTGGAGCACAATACGGACAACTCAAGTGATGTTGAAGAACAGCAGCAACACAAATTTGACTGATTGAGAACAACATGGATGGTTTTTATCCTCACCTTCCTTTTGAATCACAGAAGTCTACCGTATTTTTCGGACTGTAAGGCCCACCTAAAATCCTTTCATTTTCTCAAATATCGACAGTGTGCCTTATAACCCGGTGTGCCTAATTCTATTGGTGAAATGACAAGTGTCACCAGTAGATGGCAGTCACACATAAGAGAGACTGCAATGTGACGCCAGTAAACAACATCAAAAATGTAAATTTTCCATTGAGAATAAAGAATATAACATATGGCACTCAAAAATCCGTCAAAATGTTTTAGTAGGACTTTGATGCCACATTGTTTGATGGATTGTCAGCCCATTACGGCTACCTTAGTCAATGATGTGTGTATAAGGACCGCATAATGGCACCCGTTAGCAGACATATTATCTGACTGTTAGTATCACAATATTATGCAAGAGCAACTTTTCTTACCTTCTGGCACCTGCTGATCTGTATTTGAGATCTGCATAAGCCCTGAAAATGTGCGCACGTCCGCCACTGTAGTCCGTGTCGATGCCATAGTCAATAAGCTTCGTCTTTGTTTGTGTTTAGTACATACTTGCCAACCCTCACGGATTTTCCGGGAGACTCCCGAAGTTCAGCGCCTCTCCCGAAAACCTCCCGGGACAAATTTTCTCCTGAAAATCTCCCGAAATTCAGTCAGAGCTGGAGGCCACGCCCCCTCAAGCTCCATGAGAACCGACTCAGCAATGTTGTGACCCTCTTAAACAGGACAATACTGCCATCTACTGTACATAGAATAGAATACAATGTACTATAGATAAATAGATAGACAGATAGTACTTTATTGATTCCTTCAGGAAAATTAAAATTCCAGCAGCAGTGTACAGAGTTGAGATCAATTTTAAAAAAGTAAAAAGTAAATAATGGGGGTTTAAATGGAAACAAAATAGAGAAATATTACAATAAGAATAAAAAATTAAAAGCAACAATGGGAATAAAATTACTGATCCCTGGGGGATATTCAGCACCACAGTTCGCTCACAATAAAAAATGATAATAATAAATATTAATTATATATACAATATATAATATATGAATAATATAAATATATTCTACATATATTCTACATTTAAGTGCAGTCAAGGAACATATGCATTAGGGAGTCTGTTCTGAAGCCCACAGTAAAGAGACGTAACTTCATCACGTCACCTGGTTATTGACTCCAACCCAATATATTACACGGTCGACGAGCAAAATGAAGAAGTACGCTTGCAAGTTCCAAAACGAATGGAAACAAGAATTTCAGTCTATCCAGGAGAGTTTGCAGCGCAGCATCGTTCACAACCCAGTATTATGGCCCACCTCGCAAATTGAAGACCCGATGGTGTATCTTATGCTGGGACAAAGATGGCTATGTTGATAACTGGAAACAACATCCCTTCTCATTTGCGGATGTCTACAACAAATCCGTGAAGGTTATGTTCCCGGATTCGGAGATCGCTCGTCAATAAGCAAATGGCAGAACAAAGGTTACTCAAATAGTGAAAGGTAAGTGTTGTTGTTTTTTTTTTAGTAACCAACAAGCACAGTACAGTTAGTGGAACAACTGTGTTTTTATTACTGTGTATTTGATAGGTGATGTCGGAAATTCAACTATTTCTTTCATTTATCTATACAATAAAATAAATATATATAGCTAGAATTCACTGAAAGTAAAGTATTTCATACATATATATATATATTCATATATATACGAAATATATATGAAATACTCTCGTTGGTGAATTATACTACTCCCCTCTTAACCACGCCCCCCGCCCCAACCACGCCTCCCCCCCACCCCCCACCTCCCGAAATCGGAGGTCTCAAGGTTGGCGAGTATGGTTTAGTATATTTCTACATAGTAAACAGATAATATTAGGGTAAGAGTGTATTTACTAAAAAGTAAGTAAATGAAGTACAAAGCAATGACAGACAAAGTGATACAATTTGAAAAATAAAGTGTACCGAGTTTTTTATCAAAAGTCTGACTTTTGTCCGCAATGTCCAACAATCAGAAAGTGGTCTTCTCAGTAAATGATTTTTACTGTTTTTAACCCTTTTGAAATTGTGATAATGTTCCTCTTTAAAGAAAGATGCTGATTAGGAGATCCTTCATCATGCAGCAACGTTTAAGGTTATATGAATAAACAATGAAGTAACTGCAATATGTTAGTTTAAAAAAGAAACTTTGTTCTGTCTTGTTTGTAGAATTTATTCAGAATATATGTAAAACCAGTGTTTACTAAAGACCTACTGAAATGAGATGTTCTTATTCAAACGGGGATAGCAGGTCCATTCTATGTCTCATACTTGATCATTTCGCGATATTGCCATATTTTTGCTGAAAGGATTTAGTAGAGAACATCCACGATAAAGTTTGCGACTTTCGGTGCTAAGAGAAAAGCCCTGCCTCAACCGTAAGTCGCAGACGATGACGTCACAAGTGTGGGGGCTGCTCACATATTCACATTGATTTTAATGGGAGCCTCCAACAAAAAGTGCTATTCGGACTGAGAAAACCACAATTTCCTCATTAATTTGAGCAAGGATGAAAGATTCGTGTTTGAGGATATTGATAGTGACGGACTAGAAAAAAAACAAAAACAAAACGTGATTGCATTGGGACGGATTCTGAAGTTTTTAAACACATTAACTAGGATAATTCTGGGAAATCCCTTATCTTTCTACTGTGTTGCTAGTGTTTTAGTGAGTTTTATAGTACCTGATAGTCGGACGTGTGTCTCCACGAGTGTGTTGACGCCAATGTCTCAGGGGAGTCGACGGCAGCTTCATGGACGGCAGAAGCTCAGCTTTTCTCCGGTAAGAAGCGACTTTTTAACCACAATTTTCTCACCGAAACCTGCTGGTTGACATGTGGTCGGGATCCATCTTCTATTGATCCACAGTAAAGTTTCACCTCCGGGAATTTTAAACAAGGAATCACCGTGTGTTTGTGTGGCTAAAGGCTAAAGCTTCCCAACTCCATCTTTCTACTTTGAATTCTCCAAAATTAATTGAACAAATTGCAAAGGATTCAGTAACACAGGTCTCCAAAATACTGTGTAATTATGCCGTTAAAGCAGACGACTTTTAGCTGTGTGTGTTTGCAGCGCTCATACTTCCTAAAAACCCGTGACGTCTTGCGTGCACGCAAGGGCGTGGAATTGGGTAGGGACGCTAGGGACACGTCCCTACCAACATCCAGCCGCTACTGTGTAGTCACTATCAATACAAGCGCTGCCCGTAATGTTTAGTAAGTGATTATGGCACAGAAAGGGTTAATCAATCAATCAATCAATGTTTACTTATATAGCCCTAAATCACTAGTGTCTCAAAGGGCTGCACAAAGCACCACGACATCCTCGGTAGGCCCACATAAGGGCAAGGAAAACTCACACCCAGTGGGACGTCGGTGACAATAATGACCCAAATGTCGGTCTCTGCTAGAAGTCCCGCCTGCAACCTAAATATCGCTCCCTGATTGGTTGTTGGTTTCATGCTTACTTACGTGTGATTGGCTGTCACTCCTTCTGCTTGTAAAAGCTAGCCTACATGCTAGTTGCTAGCGACCGGACGAGAGGCGGTGCAACTGTTAGTGTAAGTTGTTAACATGTTCGGCATTTGTTGTTCCTGGCACACGGTAGCTAAATGGATTTTAATATCGGTGCTGTGATTTACATTGTGTTTGTGTCTGTTTGCGTGCGTGTGTGCTGTAGGTTTTGAAGGATGTCAATGAAAAGAAAACTGGATATAAGAGACTTCTTTAGGAGTCAAACTGTAAGTTACTTCGAGGGTGTATAGAGGCTCAACAATATTGAACAATTCAACGATATATCACTCCGGTCACGCCCCTTAGAGTGCTATAATGAGCATATACCATGGACTGGAGTGATATATTGCTTCTATAAAACGGTTACCAATAAAGGCAATATGAAATAGGAATACTCAATCAATTTAATGTAGTTTTATTCAACCAGAAATACATATTATCTAATAAAATAGCCTCACTGTGGAAAAAACAGTCCCACTTATCCAGACGTTAGCTCCAAATTAGCGCTGCATCTCGTCTTTTCCTCCGCTTTGTTTCAGGTGAAAGTCAATGCTCAGTCCCCTTTACCATTGTCAACCCTCCCCGGAGGTGAAAGTTAACCTTAAACATGTGAATTTAACTACTTTAGTCCGTTTTTTACCATCGTAAAAACATCAGCTGTCTTTTACTACGAACTGCAACAGTCCGTTGTCATGGATACATGACAACAACTTCCATTCATAGCAGTCATGCGTGCCTGAGGCGGAGTGATAGCCTGCGCTGTGATAAGGCTTTAGAATATTTAAACCGCGGTTAACAGCCAATCAGATCGCCGGATTTCACCTTTCCGTTTTATTTTATGAATTAATTTATAGTTTCATGTATTTGTGTAGAAGTGAGCAACGGTTTGAAAATACCAATGAACAAAACTTTGCGGTGGAAATACAATAAAACCTCACTAGATGATCATGTGATTTTACAATGCTAAAATATAATTAATTAATCCATCCATCCATCCATCATCTTCCGCTTATCCGAGGTCGGGTCGCGGGGGCAGCAGCCTAAGCAGGGAAGCCCAGACTTCCCTATCTCCAGCCACTTCGTCTAGCTCTTCCCGGGGGATCCCGAGGCGTTCCCAGGCCAGCCGGGAGACATAGTCTTTCCAACGTGTCCTGGGTCTTCCCCGTGGCCTCCTACCAGCTGGACGTGCCCTAAACACATCCCTAGGGAGGCGTTCGGGTGGCATCCTGACCAGATGCCCGAACCACCTCATCTGGCTCCTCTCGATGTGGAGGAGCAGCGGCTTTACGTTGAGCTCCTCCCGGATGACAGAGCTTCTCACCCTATCTCTAAGGGAGAGACCCGCCACCCGGCGGAGGAAACTCATTTCGGCCGCTTGTACCCGTGATCTTATCCTTTCGGTCATGACCCAAAGCTCATGACCATAGGTGAGGATGGGAACGTAGATCGACCGGTAAATTGAGAGCTTTGCCTTCCGGCTCAGCTCCTTCTTCACCACAACGGATCGATACAACGTCCGCATTACTGAAGACGCCGCACCGATCCGCCTGTCGATCTCACGATCCACTCTTCCCCCACTCGTGAACAAGACTCCTAGGTACTTGAACTCCTCCACTTGGGGCAGGGTCTCCTCCCCAACCCGGAGATGGCACTCCACCCTTTTCCGGGCGAGAACCATGGACTCGGACTTGGAGGTGCTGATTCTCATTCCGGTCGCTTCACACTCGGCTGCGAACCGATCCAGTGAGAGCTGAAGATCCCGGCCAGATGAAGCCATCAGGACTACATCATCTGCAAAAAGCAGAGACCTAATCCCGTGGCCACCAAACCGGAACCCCTCAACGCCTTGACTGCGCCTAGAAATTATGTCCATAAAAGTTATGAACAGAATCGGTGACAAAGGACAGCCTTGGCGGAGTCCAACCTTCACTGGAAATGTGTCCGACTTACTGCCAGCAATGCGGACCAAGCTCTGGCACTGATCATACAGGGAGCGGACCGCCACAATAAGACATTCCGATACCCCATATTCTCTGAGCACTCCCCACAGGACTTCCCGAGGGACACGGTCGAATGCCTTCTCCAAGTCCACAAAGCACATGTAGACTGGTTGGGCAAACTCCCATGCACCCTCAAGAACCCTGCCGAGAGTATAGAGCTGGTCCACAGTTCCACGACCAGGACGAAAACCACACTGTTCCTCCTGAATCCGAGGTTCGACTATCCGGCGAAGCCTCCTCTCCAGTACACCTGAATAAACCTTACCGGGAAGGCTGAGGAGTGTGATCCCACGATAGTTGGAACACACCCTCCGGTCCCCCTTCTTAAAGAGAGGGACCACCACCCCGGTCTGCCAATCCAGAGGTACCGCCCCCGATGTCCACGCGATGCTGCAGAGTCTTGTCAACCAAGACAGCCCCACAGCATCCAGAGCCTTAAGGAACTCCGGGCGGATCTCATCCACCCCCGGGGCCTTTCCGCCGAGGAGCTTTTTAACTACCTCAGCGACCTCAGCCCCAGAAATAGGAGAGTCCACTACAGATTCCCCAGGCACCGCTTCCTCAAAGAAAGACGTGTTGGTGGGATTGAGGAGGTCTTCGAAGTATTCCCTCCACCGATCCACAACATCCGCAGTCGAAGTCAGCAGAACACCATCCGCACCATACACGGTGTTGATAGTGCACTGCTTCCCCTTCCTGAGGCGCCGTATGGTGGTCCAGAATCGCTTCGAAGCCGTCCGGAAGTCGTTTTCCATGGCTTCCCCGAACTCTTCCCATGTCCGAGTTTTTGCCTCCGCGACCGCTAAAGCTGCACACCGCTTGGCCCGTCGGTACCCGTCCACTGCCTCCGGAGTCCTATGAGCCAAAAGAACCCGATAGGACTCCTTCTTCAGCTTGACGGCATCCCTCACTGCTGGTGTCCACCAACGGGTTCTGGGATTACCGCCACGACAGGCACCAACAACCTTGCGGCCACAGCTCCAATCAGCCGCCTCGACAATAGAGGTTCGGAACATGGTCCACTCGGACTCAATGTCCCGCACCTCCCTTGTGACATGTTCAAAGTTCTCCCGGAGGTGTGAATTGAAACTCTCTCTGACAGGAGACTCTGCCAGACGTTCCCAGCAGACCCTCACAATGCGCTTGGGCCTGCCAGGTCTGTCCGGCATCCTCCCCCACCATCGCAGCCAACTCACCACCAGGTGGTGATCGGTAGAAAGCTCCGCCCCTCTCTTCACCCGAGTGTCCAAAACATGAGGCCGCAAATCCGATGACACAACTACAAAGTCGATCATGGAACTGCGGCCTAGGGTGTCCTGGTGCCAAGTGCACATATGGACACCCTTATGTTTGAACATGGTGTTTGTTATCGACAAACTGTGACGAGCACAAAAGTCCAATAACAAAACACCACTCGGGTTTAGATCCGGGCGACCATTCTTCCCAATCACGCCTCTCCAGGTTTCACTGTCGTTGCCAACATGAGCGTTGAAGTCTCCCAGTAGGACAAGGGAATCACCCGGAGGAGCACTTTCCAGTACTCCCTCGAGTGTACCCAAAAAGGGTGGGTATTCTGAACTGCTGTTTGGTGCGTAAGCACAAACAACAGTCAGGACCCGTCCCCCCACCCGAAGGCGAAGGGAAGCTACCCTCTCGTCCACTGGGTTGAACTCAAACGTACAGGCTTTGAGCCGGGGGGAAACCAGAATTGCCACCCCAGCCCGTCGCCTCTCACTGCCGGCAACGCCAGAGTGGAAGAGGGTCCAGTCCCTCTCGAGAGAACTGGTTCCAGAGCCCTTGCTGTGCGTTGAGGTGAGTCCGACTATATCCAGCCGGAACTTCTCTACCTCGCGCACTAGCTCAGGCTCCTTCCCCCCCAGTGAGGTGACGTTCCACGTCCCAAGAGCTAGCTTCTGTAGCCGAGGATCGGACCGCCAAGTGCCCTGCCTTCGGCTGCCGCCCAGCTCACAATGCACCCGACCTCTATGGCCCCTCCTATGAGTGGTGAGCCCATTGGAGGGATGACCCACGTTGCCTCTTCGGGCTGTGCCCGGCCGGGCCCCATGGGAACAGGCCCGACCACCAGGCGCTCGCCATCGTGCCCCAACTCCGGGCCTGGCTCCAGAGCGGGGCCCCGGTGACCCACGTCCGGGCGAGGGAAATCTGGGTTCATTTCGTTGTAATGCCATAGAAGTCTTTGAGCTGCTCTTTGTCTGATCACTCACCTAGGACCTGTTTGTCTTGGGAGACCCTACCAGGGGGCATGAAAACCCCCAGACAACATAGCTCCTAGGATCATTGGGACACGCAAACTCCTCTACCACGGTAAGGTAGCAGCTCAGAGAGGAGTAATTAATTAATATTAAGTAATATTCATATTTAGTAAAAGCCTTTTTGCTCAGGCAGTAACTCTATGGTCATCGTCCTTAATGTATCTGTCATGCATCAA
Source organism: Nerophis ophidion (assembly GCF_033978795.1). Classification (NCBI taxonomy): domain Eukaryota; kingdom Metazoa; phylum Chordata; class Actinopteri; order Syngnathiformes; family Syngnathidae; genus Nerophis; species Nerophis ophidion. The sequence continues at coordinate 5,056,908 of NC_084611.1, read as the reverse complement.
CATATTTTTTGGTAAGGTATTAGTGACAAACATATTTACAGTACAAAAGCAGCAATAGAAAGAAGTAGATGAAGGGAAAAATTGTGAGTGATTTAAACACAAGTTGGGGGAAAAATTATTACAGTTCATTTATGTTTATTTACAATGTTGTATTGCATTATTGTATTTCTGGTGATGTTGATGGACAGTAGGCTATGTTGATTGACAGTATGATGCACAGTTGCACTACACTAAAAAGTAAAGATGAGAACTCTTCCAAGTTGTCTCCTTTGCGTACATTTTAGTTGCTTTACTCCATAACATCTGCATGACTTGAAATTATGATTGCTAATGTAAAAAAAAAAACAAAAAAAAAACTTTCAGAGTGCTGCCTTGGAGCACTTTTGTGTCCCCAC
>NC_084611.1:4974013-5054013 GCF_033978795.1 Nerophis ophidion | reverse complement strand
TGGACTCTCACTATTATGTTAGCTCCACTATGGACTGGACTCTCACTATTATGTTAGATCCACTATGGACTGGACTCTCACACTATTATGTTAGATCCACTATGGACTGGACTCTCACTATTATGTTAGCTCCACTATGGACTGGACTCTCACTATTATGTTAGATCCACTATGGACTGGACTCTCACACTATTATGTTAGATCCACTATGGACTGGACTCTCACTATTATGTTAGCTCCACTATGGACTGGACTCTCACTATTATGTTAGATCCACTATGGACTGGACTCTCACTATTATGTTAGATCCACTATGGACTGGACTCTCACTATTATGTTAGCTCCACTATGGACTGGACTCTCACTATTATGTTAGATCCACTATGGACTGGACTCTCACACTATTATGTTAGATCCACTATGGACTGGACTCTCACTATTATGTTAGATCCACTATGGACTGGACTCTCACTATTATGTTAGCTCCACTATGGACTGGACTCTCACTATTATGTTAGATCCACTATGGACTGGACTCTCAATATCATGTTAGATCCACTATGGACTGGACTCTCACTATTATGTTAGATCCACTATGGACTGGACTCTCACTATTATGTTAGATCCACTATGGACTGGACTCTCACACTATTATGTTAGATCCACTATGGACTGGACTCTCACTATTATGTTAGATCCACTATGGACTGGACTCTCACTATTATGTTAGATCCACTATGGACTGGACTCCCATTTTTATGTTAGATCCACTATGGACTGGACTCACTCCCTATTATGTTAGATCCACTCTGGACTGGACTCTCACTATTATGTTAGATCCACTATGGACTGGACTCTCACTATTATGTTAGATCCACTATGGACTGGACTCTCACTATTATGTTAGATCCACTATGGACTGGACTCTCAATATCATGTTAGATCCACTATGGACTGGACTCTCACTATTATGTTAGATCCACTATGGACTGGACTCTCACTATTATGTTAGATCCACTATGGACTGGACTCTCACACTATTATGTTAGATCCACTATGGACTGGACTCTCACTATTATGTTAGATCCACTATGGACTGGACTCTCACTATTATGTTAGATCCACTATGGACTGGACTCTCACTATTATGTTAGATCCACTATGGACTGGACTCTCAATATCATGTTAGATCCACTATGGACTGGACTCTCACTATTATGTTAGATCCACTATGGACTGGACTCTCACTATTATGTTAGATCCACTATGGACTGGACTCTCACACTATTATGTTAGATCCACTATGGACTGGACTCTCACTATTATGTTAGATCCACTATGGACTGGACTCTCACTATTATGTTAGATCCACTATGGACTGGACTCCCATTTTTATGTTAGATCCACTATGGACTGGACTCACTCCCTATTATGTTAGATCCACTCTGGACTGGACTCTCACTATTATGTTAGATCCACTATGGACTGGACTCACACTATTATGTTAGATCCACTATGGACTGGACTCTCACTATTATGTTAGATCCACTATGGACTGGACTCTCACTATTATGTTAGATCCACTATGGACTGGACTCTCACTATTATGTTAGATCCACTATGGACTGGACTCCCACTTTTATGTTAGATCCACTATGGACTGGACTCACTCACTATTATGTTAGATCCACTCTGGACTGGACTCTCACTATTATGTTAGATCCACTATGGACTGGACTCTCACACTATTATGTTAGATCCACTATGGACTGGACTCCCACTTTTATGTTAGATCCACTATGGACTGCACTCACTCACTATTATGTTAGATCCACTATAGACTGGACTCTCACTATTATGTTAGCTCCACTATGGACTGGACTCTCACTATTATGTTAGATCCACTATGGACTGGACTCTCACACTATTATGTTAGATCCACTATGGACTGGACTCCCACTTTTATGTTAGATCCACTATGGACTGCACTCACTCACTCTTATGTTAGATCCACTATAGACTGGACTCTCACTATTATGTTAGCTCCACTATGGACTGGACTCTCACTATTATGTTAGATCCACTATGGACTGGACTCTCACACTATTATGTTAGATCCACTATGGACTGGACTCTCACTATTATGTTAGCTCCACTATGGACTGGACTCTCACTATTATGTTAGATCCACTATGGACTGGACTCTCACACTATTATGTTAGATCCACTATGGACTGGACTCTCACTATTATGTTAGCTCCACTATGGACTGGACTCTCACTATTATGTTAGATCCACTATGGACTGGACTCTCACTATTATGTTAGATCCACTATGGACTGGACTCTCACTATTATGTTAGCTCCACTATGGACTGGACTCTCACTATTATGTTAGATCCACTATGGACTGGACTCTCACACTATTATGTTAGATCCACTATGGACTGGACTCTCACTATTATGTTAGATCCACTATGGACTGGACTCTCACTATTATGTTAGCTCCACTATGGACTGGACTCTCACTATTATGTTAGCCCCACTATGGACTGGACTCTCACTATTATGTTAGATCCACTATGGACTGGACTCTCACTATTATGTTAGCGCCACTATGGACTGGACTCTCACTATTATGTTAGATCCACTATGGACTGGACTCTCACACTATTATGTTAGATCCACTATGGACTGGACTCCCACTTTTATGTTAGATCCACTATGGACTGCACTCACTCACTATTATGTTAGATCCACTATAGACTGGACTCTCACTATTATGTTAGCTCCACTATGGACTGGACTCTCACTATTATGTTAGATCCACTATGGACTGGACTCTCACACTATTATGTTAGATCCACTATGGACTGGACTCTCACTATTATGTTAGCTCCACTATGGACTGGACTCTCACACTATTATGTTAGATCCACTATGGACTGGACTTTCACTATTATGTTAGCTCCACTATGGACTGGACTCTCACTATTATGTTAGATCCACTATGGACTGGACTCTCACTATTATGTTAGCTCCACTATGGACTGGACTCTCACTATTATGTTAGATCCACTATGGACTGGACTCTCACACTATTATGTTAGATCCACTATGGACTGGACTCCCACTTTTATGTTAGATCCACTATGGACTGCACTCACTCACTATTATGTTAGATCCACTCTGGACTGGACTCTCACTATTATGTTAGATCCACTATGGACTGCACTCACTCACTATTATGTTAGATCCACTCTGGACTGGACTCTCACTATTATGTTCGATCCACTATGGACTGGACTCTCACTATTATGTTAGATCCACTATGGGCTGGACTCTCACTATCATGTTAGATCCACTATGGACTGGACTCTCACTATTATGTTAGATCCACTATGGACTGGACTCTCACTATTATGTTAGCTCCACTATGGACTGGACTCTCACTATTATGTTAGATCCACTATGGACTGGACTCACACTATTATGTTAGATCCACTATGGACTGGACTCTCACTATCATGTTAGATCCACTATGGACTGGACTCTCACTATTATGTTAGATCCACTATGGACTGGACTCTCACTATTATGTTAGCTCCACTATGGACTGGACTCTCACTATTATGTTAGATCCACTATGGACTGGACTCCACTATTATGTTAGATCCACTATGGACTGGACTCTCACTATTATGTTAGATCCACTATGGACTGGACTCTCACTATTATGTTAGATCCACTATGGACTGGACTCTCACTATTATGTTAGATCCACTATGGACTGGACTCTCACTATTATGTTAGATCCACTATGGACTGGACTCTCACACGAATATGTTAGATCCACTATGGACTGGACTCACACTATTATGTTAGATCCACTATGGACTGAACTCTCACAGTATTATGCCCATTGGGGTCCCCACATCTGCGGTCCCCTCCAAGGTTTCTCATTGTCATCCCATTGGGTTGGGTTTTCCTTGCCCTGATGTGGGATCTGAGCCAAAGATGTTGTTGTGGCTTGTGCAGCCCTTTGAGACACCCGGTAATTAGGGCTACATAAGTACACATTGATTGATTGACGTCTTTAATGTAAGCATCTTTTCTGCTTGTATCTTTTCAGTTTGACCCTTTTTACGGTAAATAATCCTGTGGACAAGAAGACGATTCTCGGAGTGTTTGATCAGGGAAAGGTGTTCGGGTAAAGCCAAGATATTCGGACACATTGATGGCGGCACAATTATGATTTGTATATTTTCAGAATGTCCATCCATTTCCTACCGCTTGTCCCTTTCGGGGTCGCGGGAGGTGCTGGAGCCTATCTCGGCTGCATTCGGGCGGAAGGCGGCGTACACCCTGGACAAGTCACCACCTCATCACATGGCCAACACAGATAGACAGACAACATTCACACACTAGGGACCATTTAGTGTTGCCAATCAACCTATCCCCAGGTGCATGTCTTTGGAGGTGGGAGGGGCCTATCCCCAGGTGCATGTCTTTGGAGGTGGGAGGGGCCTATCCCCAGGTGCATGTCTTTGGAGGTGGGAGGGGCCTATCCCCAGGTGCATGTCTTTGAAGGTGGGAGGAGCCTATCCCCAGGTGCATGTCTTTGGAGGTGGCAGGAAGCCGGAGTACCCGCAGGGAACCCACATAGTCACGGGGAGAACATGCAAACTCCACCCAGAAAAGATCCTGAGCCCCGGGTGGTCCAAAACATTCTGAGGTTATCTCTATTTTCAAGTTATCATGCCATGATTTTACCAGTCTGGCCCGCTTGGGAATAAATGTTCCTCCATGGGCCGTGCTTTGTCTTCGCCAGCTGGAACTTGGGATGAAAGAAAGCTCCAAGGCCATCTAACGAGACATCAAGGCTCAGTTTCAGGTCAGGAGCCAACGCCTCTTATTCAGTTTCATTGAACACAAGCCGCTCGTCCAAATAACACAACAGATTAATCTGGCCAAACTATTGACGTGAAGATGGAGGCCTTTGTGTCAGTGAGGGACAGACAGGAGGACTCTGGACATACTGCTGGTCATCATGGACAACCCTGCATGGCCCCCCACCCACTCCACCAGACCATTGAGGGACAGCGGAGCTCATACTCCAACAGGCTCCTTCAGCTTGGTTCCCACAGTGTTCCATTCAAGAACTCCTTCATTTTGCACTCCATCCAGCTGTATAATCACTCTCCATACAGCATTACATGTCTATTACCTGACACCTGACACCTGACATGTTGGCTACCTCTCTTTGTTTCTAATTTCTTGTTTCTGATGGTATCTACTGTCTAGTTTATGCTGCAGCTGTTACATATACTGTAATATTGTACATGGTCATTCTTATATATTGTTTATAGTATATAAAAATATAAGGATGTCCGATAATGCGTTTTTTGCCGATATCCGATAATCCGATATTGTCCAACTCTTAATTACCGATACCGATATCAACCGATACCAATATATGCAGTCGTGGAATGAACACATTATTATGCCTAATTTTGTTGTGATGCCCCACTGGATGCATTAAACAATGTAACACGGTTTTCCAAAATAAATCAACTCAAGTTATGTAAAAAAAAATGCCAACATGGCATCATTGGTACTTTAACTTTAACTTTATTATTGAAGTCACAAAGTGCATTAATTTTTTTAACATGCCTCAAAACATCCATCCATCCATTTTCTACCGCTTATTCCCTTTCGGGCTCGCGGGGGGTGCTGGCGCCTATCTCAGCTACAATCGGGCGGAAGGCGGGGTACACCCTGGACAAGTCGCCACCTCATCACAGGGCCAACACAGATAGACAGACAACATTCACACTCACATTCACACACTAGGGCCAATTTAGTGTTGCCAATCAACCTATCCCCAGGTGCATGTCTTTGGAAGTGGGAGGAAGCCGGAGTACCCGGAGGGAACCCACGCATTCACGGGGAGAACATGGAAACAGGCGGTAGAAAATAAAATAAAAAATATATACATATGTATATATATATATATATATATGTGTGTGTGTCTTGATTGGATTATCCAGAGAATAGTGCTCGATACCGTGGTAGAGCGCAATATGTAGGTGTGGGAAAAATCACAAGACTACTTCATCTCTACAGAACTGTTTCATGAGGGGTTCCCTCAATCATCAGGAAAAATCTCCTGATGATTGAGGGAACCCCTCATGAAACAGTTCTGTAGAGATGAAGTAGTCTTGTGATTTTTCCCACACCTACATATACATATATATATATATATATATATATATATATATATATATATATATATACATACAGTGGGGCAAAAAAGTATTTAGTCAGCCAGCGATTGTGCAAGTTCTCCCACTTAAAATGATGACAGAGGTCTGTAATTTTCATCATAGGTACACTTCAACTGTGAGAGACAGAATGTGGAAAAAAAACAGGAATTTACATTGTAGGAATTTTAAATTTATTAGTAAATTATGATGGAAAATAAGTATTTGGCCAACCATTCAAAGCTCTCACTGATGGAAGGAGGTTTTGGCTCAAAATCTCACGATACATGGCCCCATTCATTCTTTCCTTAACACGGATCAATCGTCCTGTCCCCTTAGCAGAAAAACAGCCCCAAAGCATTGATACTTGATGTTTCCACCCCCATGCTTCACAGTAGGTATGGTGTTCTTGGGATGCAACTCAGTATTCTTCTTCCTCCAAACACGACGAGTTGAGTTTGTACCAAAATGGATACATGGATGATACAGCAGAGGATTGGGAGAATGTCATGTGGTCAGATGAAACCAAAATAGAACTTTTTTGGGAAGCGAGTAATTCAAGGCAGGCGCATACTATATACCCTGCGGCAATTCAAGGACATACGATATAAAACAATCAGTGTAAACATGATCATTTAAAGGAAGAATCTAATAGAAAATGTCAATACAAAGTGTGAAGACAGAATAAACTCTCAACAGAGATACAGTCTATAAGATATATAGATATGTAATGTATTCATACATTGTTTATGTAGGATATAAGCATGTATATATAACCTCATCATATTGTTTCTTCAACTTAGATATAGCTGACCGTTTTTCCCCCTTCTCTGGGATTATATTCCCAGTTTTGATCTTGGACGTCTGGTCACTTATAGCATATAAGAATATTCTATTACTGTTAAGCAAACTATGAATAATAAAACATGTGTCCTTTATCATAACTACACGTATGAGAAAAAAAGGGGGTGAAAATTAGTGGTATTCAGTGAGGTAAGATGAATGAAATGCGCTGACAGTTCATTACTCCTGACAAATGAATTGCACTGAGTGGAGCGGATCACCACTCCAAGATGGCGGCCGCGCGTCTCGTCAGTAGCGCTCGATGCTGCATCTATGGAAGTCTATGGAACTGAAGGCAAGACAGCGGTGGAAACAGGAAACGCCCAACACAAAGTGAAAAGAGGGACCATATGGCGTCACATTAGTGCCAAAAGTGGAGAATCGGCGCGCGATAACAGTTTTTATGCGCTTGGATTTTTGGCACTAATGTGACGCCATAGTACCAACACAACATAAAGCAGAGTACACAAACTACAGTGACCCCTGCTGGAATAATTAAGCCACTGTCTACACAACAAATAGGATTATATGTAGAATATTTTGATATTATTCATATATTATATATGTTATATTATTTATTATTATCACTGTTTATTGTGAGCGAACTCTGGTGCTGAATTTCCCCCTAGGGATCAATAAAGTACTTTCTATTCTATTCTATTCTATTCTATTCTATTCTATTCTATTCTATTATCATTGGACACACGCAACATTTAAAAGTAATAATCCTTCATGTCCTATTCCCTCCACATGTAATAACATAATTATTGAAATGTCTTTTTATAAATTAAGTGATTGAAAACAATAATAGTGGCCCAGTGGCTAAAGCAGGGGGTAGGGAACCTATGGCTCTAGAGCCAGATGCGGCTCTTTTGATGACTGAGTCTGGCTCTCGGATAAATCTTAGCTGACATTGCTTAACACGATAAGTAATGAATAATTCCGCCGGTAATCGCAGTGTTAAAAATAACTAGGGATGCACCGATTAATCGGTAACCGAATATATTCGGCCGAATATGGCAAAAAAAAGCCACATTCGGCCTTCGGTGGAATGAGTTAAAAACAAGGCCGAATAGTGGCGTGTGACGCAATTTTTCGACGCGGTGACGCAATCAACCAACGTGCAGTGACGTTGGGATATGTTGTGTACCTGTATAAGTGTATGAGGTTACAAGCACACACTTATTGAGATTTAGTGGGGCCTCTGTTTACATTATTAGCCTGTTGTGTAGCCTACCTGTATAAGTGTATGAGGTTACAAGCACACACTTATTGAGATTTACTTGAGCCTTCTGTTTACATTATTAGCCTGTTGTGTAGGCTACCTGTATAAGTGTATGAGGTTACAAGCACACACTTATTGAGATTTACTTGAGCCTTCTGTTTACATTATTAGCCTGTTGTGTAGGCTACCTGTATAAGTGTATGAGGTTACAAGCACACACTTAATTGAGATTTACTTGAGCCTTCTGTTTACATTATTAGCATATCTACTGTGGCTAAGCAGACTTTTGCCAAAAGGACAATAATTCATTTGTTGTGGGTTTATCCACTTTAATGCACTTTATTCTTTTTTGGAATGCATGTTTTGTTTGAAGGCCTAATATAAATGAAAAATGTTGTACTTTTTTTGAAAAGCAAAGGCTACTGGAATATTAGAAAAATGTCAATATTCAATAAAAAATTACTTTATTTGAAAAACATGTCTAAATATTTATTCTAGGCTATTTATGCAATATTAAAAAATTATGAAAAACTGCATTCATTATTCGGTATTCAACCTTCGGCCAAGCGTTTAAATTTTATTCGGCTTCGGCTTCGGCCACAAATTTTCATTTCGGTGCATCCCTGAAAATAACGTTCAAATTATAAACAATTCTCATGCATTTTCGTCCAACCATCCATTTTCTATTGCACCTGCTCAAGAAGTCGCTTTAATTGTAAGAAGTATCATATTTATTATTGGTTAGCTTTAGAATAACAATGTTATTATCTTGTGGACTGCGTGGCAAAGTTGGGACAGTGGCTGTGCCAGCAATCTGAGGGTTCCTGGTTCAATCCCCACCTTCTACCATCTTAGTCAAGTCCATTGTGTCCTTGAGCAAGACATTTCACCCTTGCTCCTGATGGGTGCTGGTGAGCGCCTTGCATGGCAGCTCCCGCCATCAGTGTGTGAATGTGTGTGTGTGAATGGGTGAATGTCGAAGTAGTGTCAAAGCGCTTTGGGCTCCTTAAAAAGGGGTAGAAAAGCTATACCAGTACAACCATTTACCTTTTTTTTTTTTAACCATTTTTAAAAAGAATAAAAGACTTATTATACTGTAAAAATGTTGGTCTTAAAAATGCACGCATTTAGTTGTATTCAGTGTTAAAAAAAAAGATTATATGGCTCTCACTGAAATACATTTTGAAATATTTGGCTCTCTCAGCCAAAAAGTTTCCCAACCCCTGGGTTAGAGTGTCCGCCCTGAGACGGGTAGGATGTGAGTCATACCAAAGACTATAAAAATAGGAGCCATTACCTCCCCGTTTGGCACTCAGCATCAAGAGCTGGAATTGGGGGTTGAATCACCAAAAATGATTCCTGGGCGTGGCCACCGCTGCTGATCACTGCTCCCCTCACCTCCCAAGGGGAAGAGAGGGGACACATTTCACCACACCTGGTGTGTGTGTGTGTGTGTGTGTGTGTGTGTGTGTGTGTGTGTGTGTGTGTGTGTGTGTGTGTGTGTGTGTGTGTGTGTGTGTGTGTGTGTGTGTGTGACAATGTGAACTGAAGTGAATTATATATTGCTTTTTCTGTAGTGACTCAAAGCGCTTTACATAGTGAAACCCAATATCTAACTTTTACATTTAAACCAGTGTGGGTGGCACTGGGAGCAGGTGGGTAAAGTGTCTTGCCCAAGGACACAACGGCCGTGACTAGGATGGCGGAACCTGGGATCGAACCTGCCACCCTCAAGTTGCTGGCACGGCCGCTCTACCAACCGAGCTATACCGCCCCAAATCATCGCTACTTCAACATTAACAATATTAAAATATCTGCGATGAAGCGGCGATTTGTCCTGGGTGTACCCCGCCTTCCGCCCGAATGCAGCTAAGATAGGCTCCAAGAAAGGGACAAGCGGTAGAAAATGGATGGAATATTGAAATATTTAAAATGATAGAAAAAAATTGTTTAAAGAAAAGAAAAACCCCACATAAGTTCAGTTCATTTAAGTTTGTAAACCAATTTAGTAATAGATTTAAATTCTGAATGACAAATAGTGAATTATATTTATATAGCACTTTTCTCTAGTGACTTAAAGCACTTTACATAGTGACACCCAATACCTAAGTTACATTTAAACCAGTGTGGGTGGCACTGGGAGCAGGTGGGTAAAGTGTCTTGCCCAAGGACACAACGGAAGCAACTAGGATGGCACAAGCGGGAATCGAACCTGCAACCCTCAAGTTGCTGGCACGGCCACTCTACCAACCGAGCTATGCCGCCCTTTTTTGTGTATTTATGGATTAAGTACATCATATGAAAAGAGAATTTTCAGTTTTTATTCTAATTAGGGTCCCAAATAGTAAAGAGAATAAAAAAAACAGCATGTAAACAAACATTTTGGGCCTTAAGAGGTAAAGACTTCTTTGAACGTTATTGATGTTGTTTTAATTTTTCTGACGTGTAATTTCTGACTAATTTAGGTCATGAGTAGATACTTTTGCGAAACGGTTGTTAAAAAAATAGACTTGTGGTAGAAAAAAATGGATGGCTGGATGGAGATTAAAATGGCTTTATTTTGAAAAAAAATTCGACGTAAGTAGGAAACGGAAGTGGCTGACACGTGGCGCAGGGACGAAACAGACCTGCTTTTGCAGGCCAACAAAAGATGGCGGACTGAAATGCTGAACGGCGTTCGAATTTACGATCCAACAGTTTTATCGATTCACAAAAAAACGTCCTTTCTAAAGTTCACACGTTGAGTTTGGAGCGATGGCGCGTTACGTGAAGTGAAGATTGAAGATTTGATGGAAGATGGACGACTACTGCTCTGCTAAGATGGCGACGTCACGTAAAAGAGAACATGAAAGAGAACATTCCAGCAAATCACCAACGGAGAAAAAGACGAAAGATGAAGGTCAGTGAGTTGAAGTTTTCGTCATTTGAATTTTTTTTCAAGCCCTGACGATGAGAAATTAGCCGACTTTGTCGAAGAACGTAAACAAAGAGCCGCCATGATTGTTAGCTTGAAGAAGGCGGTGAGTTCACATCAGAGGAGATGAAAGAATGCAAAAGTCAAATGGAGAAAGTAGAAGAGAAAATAAATCGTTTGTGTAAAGAAAATAATGACGTGAAAGAAGAGATGTTGGAGAAGAGTAAGAGATGTGCAGTGTGTGAAGAGAAGACTGGACCACATGTCTGAGTAATAAAGAACAATAATTAAAAAAAATAATAAAAATAGGCACTATTACATGATAAAATTAACATTACTGTATATTATTTCACAAAAAAATGTACATGGATTGTTAAAACCTCTCATTGGAAGTGAATAGGGAACTGATTTAGATCAGTGCTTTAAGCCTGGTCTTTGGCGACCTCTAGTGGTCAAATGGGGTAAGCACGTCGCCATTTCAAGAACGAAAGTTGAACGTCGTAAAAAAAACTGAATGCAGAAACGTTGCTGCAAATACATCTGGAGTGAACACTACAATAACCACACAATATAGGAATTCGGGCATATATAAACTTACTAAAACGGAAAAATGACATATGTGGAGCAGCAAATTTAGAGCACAGGAATCCTTACATCTTGAAACATTTCCAACATTAAAAACGTAGGAGTTGTGGTTTTAGCAGACATTAAACACAGAGCAAACCCCAAAGGTAATATTTTAAATGTCCGATCAGTTTTCATGAATAATGATCTACAATCCGAGAGGGACAAGTAGTAGAAAATGGATGGACATACGTCATTGGATGATTCAAGTGATTGACAACATTATCAAACTATTTAAAATGACTGACGGCTAATTGAGCCAAAATAAAATTGAAATATTTTGATTAGGGATGCACCGATTAATCGGTAACCGAATATATCCATCCATCCATCCATCATCTTCCGCTTATCCGAGGTCGGGTCGCGGGGGCAACAGCCTAAGCAGGGAAACCCAGACTTCCCTCTCCCCAGCCACTTCGTCTAGCTCTTCCCGGGGGATCCCGAGGCGTTCCCAGGCCAGCCGGGAGACATAGTCTTCCCAATTTGTCCTGGGTCTTCCCCGTGGCCTCCTACCGGTTGGACGTGCCCTAAACACCTCCCTAGGGAGGCGTTCGGGTGGCATCCTGACCAGATGCCCGAACCACCTCATCTGGCTCCTCTCGATGTGAAGGAGCAGCGGCTTTACTTTGAGTTCCTCCCGGATGGCAGAGCTTCTCACCCTATCTCTAAGGGAGAGACCCGCCACACGGCGGAGGAAACTCATTTGGGCCGCTTGTACCCGTGATCTTATCCTTTCGGTCATGACCCAAAGCTCATGACCATAGGTGAGGATGGGAACGTAGATCGACCGGTAAATTGAGAGCTTTGCCTTCCGGCTCAGCTCCTTCTTCACCACAACGGACCGGTACAACGTCCGCATTACTGAAGACGCCGCACCGATCCGCCTGTCGATCTCACGATCCACTCTTCCCTCACTCGTGAACAAGACACTTAGGTACTTGAACTCCTCCACTTGGGGCAGGGTCTCCTCCCCAACCCGGAGATGGCACTCCACCCTTTTCCGGGCGAGAATATATTCGGCCGAATATGGCAAAAAAAGCCACATTCGGCCTTCGGTGCAATGAGTTAAAAACAAGGCCGAATAGTGGCGGGTGACGCAATTTTTTGACGCGGTGACGCAATCAACCAACGTGCAGTGTTAAATTTAGATTGTTTTATACATAGTTAGTTTCCTTCTTTTTATTCTGAAGCTGAAGTACTGTTATTGACAAATCTGTTCTGGCCTGGGTGTGAGTTTTCCTTGCCCTTATGTGGGCCTACCGAGGATGTCGTAGTGGTTTGTGCAGCCCTTTGAGACACTAGTGATTTAGGGCTATATAAGTAAACATTGATTGATTGATTATGTTGTGTACCTGTATAAGTGTATGAGGTTACAATCACACACTTAATTGAGATTTACTTGAGCCTTCTGTTTACATTATTAGCATATCTACTGTGGCTAAGCAGACTTTTGCCAAAAGGACAATAATTCATTTGTTGTGGGTTTATCCACTTTAATGCACTTTATTTTTTTTTTGGAATGCATGTTTTTATTTGAAGGCCTAATATAAATGAAAAATTGTGTGCTTTTTTTGAAAAGCAAAGGCTACTGGAATATTAAAAAAATGTAAATATTCAATAAAAAATGTACCTTATTTGAAAAACATGTCTAAAAATGTATTCTAGGCTATTTATGCAATATAAAAAAGTTGTGAAAAACTGCATTTATTATTCGGTATTTGGTATTCGGCCTTCGGCAAAGCGCTCAAATTTTATTCGGTTTCGGCTTCGGCCACACATTTTCATTTCGGTGCATCCCTAATTTTGATGCATTTTTATATTTTTGGTTTGACCTTCCTCTTGTGTTAGATTTCGTTACCATCTCCCATGTCTTAAATCAGCTGTAAAATACACTAAAAAATATATCTATCATCCAATGTGTTTCTCATCTCTAAGTTACCTTGTTAGGCTTCCTTATCCATGAAAATATTGTTTTTAACATTTTTGGTGTGGGCCTTTTTTTTGGTCATTATACCCCTCGATTTCAAATTTAAAAATGGTAAAATAAACCTCGAAAATCGTATAAATAAATAAAAGGTTGTTTTGTTACCTGACTATTACTGAGGGGTCATAGAACACATCTTTTAAATACATTTGTTTTATCTATTTTTTTCATTTTAATAATTTTTAACTGAATTGACCTCACATGCCCGTCTTTGTTTGTTTTTCTACTGGATAACAAAGTAAAATGAAAATCCCCTAAAGCTGACATGATTGGCTGTCAGTTTGTTCAGTTTTGGCTTTAATTATTGCTTGATTATCTTGTTTTTATAACTGGGTCGAAACTGACCCTAACAACACCAAGGTTATAATTTTCAACCAGAGCATTTTATAATTTAGTGAAAAAAAAAAATAGGTTTGTTTTGTTGAAATAGAGGTTCCTGACAAAGTCAAAAAGCCTTGATGCAAAAGAAAACCACATTTATGTGGTTCTTTTATGTATTTAAAAACTAAAACGGGTCGCAAGACGAAGTTTAAAGAAAAACACACAAACATGCATTTTAGGTGATCTTTAGATACTTTCGTGAACCAGTTGTTGAAAGAAGACATGAACATGACCATTTTTTAAAAATTGTGTGAAAACGTGTGAATGTTGTTTGTCTGTCTGTGTTGGCCCTGCGATGAGGTGGTGACTTGTCCAGGGTGTACCCTGCCTGAGAGTCCAGTCCATAGTAGATCTAACAATAGTGAGAGAGTCCAGTCCATAGTGGATCTAACATAATAGTGAGAGTCCAGTCCATTGTGGATCTAACATAATAGTGAGAGTCCAGTCCATAGTGGATCTAACATAATAGTCAGAGTCCAGTCCATAGTGGATCTAACATAACAGTGAGAGTCCAGTCCATAGTGGATCTAACATAATAGTGAGAGTTAGTCCATAGTGGATCTAACATAATAGTGTGAGAGTCCAGTCCATAGTGGATCTAACAAAATAGTGAGAGTCCAGTCCATAGTGGATCTAACATAATAGCGTGAAAGTTCAGTCCATAGTGGATCTAATACAACAGTGAGAGTCCAGTCCATAGTGGATCTAACATAAAAGTGTAAAAGTCCAGTCCATAGTGGATCTAACATAATAGTGAGAGTCCAGTCCTTAGTGGATCTAACATATTAGTGTGAAAGTCCAGTCCATAGTGGATCTAACATAATAGTGTGAGAGTCTAGTCCATAGTGGATCTAACATAATAGTGAGAGTCCAATCCATAGTGGATCTAAAATAATAGTGAGAGTCCAGTCCATAGTGGATCTAACATAATAGTGAGAGTCCAGTCCATAGTGGATCTAATATAATAGTGAGAGTCCAGTCCATAGTGGATCTAACATAATAGTGAGAGTCCAGTCCATAGTGGATCTACCATAATAGTGTGAGAGTCCACTCCATAGTGGATCTAACATAATAGTGTGAGAGTCCAGTCCATAGTGGATCTACCATAATAGTGTGAGAGTCCACTCCATAGTGGATCTAACATAATAGTGTGAGAGTCCAGTCCATAGTGGATCTACCATAATAGTGTGAGAGTCCACTCCATAGTGGATCTATGCACAGGCGAGCGGGCCACCCCGGGTCCCGACTTTGTGTTACATGTTTTCATTCATAGTTTTGAGGCCTTCAGTGATGATCTACAATGTAAATTAGTCATGAAAATAAAGACAATACGTTGAGTGAGAACACGTGTCCAAACCTTTGACCTGTCCTGTATATAACACATTAAAAAATGTAGTTTATACCAGTGTTTTTCAACCACTGTGCCGTGGCACACAAGTGTGCCTTGAGATCCAGTCTGGTATGCCGTGGGAGATGATCTAATTTCACCTATTTGGGTGAAAAATATTTTTTGCAAATCAGTAATTATAGTTTGAAAATGATGTGTTGTTGTTGAGTGTTGGTGCTGCCTGGAGCTCGGCAGATTAAACATGTAATACTCTTCCATATCAGTAGGTGGCAGCTGGTAGCTAATTGCTTTGTAGATGTGGGAAACAGCGGGAGGCAGCAAGAAGGTAAAGAGTTGTCTAATGCTTAAAACAATAAACAAAAGGTGAGTGCCCCTAAGAAAATGCATTTAAACATAGAGAAGGCTATGCAGAACAAAACTAAAACTGAACTGGCTGCAAAGTAAACAAAAACAGAATGCTGGACGACAGCAAAGACTTACTGCGGAGCAAAGACAGCGTCCACAAAGTACATCCCAACATGACATGACAATCGACATTGTCCCCACAAAGAAGGATGGAAACAACTGGAATATTCTTGATTGCTAAAACAAAGAAGATGCGGGAAAATAACGCCCAAAGGAAGACGTGAAACTGTTAAAAGGAAAATACCAAAAAATGAGGAAAAAGCCACCAAAATAGGAGTGCAAGACAAAAACTAAAACACTACACACAGGAAACCAGCAAAAAACTCAAAATAAGTCACACCTACTTTGAGACGAGCTACATTGATGCATGCTTAATATGCTTGAAAGCAGGGGTGCCCACACTTTTTCTGCAGGCGAGCTACTTTTCAATTGACCAACTCGAGGGGATCTACCTCATTTATATATATCATTTATATTTATTTATTTATGAAAGAGACATTTTTGTAAACAAGTTAAATGTGTTTAATGATAATACAAGCACGTGTAACACATATAGATGTCTTTCTTTCACAAAGACAAGAATATAAGTTGGTGTATTACCTGATTCTGATGACTTGCATTGATTGGAATCAGACAGTAATGATGATAACGCCCACATTTTCAAATGGAGGAGAAAAAAAGTTGTCCTTTCTGTACAATACCACATGAAAGTGGTTGGTTTTTGGCATCTAATTCATCCAGCTTCCATACACTTTACAAGAAAAACATTGGCGGCAAATTCCGTAGCTTGCTTGATTGACATTCACGGCACCCGAGGGTCTTGTGAGATGACGCTGGCTGCTGCCAGTTCATTATTATGAAAAAATGACAGAGAGGAAGGCGAGAAACACTTTTTATTTCAACAGACTTTCGCGCCGTCCCTTCCGTCAAAACTCTAAAGGCCGACTGCACATTTCCTATCTTCACAATAAAAGCCCTGCTTCATGCTGCCTGCGCTAACAAAATAAGAGTCTCGGAAAGCTGGCGTCCACAAGTGATGTGCACGCCAGCTTTCTGAGGGATCGCTTGTGCACGCCAGTTTTCCGAGACTCTGTATTTAGTTAGCGCAGGCAGCATGAAGCAGGGCTTTTATTGTGAAGATAGGAAATGTGCAGTCGGCCTTTAGAGTTTTGACGGAAGGTACGGCGCGAGAGTCTGTTGAAATAAAAAGTGTTTCTCGCCTTCCTCTCGGTCATATTTTCATAATAATGATCTTGCAGCAGCCAGCGTCATCTCACAAGACCCTCCGGTGCCGTGAATGTCATTTAAGTGACGTCTTGGTGAAGATTGATGATCACTCATTTTTAGGTCTATTTTTTTTAAAAGCCTGGCTGGAGATCGACTGACACACCCCCCGCGGTCGACTGGTAGCTCGCGATCGAAGTAATGGGCACCCCTGCTTTAAAGTCATATCCGACAATACGTGGGTTTCCGATGACGTCACACCCGTCCCACAATTCCCTTGTCTGCCATCTTGTGTGTCAAAACAAACACTCGTAACCAAGGGCGCCTCCGTTGTTATTTTTGTGAGAATGGGTCACACACGTGTCGTTCGGGGCTGTGTACACCACTCCAATTCAGGACAAAGAACAACAAAGTACTACCAATCAATCAATCAATGTTTATTTATATAGCCCCAAATCACAAATGTCTCAAAGGACTGCACAAATCATTACGACTACAACATCCTCGGAAGAACCCACAAAAGGGCAAGGAAAACTCACACCCAGTGGGCAGGGAGAATTCACATCCAGTGGGACGCCAGCGACAATGCTGACTATGAGAAACCTTGGAGAGGACCTCAGATGTGGGCAACCCCCCCCCTCTAGGGGACCGAAAGCAATGGATGTCGAGCGGGTCTAACATGATACTGTGAAAGTTCAATCCATAGTGGCTCCAAGACAGCAGTGAGAGTCCCGTCCACAGGAAACCATCTCAAGCGGATCAGCAGCGTAGAGATGTCCCCAACCGATACAGGCGAGCGGTCCATCCTGGGTCCCGACGAGCGGTCCATCCTGGGTCTCGACTCTGGACAGTCAGTACTTCATCCATGGTCATCGGACCGGACCCCCTCCACAAGGGAGGGGGGGACATAGGAGAAAGAAAAGAAGCGGCAGATCAACTGGTCTAAAAAGGAGGTCTATTTAAAGGCTAGAGTATACAGATGAGTTTTAAGATGAGACTTAAATGCTTACTACGACATTCCTAAGGTCATAGCAAAACAGGGAAAAGAAACCGAGTGACTGTCGACAGAAAGGAGCAACCTGTGTTTAGCTAGAATCAATCGAGTGGGATTTACCCGATCCAGCAAAACGACATTAAAAAGTTTGCTTTGATCATTTTGTAACAGGTACTTTGAATTATGTTGCTCTCTGTATCGATGATAAAATGTGTTATGGTTAGAATAGATATTAAAACATAGGAGGAACTACTGTGCTTGTACTTAATAACGCTCGACGTCTGACGTCGTTGTTGCACAAATATAACCTTCTATATATAATATAGGCAATCGCCGCTTATTTTTGGACGATTTTATTAAAATTTGAATGAATTAAATCAAGTAACACTAAACTATGCAGCTGCATAGTTAGAATCATACAGTTCTGAAAATACTTTTGGGGTACTTTTTATCAAGTGCTTCTGGACGATAGTCTTTAGCATATCCTGGGATCAGAGAAAGTAAGACAGGCTTAATTTTTCGTTTGGATTTTAATTCTCTGTACAAGTCTGACAGTTGATCTTGTGTCCCCTTCTGTACCTCCGGTAGTTTCCTCTGTTTTAATGGTGCCGGTGTATCTCCGGATACTATTGCCTTGTCTAGCTTTCTCTTCATTGTCTTGGCGGATGTAAAGGTAATGCCCAACTTTCTTGACTGCAGATGGAAGTAGCCAGTAAGATTTTTCCTGTGTGACTGTGGTGATGTCCCGAATCTTGACGCTCGCTTCAATGGCAAACAACAATGCAGAAACATGTGAACATATTTCGCCAATGCCTGCCATACACGTACGGTGTCCTGATAAAACACGACCCGTCTTCTCTGATATGACCCATGGCACCAAACATATATCAGTTGATCTCTGAGAGTGACGAGCACACATTTATCTTCCATTGTAGCCAGTTTCATTTCCTGTACTCATCCACACAAAAAGTAATTGTACGCTTCGAGCGACTTGTTGTAGCCCTCGAGCTCATCCAGAGTGTAGGCACTAACATTGTTCACCAAATAGTTGACGATGTCGGGGTAAGTTATATCAGGATAACATTTCAAGTCCGTAATCCATTCGTGCTTTCCCATCTCATACGGATCTTTATCGCCAATATCCTTCCATTTCTGTAAATACCTGGCTTTGCAAACCCCATCTGGCGTCCGTCTGTAGGGAACTTTTACGACTTTTTTCAAATTTCCCGAAGTGGACGTCATTGTTGCTGCAAAAGTGTGGAAATATGTTTAGAAAACTGCCGCAGACGAGTAAACAAAGTTTTGACACACAAGATGGCGGCTGCCTCGAAGGATTATGGGTAATCGCTGCTAGCGGAAACCCATCTATTGCGACTACGACTTTTTACTGTCAACTGAGTTTAGTTTTTTAATGATTTCTGCTGGTGGTGTGCCTCCGCTTTTTGTCAACGCAAAAAAATGTGCCTTGGCTCAAAAAAAGGTTGAAAAATATTGGTTTACACTACTCAGTGGCCTAGTGGTTGGAGTGTCCGCCCTGAAATGGGTAGGTTCTGAGTTCAAACCCCAGCCGAGTCATACCAAAGACTATTGAAAACCAATGAGAGCCGTTACCTCCCTGCTTGGCACTCAGCATCAAGGGTTGGAATTGGGGGTTAAATCACCATAAATGATTCCCGGGCGCGGCCCCCACTGCTCCCCTCACTTGCCAGGGGGTGATCAAGGGGATGGGTCAAACGCAGAGGACAAATGTCACCACACCTAGTGTGTGTGTGGCAATCATTGCTACTTTAACTTTACAGTAACGTCACTATTGTCAGCTTTAAACATGAATGACATCTATTAAACAGACGAGAAGCAAGGAATCATGCAGAGACAGAGTTCAATTCGGCTCATATTAGAAGACACGTGTTTTGGGCTGTATTCTAGTTACAGATCCAAACTACGTTCTAAAAGTCCAGCCCGCGTGCTTCCTGTATTTATTTGGTAGGTCCCTGCTTTCATCACTGACGCTGTCGTTGAGAGAAGGGGATAATCTCGACAACTTCAGTTAGACACAATATATGAATTAGGGCTGGGCGATATGGCCTTTTTTTAATATCTCGGTATTTTTAAGCCATATGGCGATACACCATATATATGTGGATATTTAGCCTTAGCCTTGAATGAACACTTGATGCATATAATCACAGCAGTATGATGATTCTATGTGTCTACATTCAAACATTCTTCTTCATCCTGCATTAATATATGCTACTTTTAAACTTTCATGCAGAGAGGGAAACCACAACTAAGTCAATTGACCAAAACTCTATTTATTAAACAGTTATTAGCAGGTGACTTTTCAAATGATGCTACATATTAGCAGTAATGCTACTTTTGGCAGCAACGCTTGTGCCCCCCACTTGACAAATTAAAGTTTTCTATTCGACATATTCCCACTTGAAGCCGAACCACAGCCAGACGACAGACCCCCTGCTGCTTTTCTTGGGAATGAATTCTTTCTTCATTTGTTACCAGATTCGCATCTTTTTTCTCTCATATTACCACTCGCACGGCTTCGCTAGCATCACAGCTAACGTTACGCATGCTGCTGCCTCTCTGCTGGGCGAGGGCGTAGACGTACGTGACGTTTGAGGTGACAGTATGTGATGTGTGGAAGAAGGTGCGCTTGCTGTCTGTGAGAAGAAGACACAAGAAGGAGTGGGAGGAGCCTGTAGTGTAATGTCCGCAGCTAAAAGCAACTGCGTGAGAAGGTATACTCGAATATCACGTTATAGTCATTTTCTTTTTGGGACAGAGACAAACCCGCGATATATTGCGTATATCGATATATCGCCCAGCCCTAATATGATAATACTAAAATGCAAATGTGTTGACGCTGGTGATATCGCCCTGTCTCTGCTTCTGTCTGCGTCTCGGTAGCCGATGTTCCGGCCTTGGCAGTCAGCAGGCCGAGTCTGGACACAACACTGATATGAGGTGGCTGGCAATCTTTGCACAGATTCAAAAATGCAGATAATAACTATAACAACAAGTCTTAAAGGGGAACATTATCAGCAGACCTATGTAAGCGTCAATATATACCTTGATGGTGCAGAAAAAAGACCATCTATTTTTTTAACCGATTCCCGAACCTAAATGGGTGAATTTTGGCGAATTAAACGCCTTTCTGTTTATCGCGCTGGAGGCGATGACGTCAGAATGTGACGTCGCCGAGGTAACACACCCACCATTTTCATTTTCAACACATTACAAACACCGGGTCTCAGCTCTGTTATTTTCCATTTTTTTTAAATATTTTTTGGAACCTTGGAGACATCATGCCTCGTCGGTGTGTTGTCGGAGGGTGTAACAACACTAACAGGGAGGGATTCAAGTTGCACCACTGGCCCCAAGATGCCAAAGTGTCTGCCGCCAGACCCCCATTGAATGTGCCAGAGTGTCTCCACATTTGACCGGCGATGCTAAAGCAGACATGGCACAGAGATGTATGGATAACCTACAGATGCATTTGCAACGATAGTGAACGAAATCACAAAGGTGAGTTTTGTTGATGTTGACTGCCAGCTAATCGATGCTAACATGCTATGCTAATCGATGCTAACATGCTATTTACCGGCGGTGCTAAAGCAGACATGGTACAGACATGTATGGATAACCTGTAGATGCATTTGCAACGATAGTCAACGAAATCACAAAGGTGAGTTTTGTTGATGTTGACTGCCAGCTAATCGATGCTAACATGCTACGCTAATCAATGCTAACATGCTATTTACCGGCGGTGCTAAAGCAGACATGGCACAGAGATGTATGGATAACCTGCAGATGCATTTGCAACTATATTACGTTTCCTTCCACCCACATTTAATGCGAAAAAAACACTTACCAATCGACGGATTTAAGTTGCTCCAGTGTCAAAAGATGCGAAAGTCCTGATCGTTTGGTCCGCACATTTTACCGGCGATGCTAACGCAGCTATTCGGCCATGCTATGGCTATGAATAGCGTCAATAGCTATTCGCTCAATAGCTTCAGTTTCTTCTTCAATACTTTCATACTCCAACCATCTGTTTCAATACATGTGTAATCTGTTGAATCGCTTAAATCGCTGAAATCCGAGTTTGAATCCGAGCTAATGTCACTATATCTTGCTGTGGTATTCCCATTGTTTGTTTACATTGGCAGCACTGTGTGACGTCACAGGGAAATGGCCAGTGTCTTCGCAGAGAGCGAAAATAAGGCACTTTAAAGCTTTTTTTAGGGATATTCCGAGACCAGTAAAATTTAGAAAAAAATTTCAAAAAATACAACAAGCCACTGGGAATGATTTTTATTGTTTTCAACCCTTTTGAAATTGTGATAATGTTCCCCTTTAAAATACTATCAATATGATGGGACCATGACAGTTGACTGTCTAATAGCACACCAAGCAATTTTGCTTTTTTGACCTGCTCAATAGGTATACCTGACATTGAAATGTGAAGCTGAGGGTCTTCAACAAGCATATATATGACTGGATCCAAAAAGAATGATTTTTATTTTGTCAATATTCACAAAAATTTTACTATCATTTACCCAGCGGGACACTCTCTCCAAGTCCGGATTGAAGTTATTTTCTAGGTCATTAAGGTAGAGGCAGTGCTGTATAGAGCTGTGTCATCTGCATACATAACCATATTGGTGTTTGTTGTAACAGGGAAGATCATTAGTCAAAATAATAAAAAGTAAAGGACCTACGCAGCTTCCTTGAGGCACGCCGCAGTAATTGTACTTGGGTTCAGATAGACTACCATTAAAGGGGAACAGTATCACAATTTCAAAAGGGTTAAAAACATTAAAAATAAGTTCCCAGTGGCTTCTTTTATTTTTCGAAGTTTTTCTCAAAATTTTACACCTCCCGGAATATCACTAAAAAAAGCTTTAAAGTTTTTGATTTTCCCTATTTGCGGTGGGACTGTCCATTTCCCTGTGACGTCATACAGTGCTGCCAATACAAACAACATGGCGGTTACCACAGCAAGATATAGCGACATTATCTCGGATTCAGACTCGGATTTCAGCGGCTTAAGCAATTCAACAGATTACGCATGTATTGAAACAGATGGTCGGAGTATGGAGGCAGATAGCGAAAACGAAATTGAAGTTATTGAGCGAATAGCTATTGACGCTATTCGGGTGTGCCTAATAAAGTGCCCCATAGCATGGCTGCCTTATTAGCATCGCCGGTAAAATGTGCGGACCAAACGATCAGGACTTTCGCATCTTTTGACACTGGAGCAACTTAAATCCGTCGATTGGTAAGTGTTTGTTTCGCATTAAATGTGGGTATTTAGTTTCAAATTTACATACAGCCAGCGTAAATAGCATGTTAGCATCGATTAGGATAGCATGTTAGCATTGATTAGCTGGCAGTCATGCTGCAACCACGTATGTCTGATTAGTCAACAACATCAACAAAACTCACCTTTGTGATTTCGTTGACTTAATCGTTGCAAATGCATCTGCAGGTTATCCATACATCTCTGTGCCATGTCTGTCTTAGCATCGTCGGTCAAATGTGAAGACACTCTGGCAAATTTAATGGGGGTCTGGCGGCAGATTTCTTGCCAGTGGTGCAACTTGATTCCCTCCCTGTTAGTGTTGTTACACCCTCCGACAACACACCGACGAGGCATGATGTCTCCAAGGTTCCAAAAAATAGTCAAAAAAACGGAAAATAACAGAGCTGAGACCCGGTGTTTGTAATGTGTTGAAAATGAAAATGGCGGGTGTGTTACCTCGGTGACGTCACATTCTGACGTCATCGCTAAAAGAGCGATTAACAGAAAGGCGTTTCATTTGCCAAAATTCACCCATTTAGAGTTCGGAAATCGGTTAAAAAAATAGATGGTCTTTTTTCTGCACCATCAAGGTATATATTGACGCTTACATAGGTTTGGTGATAATGTTCCCCTTTAAAACACACTCTCTGTGATCTTCCTGAGAGATAGCTCAACATCCAAGAAAGTGACATACTTTTAAAACCATATTTTCTCAGTTTGGAGATCATGGTGTTAGTACATCAGATAGATAGATAGATAGAACGGACGAACGAACAAACTTTGTTGTTTCCTTAAGAAGCGTTCCCTCAGGAAAATAAAAATTCCAGCTGCAGTGTACAGAGTTGAGATCAAATTTGAAAAGTAAATAATGTGGGTTTAAATAGAAACAAAATAGGAACATTTTACAATAAGAACAAAAAGTCAAGGAAAATGATCCCACTACATACATAACATCCTGTAATTTTATTTTGATATCATTTTCTTATCTTGATGGATTGAAAATTAACATCAATGAGTTGACTGATGAAAATTATCACATAATTTATTCAGAAAACGACAAATAAAGTACTATTAGCTGCAACAGCTACCTGTAAACAAACTCCAACAACATTATGATTTGTACATTTTTACAATGTCCTTGTTCTATTTTTAAACAAAGGAAACAATCTGAATTTGTCTTTATTTTTAAGTTATCGTGCCGTGATTTGACCAGTCCGGCCCACTTGGGAGTAGATTTTTCTCCACATGGCCCCTCCCCCCCATCTAAAATGCGTTTGACACACCTGAGCTACATAATATTTTTGGATATTTTTCGTAATGTGTTAATAATTTCACACACATAAGTCGCTCCTAAGTAAAAGTCACACTATTAAAACTATGAAAAAAACAGCGACTTATAGTCCGAAAAGTACGGTACAAGGAGAAACATCTCATGGATCATGTCTGACCTAAAGTGTGTTTGTGTTGTTTGTTTCCTGCAGACGTCCGGCAGCTGATTGGTGATCCAGAAGAACTTTCCCCTCACCCACCGTGTCGAGGCTTCATTTTTAAGCAGGAGGGTTCATTTCCTCCCCACATTAAAAAGGAAGAGGAGGAACTCTGGATCACTCAGGAGCAAGAGTGTCTTCTCGGACCGCAGGAAGCTGATCTCAGCAAGTTGCCCCTGACTGTCGTCTCTGTGAAGATTGAAGATGATGAAGAGAACCCATCTGAGACCCTTTGTTGGTATTGTCCTCCACGCGCCCAGCAGCTGACTGCTCATCCAGGAGAACGTCCCCCTCGGCCGCAGGGAGGGATCTCTACTTTGAAGCAGGAGGGTCCACAGCCCTCTCACATTAAAAAGGAAGACTGTCTTCTCGGACCAGAGGGAGCCGAGAAGTTGCCACTGACTGTTGTCTCCGTGAAGATTGAAGATGATGAGGAGAAACCACAACCAGACCACCTCTTAGCTCCACTATCAGATGGTGAGGCTGAAGATGAAGTTGAAGAACCTTTGCGCAGCGATGATAGTGAGGCTGAGGACAAGGTTGGAGAACATTTGAGCGGCGATACAGACAGTGAAGGTGATATGAGGACTCACTCTGACAACAAACACTCTGAATGTTCTATAAAGGAAAGTGGTAGTTCAGTTTGTGGAAACAGCTTTTCCCCAAACAACCATTTGACTGAACACGTGAGTACGCAAGCAGGAGAGAAAACATTTCATTGTACAGTTTGCGGTAAAAACTTCCCTAAAAAGAGGGCTTTTACTCGACACATGCGGACGCACACTGGAGAGAAAAAATTTATATGCTCCGTTTGTGGAAAACGCTGTTCCATGAACACCCATTTGACTGAACACATGCGATCACACACGGGAGAAAAACCATTTCAATGTGCATTTTGTGGCAAAAACTTCACCAAGAAGAGCAATTTCACTCGACACGTGAGCGTACACACGGGAGAAGACACGTTTATCTGCTCAGTTTGTGGCAAACACTTTACTATAAAGTCCCATTTGACCGAACACGTGAGAACACACAGAGAAGAGAGACCATTGAAATGTGCAGTTTGTGGTGAAAACTTCACCGAAAAGACCACTTTTACGCAACACATGAGTACACACGCGGGTGAAAAAGCATTCATTTGTTCAGTTTGTGGTAAAGAATTTTCCAAAAAGACCACTTTTACTCTACACATGAGGACGCACACCGGAGAAAACACATATATCTGTCCGGTTTGTGGCAGACACTTTACCATAAAGTCCCGTTTGACTGAACACGTGAGAACCCACACAGGAGAAAAACCATTTAAATGTGCAGTCTGCGGGAAAAACTTTACAAAAAAGTGCAATTTTACACGACACATGAGCACACACACAGAAGAAACAACTTTTATTTGTTCAGTTTGTGGCAAGGAATTTTCCCAAAAGACCTCGTTTACTCTACACATGAGAGGACACACTGGAGAAAACACATATATCTGTCCAGTTTGTGGCAAACACTTTACTATGAAGTCCAATTTGACTGAACACGTCAGAACACACACAGGAGAAAAACCATTTCAATGTGCAGTTTGTGGGAAAAACTTTTCTAAAAAGTGCAACTATACTCGACACATGAGGACGCACACCGGAGAAAACACATTTATCTGTTCAGTTTGTGGCAAACACTTTACTACACAGTCCCATTTGTCTGATCACGTCAAAATACACACAGGAGAAAAACCATTTGAGTGTACAGTGTGTGGGAAAAACTTTACTAAAAAGTGCAATTTTACCCGACACGTGAGCACACATAGAGAGGTAAAAACATTCATTTGTTAAGTTTGTGGTAAAGAATTTTCCCAAAACACCACTTTTACTCTAAACATGAGGACGCACACCGGAGAAAACAAAAGTATTTGTCCAGTTTGTGGCAAACACTTTACTATAAAGTCCCATTTAAATGAACATGTGACAACACACACAGGAGAAAACCCATTTCAATGTGCAGTTTGTGGGGAAAAATGTTACTAAAAGAGTAGTTTTACTCGACACATGAGAATACACACAAGGAAAAAAACATTTTAATTGTTGTGTGGTAAAGAACTTTCCCCAAAGACCACTTTTACTCTACACAAGATCACACACTGGAGAAAAAACATTTAAATGTTCACTTTGTGGGAGAGACCTTACTAGTGCGAGCCTTTTGGCTCAACACTTGAGAACGCACACAGGAGAAAAAAACGTGTTCAGTTTGTGGGGAAAGCTTTTCTTGCAAGGACCATTTAACTGGACCCAGACAACACACACAGGAATTCAAAAAAAAAAAAAAAATTCAGTATGTGGCAAAGCTCTTTTTTAGAAAAAATAGCCTTTTGAGTCGACACATGAACAAGCAGAAAAAAAAACATATGATTGTTCAACATGTGGTAAAAAAATGTCCCACATTTGAAATAACACATATGAGAAAAAAACCATTTAATTGTTCAGTTTGCGGTAAACGCTTTTTTTCCCCAGGCGAGGTAAGGCGCTCCACCAGGGGTAGGGAACCTATGGCTCTAGAGCCAGATGTGGCTCTTTTGATGACTTCATCTGGCTCTCAGATGAATCTTAGCTGGCATTGCTTAACACAGGGCTGTCCAAAGTGCGGCCTGCGGGTCATTTTTTAACGGCCCCACGGCACATTTTAAGAATACAATTAAAAAAGAATAAAAAACATAAAAAGTGGTATAAAAGAGCAAACAGGTGAAATGTAACAAGAAATGTGTTGCAATGCTTACTCTTATAACACAAAGCTGCTATGCAGGCTGTTTCTTTCTTTAAAAAAGAATAATAAATCCAAAACAATGTCATTTTGAATTATTGAGCTATACAAGGCTTTGATTATATCACATTAAATATTCCACTTTGAGATATTTTTGGGGGAAAATGTTGCATATTTTGTGTTATACCATTTAAAAAACTGAGCTGTTTTTTTTTTTTTTAAAGAAAGGCCTAAAACAAACAAAACATAAACAACAATAAAACTTAAAATTGACGGATATATCTGAAGTTGATCTCGAGATTATTGTGCTAAAAGTAAACAGTAAAAAAAAATGTATAATTTATTTTTTAACACTTTAATAAATAGGACACTTTTGGATCGCCAATTATTTTAGTGTGATTTGTTTTTAAGTGTCATTGCTCAAAAAATAATAATGAATCAAAATCCAAAATTAAGGCTCCAATTATTATATCATCTCAAACATCCCACCTAAAAAAGTTATTGGGTGAAAGTATTGCATATTTAGTGTTTTTTCCATTTTTTTTTTTTCTAATGTTGATCTAGAGATTTAAAACTTGCATCACAATAAAAATTATAATACTGAATAATGACACATTTTTAATATTTTTTTTTTTTTTTGACCAAAACCCTTTGGGGTCCCCGGGATCATAACTGAGTGGAGGCCTAAATGTATATTTTTTATACATATATTGTGTTGGTTTTTAAAATAAAAATTATGAAAATGGCCCCCGCTTGCTCTGATTTTTCAGTGTGCGGTGGACACCCCTGGCTTAACACGATAATTAT
Source organism: Nerophis ophidion (assembly GCF_033978795.1). Lineage (NCBI taxonomy): Eukaryota > Metazoa > Chordata > Actinopteri > Syngnathiformes > Syngnathidae > Nerophis > Nerophis ophidion. Next base: position 5,025,456 of record NC_084611.1, on the reverse strand, counting down.
GAGTAATTCCGCTAGTAAGCACAGAGCTAAAAATAACGTTCAAAATACAAAACATTCTCATGCATTTTATCCATCCATCCGTTTTCTACCAGACTTGTTCAATAAGTCGCATTAATGGTAAGAAGTATTCGATTTATTATTGGTTAACTTCAGAATAAGAATGCTATTAAAATGAATAAGGGATGTATTATACTCTAAACATGTTGGTCTTACTTAAAAATGCACACATTTAGTTGTATTCAGTGTTAAAAAATATGATATGGCTCTCACGGAAATACATTTTTAAATATTTGGCTTTCATGGCTCTCTCAGCCAAAAAGGTTCCCGACCCCTGGGCTACACGTAATGAGACACACCGTAGTACAAATCATGTAGGTGTTCAACATGTGGCACAAGAAAAGATGCCTGACAAATACATTTACCGTATTATCCGCACTATAAGGCGCACCTTCAATGAATGGTCTATTTTAATATGTTGTTCATATATAAGGCGCATAGAATAGATGCTACAGTAGAAGCTGGGGTTACGTTATGTATCCTTTAGATGGAGCTGCGCTAAAAGGAATGTCAACAAAACAGTCGGATAAGTCAGTCAGACTTTACTAATAGATTACAAACCAGCGTTCTGACAACTCCGTTCACTCCCAAAATGAATAAACAACTGTTTTATTATTTTCCCCGATTCAATAAACACGTAAAAAACAGTCTGATACTGTTACGGTAAATCAAAGGTTAGTGCAATCACAATATAGTAACATTGGAAATAGTGCAAAGCGATAATTTATCAATAAGTCAACGTTGCTCAAACGATAATGTCACACAACACAACACACAAAATAAACATGTAAAGCTCACTTTATTAAAGGGGAACATTATCACAATTTCAAAAGGGGTAAAAACAATAAAAATCAGTTCCCAGTGGCTTGTTGTATTTTTTGAAGTTTTTTTCAAAATTTTACCCGTCTTGGAATATCCCTAAATAAAGCTTTAAAGTGCCTTATTTTCGCTATCTTCGAAACCACTATCCATTTCCCTGTGACGTCACACAGTGCTGCCAATACAAACAACATGGCGGTTACCACAGCAAGATATAGCGACATTAGCTCGGATTCAGACTCGGATTTCAGCGGTTTAAGCGATTCAACAGATTATGCATGTATTGAAACAGATGGTCGCAGTATGGAGGCGGATAGCGAAAACGAAATTGAAGAAGAAATTTAAGCTATTGAGCGAATAGCTATTGACGCTATTCGGCCATAGCGTGGGTGTACCTAATGAAGTGGCCCATAGCATGGCTACCTTATTAGCATCGCCGGTAAAATGTGCGACCAAACGATCAGGACTTTCGCATCTTGTGACACTGGAGCAACTTAAATCCGTCGATTGGTAAGTGTTTGTTTCGCATTAAATGTGGGTATCTAGTTTCAAATGTATCTACAGCTAGCGTAAATAGCATGTTAGCATCGGTTAGCTGGCAGTCATGCTGCGACCAAATATGTCTGATTAGCAGACAAGTCAACAACATCAACAAAACTCACCTTTGTGATTTCATTGACTTAATCGTTGCAAATGCATCTGCAGGTTATCCATACATCTCTGTGCCATGTCTGCCTTAGCATCGCCGGTCAAATGTGAAGACACTCTGGTACATTCAATGGGGGTCTGGCGGCAGATTTCTTGCCAGTGGTGCAACTTGAATCCCTCCCTGTTAGTGTTGTAACACCCTCCGACAACACACCGACGAGGCACGATGTCTCCAAGGTTCCAAAAAATAGTCGAAAATAACAGAGCTGAGACCCGGTGTTTGTAATGTGAAAATGAAAATGGCGGGTGTGTTACCTCGGTGACGTCATCGCTAAAAGAGCGATAAACAGAAAGGCATTTAATTTGCCAAAATTCACCCATTTAGAGTTCGGAAATCGGTTAAAAAATACATGGTCTCTTTTCTGCACCATCAAGGTATATATTGACGCTTACATAGGTCTGCTGATAATGTTCCCCTTTAAGTTAAAATTTGGCACGCCTCTTGCAGTCATATATCCCAGCATGCACCGCGCGTTTCTTCTACGAGGGAAAATAAGGTAGGCGGCTGATTACCGTAGTTGAGTGACCTCTTGTGGAATCTTTAATTCGGACACTGAAGAAGAAGAATTTGAGGGATTCGTTGATGAGGAATAACTTAATAAAGTGAGCTTTACATGTTTATTTTGTGCATTGTGTTGTGTAACATTTGAGAAACGTTGAGTTATTGATATATTGTTATTGCTTTGCACTATTTCGAGACGTCGTTAATGGAGTCAGTGTCGCTGCTGTTGTCTGGCAGTTCAGTGACAATTCCTGCTTTCCCGAGATCATGTTTCTCAATAGGAGCCATTTTGGGGTCTTTACATGAACACACAAATGGAAATGAAACTGCACGGCATGGCGCAGTCATATATCCCAGCATGCACCGCGCGCTTCTCCTACGAGGGAAAATGAAATCAGCAGTTGCTTACCGTAGTTGCGAGACTTGCATATTGGTCCATATATAAGGCGCACTGTCAGCTTTTGAGAAAATGTTAGGTTTTTCGGTGCGCCTTATAGTGCGGAAAATACGGTACATCAAGACGCAAGAACACACATTCGAGAAAAAAACATTCAGCTCGTCAGTTTGAGTTAAAATCTTTACTCAAATTTTGTCTGATCACATGAGAACGCACAAAAGAAAAACCCTTTAGTTTCACTGTTTGAAACAAAAAAAGCTTTTTCCTGAAAAACATTGTCGCAACACGCTATGAAACAGTTTAGTTTGCGGTATAAAATATTTATTGGATATTTTCTAATCAAGTAGTCAAACGACATCGTCTTTCTTAGGTTTATTTGAGAAGCTCGAGCATCTGGAAAAGGCGCGGGTCACATGTAAGGAGTGCGCAGTTGGAAGAGAGAGGCGTGAACTGGTTTATACGCTGACTAGTAGGTGAGAGCGGGGAGAAAGGAGAGCTCGGTGGAAGAAACCCGGCTGCTGAGGGAAAGTTGCTACTTTCAGGATCAGTGAACCATACAAGGACTCTGCGATTGTATCATCAATCAATCAATCAATCAATGTTTGTTTATATAGCCCCAAATCACAAATGTCTCAAAGGACTGCACAAATCATTACGACTACAACATCCTCGGAAGAACCCACAAAAGGGCAAGGAAAACTCACACCCAGTGGGCAGGGAGAATTCACATCCAGTGGGACGCCAGTGACAATGCTGACTATGAGAAACCTTGGAGAGGACCTCAGATGTGGGCAACCCCCCACCCCTCTAGGGGACCGAAAGCAATGGATGTCGAGCGGGTCTAACATGATACTGTGAAAGTTCAATCCATAGTGGCTCCAACACAGCCGCGAGAGTTCAGTTCAAGCGGATCCAAGACAGCAGCGAGAGTCCCGTCCACGGGAAACCATCTCAAGCGGATAAAACCTAAATGTTGCCCAAGACAGATTTTCTCTCCAATGCTTGGATGTTACATGAACATGCAGACGAGTGAATCTGCTATCAAACACAGAAGATCAACACTTCTCACTTCTGACTTTTTTATGATTTGACAATTTTTTAGCACAAACTAGCATTAAAAGATTACAGTTGGTACAAAATGCGGCTGCTAGACTTTTGACAAGAACAAGAAAGTTTGATCACATTACGCCTGTACTGTATATACCTTTATATACATATATACATACATATATACCTATACTGTATATACCTTTATATACATATATACATACATATATACCTATACTGTATATACCTTTATATACATATATACATACATATATACCTATACTGTATATACCTTTATATACATATATACATACATATATACCTATACTGTATATACCTTTATATACATATATACATACATATATACCTATACTGGCTCACCTGCACTGGCTTCCTGTGCACTTAAGATGTGACTTTAAGGTTTTACTACTTACGTATAAAATACTACACGGTCCAGCTCCATCCTATCTTGCCGATTGTATTGTACCATATGTCCCGGCAAGAAATCTGCGTTCAAAGGACTCCGGCTTATTAGTGATCCCCAAAGCCCAAAAAAAGTCTGCGGGCTGTAGAGCTTTTTCATTTCGGGCTCCAGTACTCTGGAATGCCCTCCCGGTAACAGTTCGAGATGCTACCTCAGTAGAAGCATTTAAGTCTCACCTTAAAACTCATTTGTATACTCTAGCCTTTAAATAGACTCCCTTTTTAGACCAGTTGATCTGCCGTTTCTTTTCTTTTTCTTCTATGTCCCACTCTCCTTTGTGGAGGGAGTCCGGTCCGATCCGGTGGCCATGTACTGCTCGCCTGTGTATCGGCTGGGGACATCTCTGCTGATCAGCCTCCGCTTGGGATGGTTTCCTGCTGGCTCCGCTGTGAACGGGACTCTCGCTGCTGTGTTGGATCCGCTTTGGACTGGACTCTCGCGACTGTGTTGGATCCATTATGGACTGATCTTTCACAGTATCATGTTCTCATATGTTCTCATAGTCATCAGCATCATCAGTATCACAGTATCATGTTCTCATAGTCATCATTGTCACCGACGTCCCACTGGGTGTGAGTTTTCCTTGCCCTTATGTGGGCCTACCGAGGATGTCGTAGTGGTTTGTGCAGCCCTTTGAGACACTAGTGATTTAGGGCTATATAAGTAAACATTGATTGATTGATTGATTGATTTTCCCCCCGTGTGTTTCAGCATCTGTCTTAGCAAACTTTTTTAAGCCCCTGAATATATATATATATATATATATATATAAAATATGTTTGATATGATGATGACTCAGTCAGTACTAGTGTTAGTGCAGCAGAGGGCGCCACTTTGTAACGGAGCAATGACGTAATGTTGACTATATATGGACATGACGGATGTGTGTAATTATATTAATCAAGATAGTAGAGAAGTTCACGCCTTAGTTTGGGTGGCTCATTGTCCACTTTGAAGTGTATAAAAATGAATGTTCAAGCTGAGAAAATCAGCTCTTTTTTGGAATAAAAAGTGTTGGATTCTACCTGAGTTGCCTACAGTTCCTCTCACCAGCAGTTTCCTACCGGTCGTAGACGTCCAGATCGAGTTTTAACAGCAACAAAGTCACAGTGACATTTTTTTTACAAAGGGATATCTGCTGAGAACATCCACTACTGTGTTCTTGGTGGCTAAGGTCTAGGGTGTCAGGGGTGAGGTGGGACTACATTTGATTGCTTAAATCAGACCTGGGCAAATTAAGGCCCGGGGGACTCATGCGGGTTGTTAAGCTTTTCAATAAGTCCCAAATCTTTTTTTTTTAGGTCTTAATGATGGAAAATGTAGCTGCCATCAGGATGTGCACTCATGTTTTCTTATGGCCGTAAGTCAATCAATCAATCAATGTTTACTTGTATAGCCCTAAATCACTAGTGTCTCAAAGGGCTGCACAAACCACCACGACATCCTCGGTAGGCCCACATAAGGGCAAGGAAAACTCACACCCAGTGGGACATCGGTGACAATAATGATCCAGTGGGACGTCTGTGACAATAATGATTATGAGAACCTTAGAGAGGAGGAAAGCAATGGATGTCGAGTGGGTCTAACATGATACTGTGAAAGTTCAATCCACAATGGATCCAACATAGTCGCGAGAGTCCAGTCCAAAGCGGGTCCAACTCAGCAGCGAGAGTCCCGTTCACAGCGGAGCCAGCAGGAAACCATCCCAAGCGGAGGCGGATCAGCAGCGCAGAGATGTCGAGGCGGATCAGCAGCGCAGAGATGTCCCCAGCCGATACACAGGCAAGCAGTACATGGCCACCGGGTCGGACCGGACCCCCTCCACAGGGGAGAGTGGGACATAGAAGAAAAAGAAAAGAAACAGCAGATCAACTGGTCTAAAAAGGGAGTCTATTTAAAGGCTACAGTATACAAATGAGTTTTAAGGTGAGACTTAAATGCTTCTACTGAGGTGGCATCTCGAACTGTTACCGGGAGGGCATTCCAGAGTACTGGAGCCCGAACGGAAAACGCTCTATAGCCCGCAGACTTTTTTTGGGCTTTGGGAATCACTAACAAGCCGGAGTCCTTTGAACGCAGATTTCTTGCCGGGACATATGGTACAATACAATCGGCAAGATAGGATGGAGCTAGACCGTGTCTTCAACTATACAAAGTATTTCAATGGTTGGAATCTGCGCTTTTGTATGACATACCAGGTTTTAATTAATGACTAGAATTGGATAAAAAATATTCTGGCAAATCTAGAAAATCTGTAGAATCAAATTTAAATCTTATTTCGAATAATTTATTTTTTTAATTTTTGTTCTGGAAAATCTAGAAGAAATAGTGATTTGCCTTTGTTAGAAATATAGCTTGGTCCAATTTGTTATATATTCTAACAACGTGCGGATTGGATTTTAACCTATTTAAAACATGTCAGCAAAATTCTAAAATTAATCATAACCAGGAAAAATTACTAATGAAGTTCCATAAATTCCCTTTTTAATTTTTTCAAAAAGATTCGAATTAGCTAGTTTTTCTCTTCTTTTATCGGTTGAATTTTGAATTTTAAAGAGTCGAAATTGAAGATGAACTATGTTTCAAAATTGAATTTTCATTTTTTTCGTGTTATCTCCTCTTTTAAACTGTTCAATTAAGTGTTTTTTTTCATCATTTATTCTCTACAAAAAAACCCTCCATAGAAGGAAAAAAAATGTACGACGGAATGACGGACAGAAATATGTGTATCAAACTGGTAGCCCTTCGCATTAATCAGTACCCAAGAATTAGCTCTTGCTTTCAAAAAGGTTGGTGACCCCTGCTCTAAATGCTTAATGGCCTCATGCGTGGACAGCAACTTTTTGCTCTTATTTCCAAAATTGTGTACACTACTGAATTGGGGTCTTATGGCCGCTTATGTGGACACTTATTCTGCCATCTGGTGGTGTCAGAAGAGTATAACATACAATGGAATTTGGAAAAAAGTGAAAAAATAAAAATTAGCATGTCACTTGAAGTACATGTGAAGTGAAGTGAATTATATTTATATAGCGCTTTTTCTCTAGTGACTCAAAGCGCTTTACATAGTGAAACCCAATATCAAATTTTTACATTTAAACCAGTGTGGGTGGCACTGGGAGCAGGTGGGTAAAGTGTCTTGCCCAAGGACACAACAGCAGTGACTAGGATGGCGGAAGCGGGGATCGAACCTGCAACCCTCAAGTTGCTGGCACGGCCGCTCTACCAACCGAGCTATACTGCCCTTTTTTGTGTACTTATGGATTAAGTACATCATATTAAAAGATGATTTTCAGTTTTTATTCTAATTAGGGTCCCAAATAGTAAAGAGAAATAAAAAAAACAGCATGTATACAAACAGCTTGGGCCTTAAGAGGTTAAATATTGGCTTGAAGATAGACATGGAGTCTCTCCTCCAGGACAGAGCTATCACTTTTGCTTTCCGAAGTCTGAATTTATTGCCTCTTCTCGTGAGAAAGTTAAGCCAATTCACATACTGCCATCTGGTGGTGTCAGAAGAGTATTACATACAATGAAATTTGGAAAAAAAAAAGTGTAAAAATAAAAATTTGCATGTTACATGACTAAGTACATCATATGAAAAGATGATTATCAGTTTTTATTCTAATTAGGGTCCCAAATAGCAAAGAGAAATAAAAAAAGCATGTAAACAAACAACTAGGGCCTTAAGAGGTTAAATGTTGGCTTGAAGATAGACATGGAGTCTCTCCTCCAGGACAGAGCTATCACTTTTGCATCCCGAAGTCTGAATTTATTGCCTCTTCTCGTGAGAAAGTTAATCCAATCCACATACTGCCATCTGGTGGTGTCAGAAGAGTATAACATACAATGGAATTTGGGGAAAAAAGTGAAAAAATTGAAATTAGCATGTCACATGAAGTACACGTTTGTGTACTTATGGGCTGAGTACATCATATCAAAAGATAATTTTCAGTTTTTATTCTAATTAGGGTCCCAAATAGCAAAGAGAAATAAAAAAAAGCATGTAAACAAACAACTAGGGCCTTAAGAGGTTAAATGTTGGCTTGAAGATAGACATGGAGTCTCTCCTCCAGGACAGAGCTATCACTTTTGCATCCCGAAGTCTGAATTTATTGCCTCTTCTCGTGAGAGAGTTAATCCAATCCACATACTGCCATCTGGTGGTGTCAGAAGAGTATTACATACAATGAAATTTGGAAAAAAAAAGTGTAAAAATAAAAATTTGCATGTTACATGACTAAGTACATCATATGAAAAGATGATTATCAGTTTTTATTCTAATTAGGGTCCCAAATAGCAAAGAGAAATAAAAACAGCATGTAAACAAACAACTTGGGCCTTAAGAGGTTAAATGTTGGCTTGAAGATAGACATGGAGTCTCTCCTCCAGGACAGAGCTATCACTTTTGCATCCCGAAGTCTGAATTTATTGCCTCTTCTCGTGAGAGAGTTAATCCAATCCACATACTGCCATCTGGTGGTGTCAGAAGAGTATAACATACAATGGAATTTGGGGGAAAAAAAAGTGTAAAAATAAAAATTAGCATGTCACATGAAGTACACGTTTGTGTACTTATGGACTAAGTACATCATATTAAAAGATGATTTTCAGTTTTAATTCTAATTAGGGTCCCAAATAGTAAAGAGAAATAAAAAAACAGCATGTAAACAAACAGCTTGGGCCTTAAGAGGTTAAATGTTGGCTTGAAGATAGACATGGAGTCTCTCCTCCAGGACAGAGCTATCACTTTTGCATCCCATAGTCTAAATGTATTTCCTCTTCTCGTGAGAGACTTAATCCAATCCACATACTGCCATCTGGTGGTGTCAGAAGAGTATAACATACAATGGTATTTGGAAAAAAAAAGTGTAAAAATAAAAATTAGCATGTCACATGAAGTACACGTTTGTGTACTTATGGACTAAGTACATCATATCAAAAGATGATTTTCAGTTTTTATTCTAATTAGGGTCCCAAATAGCAGAGAGAATTTTAAAAAAGCATGTAAAAAAACAGCTTGGGCCTTAAGAGGTTAAATGTTGGCTTGAAGATAGACATGGAGTCTCTCCTCCAGGACAGAGCTATCACTTTTGCATCCCGAAGTCTGAATTTATTGCCTCTTCTCGTGAGAGAGTTAATCCAATCCACATACTGCCATCTGGTGGTGTCAGAAGAGTACAACATACAATGGAATTTGGGGAAAAAAAGTGTAAAAATAAAAATTAGAATGTCACATGAAGTACACGTTTGTGTACTTATGGACTAAGTACATCATATCAAAAGATGATTTTCACTTGTTATTCTAATTAGGGTCCCAAATAGCAAAGAGAAATTAAAAAAAGCATATAAAAAAACAGCTTGGGCCTTAAGAGGTTAAATGTTTGCTTGAAGATAGACATGGAGTCTCTCCTCCAGGACAGAGCTATCACTTTTGCATCCCGAAGTCTGAATTTATTGCCTCTTCTCGTGAGAGAGTTAATCCAATCCACATACTGTCATCTGGTGGTGTCAGAAGAGTATTACATACAATGGAATTTGGAAAAAAAAGCGTAAAAATAAAAATGTGCATGTCACATGAAGTACACGTTTGTGTACTTATGGACTAAGTTCATCATATCACAATATGATTTTCAGTTTTTATTCTAATTAGGGTACCAAATAGCAAAGAGAAATTTAAAAAAAGCATGTAAACAAACAGCTTGGGCCTTAAGAGGTTAAATGTTGGCTTGAAGATAGACATGGAGTCTCTCCTCCAGGACAGAGCTATCACTTTTGCATCCCGAAGTCTGAATTTATTGCCTCTTCTCGTGACAGAGTTAATCCAATCCACGTATGAATGTCCAATTAAGGCGCCTTAATTCATTATGGACTCAACCATTATTTACTTAAACCCGGTGGTTCGCTCTCTCCAAGGTGAATATAAACATTCACCACATGTAGAACATAATATGAGTTAATTCATTCACTTCAACATCCTCCAGGTTTTGCAATCTATCAGAAATAGTAGGCAGCTAAAATGCACCAATCATGTGTGGATAGAGCGTTTTGAATATTACCCATCATGCTTTGTAGTAAATGTATATACTGTAAGTGTGATTTTAATTTGTGTATGGTGCTTGGACATGTTCTGTAATGTGCACGACAGGCTGTGTGTTATGTTTGCTAACTTTCTGTGTTGGTTATTGATTATTTGGACTTTGAGTATAAAAATTTGTTTGGGTTGGGTAATATGAATTGATGCTAAACTCAAATTATTTCAAAGTGACACTCATAGTCATTAATTAAAGTAACCAATAATCTACACACATTTCCAGAGTGATTGGGCTGTACAGGTAACAAAAATTGAACCCGAACTTTGCCACAGGAACTTGTTCTTCACCAGCTGGAACTTGGGGTAAAACAAGTCCAAGACCGTATGATTTAAGTCCCAATTCCAACCCTTCTTGCTGAGTGCCAAGCAAGGGATTTAATGGGTCCTATTTTTATAGTCTTTGGTATGACTCAGCCGGGGTTTGAACTCACTCCCGACCAATCACAGGGTGGACTTTCTAACCACTGAGCCAGGGTTTAACCTCACGGCCTACCAATCTCAGGGCGGTCACTCTAACCACTAGACCGCTCAGCCGGGGTTTGAATTCCCGACCTACCAATCTCAGGGCGGACACTTTAACCACCAGGCCAGTGTTGTTCAACCTTTTCTGAGCCACGGCACATTTTGTTTGTTGAAAAAATCCTGAGGCACCCAACTAGCAGAAATAATTGAAAAATTAAACTCAGCGGGCGATACTGACAAGGAAAAGTTTTCTTGGCAATTGTTGCACCACCTGTCACATCACGTTGTGACTTATTTTGAGTTTTTTTTGACGTTTTCCTCTGTGTCGTGTTGTAGTTTTTGCCTTGCGCTCCTATTTCGGTGGCTTTTCCTGTTTTGTTGGTATTTTCCTGGAGCAGTTTCATGTCTTCCTTGAACGCTATTCCCCACACCTGCTTTATTTTGGCAATCCAGACCGTCTAAGTTGTGCGGAAGCTATCCTTCTTTGTGGGGATTGTTGCGTCTGACCGGCCTTCCCTCCCAGGGAAGTAAAGTCACTGGTCAATCCCAAGTTCTTTCAGATGACATATATGCAGAGTAAGAAGGGCCATCAAGACAGAATAGGAGTATTATCAAGTTTTACTGAGGCTTCAGGAGATCAGCAAAACCAAAACAGTCATACCGTCATCTCGTATCGATCTAATACTCCAACGGAGGAGCCAACTTCTTGCACATGAATAAAGCCCTGTTACCTTCCAGATGGCTCGAAGTCTAGGGATCATAGGGGAACGCAACATAAAAGTGTATAAATCAAATGAGTTGTAAATTAAAGACGCTGAAGCCAAGAATTGATAACAAAAACTAGTGTATTGAAAAGTGACCAGGTGGTGGGACGGGTACAACAAGGCCACAACGCTAGCCTAGCTTGGGACTACAGGTGCTGTCAAAGAAATGAACAAAACATACCAAAATACACCTCTAGAAAAGAAAGGTAACCTGACTAACTAAAGCTATTTAATTAGCATAAACCAAAAACCTACCTAACTACTCCAACCAAAGAGGCGGTCCAAAACATACAAGGGTGACAGCCACCACTAAACCTGGTGTCTCTATACACAAACATGTATCCTACGTGTGTAGTGTATAGAGGCCTCTGTCTAACCTTTCCCAAGACTAGGCTGCAGATACTCACAAAGGTTGAAAGGTCCAAAAAAAACTGAAGAGGAAAAAAAGTGTCGCCAAAGACAAAGTAGGGTCTCTCAGAACTCCAGACATCATATCAGAAAAATAATTCCTCAAACCAATGGTGAACAGGTGGTTTTAAGCAGGTCAGGAGGATGAATGGTGGACCGGGATTGGCTGGCTGATCAACAGGTGAACCGGTTGATTGGCAGCAGAGGTCATGATTGAGTGTGACCTGTTCAAACAAAAGAAGAAAAAAAACCAAAAACAAACCACCACTACGTGGAACGTAACAAGCCCCCACCTGTCCGAAAAGGAACACAGTATCATTGTTCTACTACAGATAAGAAAAAAAGGGAGTATTCCATCTCCTACAGTGCAAGCCTTCAAGGTAACACACATAGTTTACTTGCGGACATAAGATAAAAAATAGAACGAGTACAAATGGACAAACACTAGTTGCTTTAAACAGGACTGTGAATACAGAAAGAACTCTTAAACATGTATGCATTCTCCACAGGACATTGTTGATTGTCGTGTCATGTACGGATGTACTTTGTGGACGCCGTCCGCTCCACGCGGCGTAAGTCTTTGCTGTCGTCCAGCATTTTGTTTTTGTTTGCTTTGCAGCCAGTTCGGTTTTAGTTTTGTTTCATTGTTAAGCTTCATTGCCTTTTCTTAGCGGCAGGCGCCTTTTGTTTATTTTTGGTTTAAGCGTTGGATACATTTTGACCTGCACGCTACCACAAAGCAATTAGCTACCTTCTGCCACCCACTGATATGGAAGATTACAGCACCGACACTCACCGACGGGACATTATTTGTGGATTATAATTATTGTTTTGCCAAAAATATTTTTAATCCAATTAGGTGAAATGACACAATCTCCCATTTCACAGTACTTGAGTGGTTGAAGAACACTGCATGAGGCCACTGAGCAGGATGTGAGAGGATGTCACATTAAAGTTTCTTGTTTGGGTCACAGAAATATCGGTCATGACTCCAGGATGCCGAGACGCCAGCCTATATCCAGGTAAAACTTGACTGACTATCTCATTAGGCGGACTTTTTAGGCGCTCAATTTCAGGTTAGTGAGCTGCGCCAATGCTTCTTATTCAGTTGCGGCAAACACAAACGGGTCGTCAAAACAGCAAAACACATCACTGAAATTCAAGTCTCTGAAAAACGCTCAACATGATGCGCATGAATGAGGCGGGACTATTGCTTCATCTCTGTGACATCCTTCAAATAGTTCCAACAATACACAAAATGAGTGCTTTGTGGACTCGGAGAAGGCATTCGACCATATACCCCGAGAGGTCCTGTGGGGAGTGCTTAGAGAGTACGGGGTATCGGACTGTCTGATTGTAGGGGTCCGCTCCATGTATGATCAGTTTCAGAGCTTGGTCCGCATTGCCGGCAGTAAGTCGGCCGCGTTTCCAGTGAGGGTTGAACTCCGCCAAAGCTGCCCTTTGTCACCCATTCTGTTCATAACTTTTATGGACAGAATTTCTAGGCGCAGTCAAGGCGTTGAGGGGATCCGGTTTGGTGGCTGCAGGATTAGGTCTCTGCTATTTGCAGATGACGTAGTCCTGATGGCTTCATCTGGCCAGGATCGTCAGCTCTCACTGGATCGGTTCGCAGCCGAGTGTGAAGTCAGAGTCCATGGTTCTCGCCCGGAAAAGGGTGGAGTGCCATCTCCGGGTTGGGGAGGAGACCCTGCCCCAAGTGGAGGAGTTCAAGTACCTCTGAGTCTTGTTTACGAGTGAGGGAAGAGTGGATCGTGAGATCGACAGGCGGCGTCTTCAGTAATGCAGACGCTGCATCGATCCGTTGTGGTGAAGAAGGAGCTGAGCCGGAAGGCAAAGCTCTCAATTTACCGGTCGATCTACGTTCCCATCCTCACCTGTGGTCATGAGCTTTGGGTTATGACCGAAAGGACAAGCTCACGGGTACAAGCAGCCCCAATGAGTTTCCTCCGCCAGGTGGCGGGTCTCTCCCTTAGGGTGAGAAGCTCTGTCATCCAGAAGGAACTCAAACTAAAGCTGCTGCTCCTCCACATGGAAAGGAGCCAGATGAGGTGGTTCGGGTATCTGGTCAGGATGCCATCCGAACGCCTCCCTTGGCAAGTGTTCCGGGTACATCTGACCGGTAGGAGGCCACGGGGAAGACCCAGGACACATTGGGAAGACTATGTCTCCCGGCTGGCCTGGGAGCGCCTCGGGATCCCCCAGTAGGAGCTGGACGAAGTGGCTGGGGAGAGGGAAGTCTGGGTTTCCCTGCTTAAGCTGCTGCCTCCGCGACCCGACCTCGGACAAGAGGAAGAAGATGGATGGATGGATGGAGTTATGGTTATGGTATAATCAGATATTATAAACAGAACAAGCCCCAAAAGTAACATTTTAAATGTCCTATTCCCCACACATTTCATAAATAATGAACACTAGTAATTGGCTGTCGTTTGGTGATTCAGTTGAGTAACAAAATGATCAAATGGCAACCAAGGTAATCAAAAAGGTCAACCAAAGAACGAGATTCCTCTACAGAATCTCCTCTCTGGTCAACAAAAGCACCTTGAAGATTCTAGCAGGAACTCTCATTCAACCCTTTTTCCATTACGCCTGCACCTCCTGGTACCCCAGCACCTCCAAAACCCTCAAATCTAGACTCCAAACATCCCAGAACAAGCTAGTCCGGTACTTTTAGACCTCCACCCCAAATCACACCTCACTCCAACCCACTTCTCCAAAGTGGGCTGGCTCAGGGTGGAGGACAGAGTAAAACAACTTGCACCGAGCCTAGTCTATAAAGTCCGCTACACCTCCCTGATACCGAAGTACATGTCAAACTACGTCCTTAACGTAAATGACCGCTATAACCACAACACCAGGGGGAGCTCCACAAACCACGTTAAACCCAGATTCCGATCCAACAAAGGTCTTAACTCATTCTCTTTCTATGCCACATCAATGTGGAATGCACTCCCAACAGGTATAAAAGTAAGTGCATCTCTATATTCCTTCAAAACCGCTCTAAAACAACACTTCCAGGCAACTTTAAGACTTTACTAATACCCTCCTCCATTCACATCCCATCTCCCCGGATTATAAACAACTCAAATGTACTTCTAATGTATATACTTGTTCTTATGCTATGTGAACTCACTATGTTCTCTGCTGGCTGTACATATCCTACTAAATAAGACCTACACTGTTTCAATGTCCACATTTCTCTGTTGATGCAATTGTTGATGACTGAAGTACTGATATCAACCAAAGCTCCTCATCCCACCCCCCGGATTGTAAATAATGTAAATAATTCAATGTACATACTATGATGATTAACTTGTGTGATGACTGTATTATGTCGATAGTATATATTTGTACCATGAATTGATTAACGTGGACCCCGACTAAAACAAGTTGAAGAACTTATTCGGGTGTGGACCCGCTTTGAACTGAACTCTCGCGGCTGTGTTGGAGCCACTATGGATTGAACTTTCACAGTATCATGTTAGACCCGCTCGACATCCATTGGTTTTGGTCCCCTAGAGAGGGGGGGTTGCCCACATCTGAGGTCCTCTCCAAGGTTTCTCATAGTCAGCATTGTCACTGGCGTCCCACTGGATGTGAATTCTCCCTGCCCACTGGGTGTGAGTTTTCCTTGCCCTTTTGTGGGTTCTTCCGAGGATGTTGTAGTCGTAATGATTTGTGCAGTCCTTTGAGACATTTGTGATTTGGGGCTATATAAATAAACATTGATTGATTGATTGATTGATTGATTGTTACCATTTAGTGGTCAATTGTACGGAATATGTACTGTACTGTGCAATCTACTAATGAAAGTTTCAATCAATCGATCAAAGTATTTACAATGACTGACTGCTAATGAGTCCTGGGTTCAAATCCAGGCTCGGGATCTTTCTGTGTGGAGTTTGCATGTTCTCCCCGTGGATGCTTGGCCCCTCCCACCTCCAAAGACATGCACCTTAGGATAGGCCCCTCCCACCTCCAAAGACATGCACCTGGGGATAGGCCCCTCCCACCTCCAAAGACATGCACCTTAGGATAGGCCCCTCCCACCTCCAAAGACATGCACCTGGGGATAAGCCCCTCCCACTTCCAAAGACATGCACCTGGGGATAAGCCCCTCCCACTTCCAAAGACATGCACCTGGGGATAAGCCCCTCCCACTTCCAAAGACATGCACCTGGGGATAGGTTGATTGGCAACACTAAATGGTCCCTAGTGTGTGAATGTGAGTGTGAATGTTGTCTGTCTATCTGTGTTGGCCCTGCGATGAGGTGGCGACTTGTCCAGGGTGTACCCCGCCTCCCGCACGATTGTAGCTGAGATAGGCGCCAGCGCCCCCCGTGACCCCAAAAGGGAACAAGCGGTAGGAAATGGATGGATGGATGACTGCTAATGGAGCCGGATAGGAAATATAAATATTTTTGATTCATTATATTTGCTTAAAGAAAACCCAATAAATAATCAGTTAGTTAACGTTGGTAAAAATAAATATGGTTTGTTATTCAACAGAAAAAACGTGTCCGAACAATATTGTTCGAATAAAGTTGTTTACATTTTTTAAGTGTAGCTTTTCATCATTTTTAGGTTATCAGTAGATACTTTTGCAAACCGGTTGTTGAAAGAAGAACTTTATTTTGGAAAAAAAATCCTCCGTAAAGTCGGAAACGGAAGTGGGTGGCTTTTGGCGCATGGGCAAACGGATCAAGCGGCTCAAACTTTGGCGGCAACTGCAATGGCGGACTGAATTCTTGAAGCAGTTTCAAATGTACGATCTTACACATTTAGAGATTCACCGACATTGTTTTTGTTCTTAAGAGCGCCAAATGGACGTTGAGTGTGGAGCGATGGAGACTATAGTAAGCCCCGGGAAGAGCGTCGATGAGAAACTAGCCCACTATGTTGAAGAATGTAAACAAAGGACCGCCATGATTGTTAGCTTGAAGAAGGCATTGGAGTTAGCATCAGAGGAGATGAGAGAATGCAAAAGTCGAATGAAAAAAATGGAGGAGCAAATAAGCCGCTTGTGTAAAGAAAATAATGATTTGAAGGCAGAGATGTTGGGGAAGAGTAAGAGATGTGCGGTGTGTGAAGAGAAGACTGGACCACATGTCTACAACAACCTGCAGAAAGTTGAAGGTAATAAACAACAAGAATCATTTCATTACCGTCAATTTTGGATTATTGGGAAGTTCTCCATGAAGTCAAAGTTACCAAAGCAAATTTAAATTATTATATTTTTCGTCTAATCTGTTGTTTTAATCTAAAGTATGTTTTGGAATGTTAAAAGTTAAGTTATGGACCAGGCATGTGATTTTTCCGTCTAAAGTCGGAATTCCGTCTTTTTTAATCTCGGGAGCAATTTTTTTTTTTTTTTAAATGTAAACGATGTCGGTTCTCGAGAGAAAGGATGCTTTCACTCAAATAAAAAACAATTTTTATTTGACTGTTTGTATATACAAATCTTTCGTTTTTATTTGTTAGAGTTTTTGTTCCTATTGTTTACAACGAAAGAGACGTTTGCTGGGAGCGTCCTGTCCGGTTTTGGTGACATCATGTTAATCAACTTCCGGTTGTCGTTGCTTCAGTATCGATCGATCGATCAGTCTGTCTTGAGCTCACAGGCCTACTGCGTCATGTGCGCAGTTTAATGTCTTAATTGCTGACACAGTTATGTCCTTATACTCGCTCATATTGGGGTATGTCGTTATTTATCGGAGAAAGACGTTAATAAATGATAAATGGGTTGTACTTGTATAGCGCTTTTCTACCTTCAAGGTACTCAAAGCGCTTTGACACTACTTCCACATTCACACACTGATGGAGGGAGCTGCCATGCAAGGTGCCAACCAGCACCCATCAGGAGCAAGGGTGAAGTGTCTTGCTCAAGACACAACGGACGTGACGAGGTTGGTACTAGGTGTGATTTGAACCAGGGACCGTCGGGTTGCGCACGGCCACTCTCCCCACTGTGCCACGCCGTCCCAGGGACGCACTGAATATATTCGGCCAAATATGGCAAAAAAAAGCCACACTCGGCCTTCCAAAAAATTGTCGAAAAAATTGAAAATAACAGAGCTGAGACCCGGTGTTTGTAATGTGAAAATGAAAATGGTGGGTGTGTTACCTCGGTGACGTCACATTCTGACGTCATCGCCTCCAGCGCGATAAACAGAAAGGCGTTTAATCTGCCAAAATTCACCCATTTAGAGTTCGGAAATCGGTTAAAAAAATACATGGTCTTTTTTCTGCACCATCAAGGTATATATTGACGCTTACATAGGTCTGCTGATAATGTTCCCCTTTAAGCACTAAAATATTTTCTTCAAATGGTGCTGTCTTTGTTAATTTTAGCATGTTAAATAGGTGAAAAACCAGGAGCTTCGGGGGGCGTTGCCCCCTTTGTCCCCCCACCAGGGCACTGCCCTGGACCTCAACATTTTTTCAGTCTTTTTCATTGTGGTCAAATCTCATGTGTGAGGGACTTAAACACATTGTTCTAATACAAACTTATATTTAATTGCAAAATACAAAAATGTCATATAATATATCCTATTTCCCTGAATTGCCGCCGGGTATATATTATCCGCATGCCTCGTTTTACCGCCGGGTCAAACTCTTTTTGCAAAATAATTAGCGCATGCTTAGATAGAATTAGCGCATGCTTAGAATTACTGCCGGATCAAACTTGTTTAGCAAAATATTTAGCGCATGCCTCGGTTTACCTCCGGGTCAAACTCGTCACGTCAGGAGTGTGTAACACGGGTGGGAAATAAGCAATATTTCCTGTCATGGTATCCCTTCATACTACCTGCGCCGTTCCCACGTTTAATCTCGTGAGCATAACACAGGCGCTCACGTGACCCGCTGCAGCCTATCGCGTTCTATATAATCCAGCGTTCCAAGACGGCTGCCAGGTGCGGTATGTTTTAAAGTTGTTGGTTGCCTGCATATCGTAAAAACCACCGTCCAACATTTTGCAACTAATTGTAAAGTTATAGGTGCCGACCATCAGGGCCGAGTTGCGATGAGATCGTTTGGCGATATTAAGCCGAGTTGGTGAGTGAATTTGTTTGCTAATAGTAACTACTAGCCGTACCCATGTATTTTCTATGGGTGGTTAGCATCGGGTTTTAATCCCGTTTCCTCCAATGTCATCATACTGCGACATTTTCAACAGGACACTTCGCGGGAAATTTAAAATTGCAATTTAGTAAACTAAAGCGGCCGTATTGGCATGTGTTGCAATGTTAATATTTCATCATTGATATATAAACTATCAGACTGCGTGGTGGGTAGTAGTGGCTTTCAGTAGGCCTTTAAGGGCACAGGAAGCCAGTGCACTTGAGCCAGTATAGGTATATAAGTATATAATGGTATATACAGTATAGGCGTAATATGATCAAACTTTCTTGTTTCTTGTTTTTGTACCAACTGTAATCTTTAATGCTAGACATCGGGAGACCCCAAATTAATATGTTACAATAATCGAGATGAGACTAACGAACAGATGTCCATGAAACACTACACACACATACAGTACACAAGTCGAAGGAGAAACATCTCATGGATCATGTCAGAACTGAAGTGTCTTTGTGTCCCGCAGACGTCCGGCAGCTGACTGCTCATCCAGAAGAATTCCCCCCTCAGTCACGGAGGGGGCGCTCCACTTTGAAGCGGGAAGCTTCAAAGCCCCATCCCATTAAAAAGGAAGAGGGGAAACTCTGGATCAGTCAGGAGGGAGAGTGTCTTCTAGGACCTGAGGGAGCTGATCCCACCAAGTTGCCACTGACTGTTGTCTCTGTGAAGACTGAAGATGATGAAGAGAAACCACAAGTAGACCACCTCTTAGCTCCACTATCAGATAGTGAGGCTGAAGACGAGGTTGAAGTAACATTGAGCAGCGATACAGACGGTGAAGGTGATACTTGGACTCACACTGACCACAAACACTCTGAAAGCTCTAAAAAGAAGAGCGCTAAACAACCTTTCAGTTGTTCATTTTGTAGAAAAAGCTTTGCTAACAGGTCCCATTTGACGGAACACGTGAGAGTACACACGGGCGAAAAACCATTCAATTGTGCAGCTTGTGGCAAAAGCTTTACGACAAAGGGTAATTTCAATCGACACATGAGGACACACACTGGAGAAACAAATGCAATCGTTTAGTTTGTGTAAAAATCTCTTCTGTCGAGACCCACGTGACTCAAAATGTGAGGACACAATTGCTGGTCTCTTGATATTTTATCATGAAAGGCCCTTTATTTTTTTTATTATTATTATTTTAAACAAGGCACATACTGTAACTTAAATCCATGTCTGTGGCCTAACAAAAAGTAGACTTTTAATTGATCAGTATTGTGAATTGATGGCTTTGACGTAAATCAAGAAGTAAAAAAAAAATATTTGGTTTCCTTGTGTATATATATATATATATATATATATATATATATATATATATATATATATATATATATATATATATATATATATATATATGTTTATATGTGTGTGTGTATATATATATATATGTGTGTATATATATATATGTGTATGTATATATATATGTATATGTATATATATGTATATATATATATATATATATATATATATGTATGTATATATATATATATCAATATGTATATATATATATATGTATATATATATGTGTATGTATATATACATGTGTATATATATATGTATTTGTGTACATTTATATATATTATATATAATATATCATACATGGTTAGTTTGGCAGCACGGTGGAAGAGGGCTTAGTGCATCTGTGTCATATATATATATATATATATATATATATACATGTAATTTGTATATATATATGTATATATACACACATATTCTGTATATATGTTGTCAGTCTATCTGTGTTGGCCCTAGGATGTCCAGGGTGTACCCCGCCTACTGCCCGAATGCAGCTAAGATAGGCTCCAGTGACCCCAAAAGGGACAAGCGGTAGAAAAATGGATGGATGGATTTCCTTGCCATCCAAGGCTGCCGAGCTCATCCTTCAGGTTTCTGTACGCTTTTAAAACAAATACCGCATTCCATTCTTAAGTAACATTTGTTTTGTATCTAATCTTTTATGTGACATTGTTATTGAATAATAGACTACAAAACTAAAACCATGGTAACAGCGACGGTGTGCACGGACATAACTGCCGTAAACCACGAAAACAGGAAGTGACGTTATATTTGTGCAAGTGTTGACCGATCATGTCTTTCTGAAGTGACAGGGACATAAGGCATGTCTTTAAAACACGGCCCACTTCCGTTATTGTCACCCTGGTGGGCAAAACCGACATACATCATCACAACATCGTTTTGCTGAGCAAAGTCTTTTTCTTTTTTTTGTCGGCGGCCCAATATCCAGTGCATCATTAATCAATAGTGTGCAAATAACTGGCTATATGTACAAAAGCCAAAGCAGTGAAGTTGTCACGGTGTGTAAATGGTAAATAAAAAGAGAATACAATGATTCGCAAATCCTGTTCAACTTATATTCAATTGAATGGACTGCAAAGACAAGATACTTAACGTTTCGAACTGGAACACTTTATTTTTTGCGAATATTAGCTCATTTGGATATTGCAAGGAATTCAGGGATTTCACCATCTACGCTCCGTAATATCATCAAAAGTTTCAGGGAATCTGGAGAAATCACTGCACATCGGCAGCAAAGCTGAAAATGCCCGTGACATTCGATCCCTCAGGCGGTACTGCATCAAAAAGCGACATCGGTGTGTAAAGGATATTGCCACATGAGCTCAGGAACACTTCAGAAAACCACTGTCAGTAACTACAGTTGGTCGCTACATGTGCAAGTGCAAGTTAAAACTCTATTATGCAAAGCCAAAGCTATTTATCAACAACACCCAGAAACGGTTCTATAATTAGATTTAAAAGAAGTGGCGATTGTTGAATTGACATACATGTTACATACATTGCGTAAGTTGTTTATGTAAGTGAGTTGAAATAGCTAAACTAGATCCACGTCCCTACTTTATTTAATACTTATCAAATGATTAAAATCCTCCAAAATACACGTCACTATATATATATATATATATATACATCCATGCATTACATGCTTCTATCCATCTTCAAAGAAACCCAGACTTCCTTCTCCCGAGCTACTTCGTCCAGCTCCTCCCGGTGGACCCCGAGGCATTCCCAGGCCAGTTGAGAGACATACTCTCGCCAACATGTCCTGGGTCTTCCCCGTGCCCCAAACAGCGGGGGTGGGGGGACATTCTGATCAGATGCCTGAACCATTTCCTCTGGTTTCTCTTAATGTGGAGGAGCAGCGCTTTACTTTGAGCTCCTCCCCAATTACACAGCTTCTCACCCTACCTCTGAGGGAGAGCCCCGCCACCCGACGGGGGAAACTTATGACCATAGGTGAGGATGGGAACGCAGATCGACCGGTGAATTGAGAGCTTTGCCTTCTGGCTCAGCGCCTTCTTCACCACAACAGAGCAATAGAATAGAATAGAAAGTACTTTATTGATCCCTGGGGGAAATTCAGCACCACAGTTTGCTCACAATAGACAATAAACACTTAGGTATTTTTTTTACACGTGAATAATATAAATACCGTCTATTATACAGCATTATTTACATGTGAATAATATAAATGCAGTCTATTATACAACATTATTCACATGTGAATAATAAAAATAGTCTATTATACAACATTATTCAAATGTGAATAACATAAATACAGTCTATTATACAGCATTATTCACAAGTGAATAATATACATACAGTATTATACAGCATTATTCGCATGTGAATAACATATATACAGTTTATTATACAGCATTATTCATATGTGAATAACATAAATACAGTCTATAATACAGCATTATTCACATGTGAATAACATAAATACAGTCTATTATACAGCATTATTCACATGTGAATCATTTAAATATTGTCTATTATACAGCATTATTCACATGCGAATAATATAAATACAGTATTATAAAGCATTATTCGCATGTAAATAACATATATACAGTTTATTGTACAGCATTATTCACATGTGAATAACATAAATACAGTCTATTATACAGCATTATTCACATGTGAATCATTTAAATATTGTCTATTATACAGCATTATTCACATGTGAATAATTTAGATATTGTCTATTATACAGCATTATTCACATGTGAATAATATAAATACAGTCTATTATACAGCATTATTCACATGTGAATCATTTAAATATTGTCTATTATACAGCATTATTCACATGTGAATAAAATAAATACAGTATTATACAGCATTATTCACATGTGAATAATTTAGATATTGTCTATTATACAGCATTATTCACATGTGAATAATATAAATACAGTCTATTATACAGCATTATTCACATGTGAATCATTTAAATATTGTCGATTATACAGCATTATTCACATGTGAATAAAATAAATACAGTCTATTATACAGCATTATTCACATGTGAATAACATATATACAGTCTATTATACAGCATTATTCACATGTGAATAAAATAAATACAGTATTATACAGCGTTATTCACATGTGAATAACATATATACAGTCTATTATACAGCATTATTCACATGTGAATAATATAAATACAGTCTATTATACATCATTATTTATATGTGAATAACATAAATACAGTCTATTATACAGCATTATTTATATGTGAATAACAAATACAGTCTATAATACAGCATTATTCACATGTGAATAACATAAATACAGCCTATTATACAGCATTATTCACATGTGAATGATATAAATACAGTCTTATACAGCATTACTCACATGCGAATAATTTAAATATTGAGGTAGCCTATTATTTCCACTCTACTCAGGTTATCTTGTATCATGGGATTGTTCTATCTAGTCCTAAAATTGAACTCTTATACAGCATTATTTACATGTGAATAATGCGGTATAATAGACTGTGTTTATATTATTCACATGTGAATAACATATAGAATATTTTATAGAGCATTATTCACATGTGAATAATATAATTGCAATCTAATATACAGCATTATTCACATGTGAATGACATAAATACAGTCTACTATTCAGTGAATAATATAGACATTATACATTTACAGTACATGTACAGTCAAAAGGAACATATGCATTATACAGACTGGAAAGTCACGTCCTGCTGGAGAAAGATTTTGATAAATATATGTGCATTAAAACTTTGTTCAACTTGGCACACCTGGCTCCTGTGAAGTATATGTCAGTGGTGCCGCTAGGAAGCAGCTTCTACAATTATAGCTTTTGTGATAAAGCACATTAATGCACATATAAAATATAAATATGACAGATTGGAGCCAAAGGCTGATTTCCAACTGCATCTCTTTGCAAAGAGACAAGCCCAGGGCTCCCACTAATTCAGCGTTGTAGTGACTGGTATTCATGCACTTATTTTTGCTGTATTTATCCGGCACAAGTGGAAAGCCAGTCCTTGGAAATAATGCCAACATTAAACCGCTCCGTGGTGCAAAAAAAACACTGCTGGTTTTCCATAATATACAAATTAAGAATAATAGTGAAGGGAGACGATAAAAAAACTAAGAATGATTAGAATAAAAATAAGCACTATTATATGATAAATTAACATAATATATATCTATCACTATTTACAATATAATATATTGTATACTATATCATAAAACAAATATACAAACAAATGTACATGGATTATTAAAACCTCCCATTGGAAGTGAATAGGGAACTGGTTTAGATCAGTGCTTTAAGCCTGGTCTTTGGCGACCTCTAGTGGTCAAATGGGGTAAGCACGTCGCTATTTCGAGAACGAAAGTTGAACGTCGTAAAAAAGCTGAATGCAGAAACGTTGCTGCAAATAAATCTGGAGTGAACTCTACAATAACCACACAATATAGGAATTGTGGAATGTATAACCTTACTTAAACAGAAAAATGACGTCACAGATGGATACCCAAAATTAGAGCACACCCTTAACATCTTGAAAAATTTCCAACAATAAAAACATAGGAGTTGTGGTTTTAGCAGGCATTATACACAGAGCAAACCCCAAAGGTAATATTTTAAATGTCCGATCAGATTTCATGAATAATGATCTACAATCCGAGAGGGACAAGTAGTAGAAAATGGACGGACGGACGTCTTTTGATGATTCAAGTGATTGACAACATTATCGAAGTATTTAAAATGACTGATTACTGATTGAGCCAAAATAAAATTGGAATATTTTGATCTATTTTTATTTTATGTGTTTACAGAAAAACACACAAATGCAATCATCCTTTGTTATGAAATCGTGTTTTGTTATAAAAAAAAACATAATATCGTGTTTGAACAACGTTAATAGATTAAAATGATATACATAACGCTATATTATAAAAATATAAGGCTATTTTATAAAAATGCAAACGTGTTGTTAGCACTATATTATAAAAAAATAATAATAATAAAACATTTTTTTTTACAAACACAAGTTATGGCAGGGGTCGGGAACCTTTTTGTCTGAGAGAGCCAAAAAGCCAAATATTTTAAAATGTATTTCCGTAAGAGCCATATAATATTTTTTTTTACACTGAACAAAACTAAACACGTGCATTTTTAAGTAAGACCAACATTTCTAGAGTATAATAGGTCTCTTATTCTTTGTAATAACATTGTTATCCTCGAACTAACTGTGGAGGGGGCGTGGCTTGCTGGCCTGCAGCGAACTGGGGTGTGCCAGGATCGGCCTCGAAATCAGCGACAGGTGCGTAGATGGCCCACCTGGGCCTTGTTATCTAATCACCTGTCGCTCTGTTATAAACGGCAGCTAGGAGGAGAGGCGGGGTCGGGGCTGGAGCCAGAGCGCGAGCGAAAACGAAAGAGAAAAATACAATTGCTGGAAAGCAACTGAGAGACTTATTGAAAAATAAAACAATATTGTAACCTTGAAACAGGCTCTCATGTTGGTCCTTGGTGGTCTAACAAACCCCAGGAGGGCAAGCCCCACACTAACCAAGAATAAATAAGTAACTTCTTACCATTAATGCAAATCCTTGAACGGGTGCGGTAGAAAACAGATGGATGGATTAAAAATGCATGAGAATGTTTTATATTTTAAACATTTAAACATTGGTACAAAATGCGGCTCTAGACTTTTGACAAGAACAAGAAAGTTTGATCATATTACGCCTGTACTGTATATACCTTTATATACATATATACATACATATATACCTATACTGTATATACCTTTATATACATATATACATACATATATACCTATACTGTATATACCTTTATATACATATATACATACATATATACCTATACTGGCTCACCTGCACTGGCTTCCTGTGCACTTAAGATGTGACTTTAAGGTTTTACTACTTACGTATAAAATACTACACGGTCTAGCTCCATCCTATCTTGCCGATTGTATTGTACCATATGTCCCGGCAAGAAATCTGCGTTCAAAAGACTCCGGCTTATTAGTGATTCCTAGAGCTCAAAAAAAGTCTGCGGGCTATAGAGCGTTTTCCGTTCGGGCTCCAGTACTCTGGAATGCCCTCCCGGTAACAGTTCGAGATGCTACCTCAGTAGAAGCATTTAAGTCTCATCTTAAAACTCATCTGTATACTCTAGCCTTTAAATAGACCTCCTTTTTAGACCAGTTGATCTGCCGCTTCTTTTCTTTCTCCTATGTCCCCCCCTCCCTTGTGGAGGGGGTCCGGTCCGATGACCATGGATGAAGTACTGACTGTCCAGAGTCGAGACCCAGGATGGACCGCTCGTCGGGACCCAGGATGGACCGCTCGCCTGTATCGGTTGGGGACATCTCTACGCTGCTGAGCCGCTTGAGATGGTTTCCTGTGGACGGGACTCTCACTGCTGTCTTGGAGCCACTATGGATTGAACTTTCACAGTATCATGTTAGACCCGCTCGACATCCATTGCTTTCGGTCCCCTAGAGGGGGGGGTTGCCCACATCTGAGGTCCTCTCCAAGGTTTCTCATAGTCAGCATTGTCGCTGGCGTCCCACTGAATGTGAATTCTCCCTGCCCACTGGGTGTGAGTTTTCCTTGCCCTTTTGTGGGTTCTTCCGAGGATGTTGTAGTCGTAATGATTTGTGCAGTCCTTTGAGACATTTGTGATTTGGGGCTATATAAATAAACATTGATTGATTGATTGATTGATTATTTTTAACACTGTGATTACAAGTGGAATTCTTCATTACTTATCCTGTTAAGCAACGTCAGTTCAGATTTATCCGAGAGCCAGATGCAGTCATCAAAAGAGCCACATCTGGTACTAGAGCCATAGGTTCCCTACCCCTGTACTATGGGATGACGTATTAGGAAACGTGACCCCGGAAGTAAATGTGTCATCCCATAGTAAATAGTTTTATTTTTATTTTAATAATATAGCATAAAAAGATATACATAACCCAACTTTGGGAAGTTGACATTGCATGTTTTCTTGGGTGTGTTTAATAGATTCAAGCAGGCTAAGGATCTGTTGACAAACAGCAGTGTTAGTTAATGACAAAAGTTATTGACAAAATTTGAAGAAAATATGTGATTGGTTGTGAATTTGAATTTTTTTCCAAAATCTGTGGCACCATCCGGTATTTGTCAGTTATTGCTCACCAGAGCAGGAATTGTTGTCGGCCATTCTTCCCCCACGCCATGTTGGCCTGTAGGCCAGGCGGGATCCAGGCTCCTCTGTTGAGGGGGTCGAGGAGGGACTGCCGTTCCTGGTGGGGTTGGCATTGTGAGAGAGTCATCAGTTAACCATGACTGATAATACACAAGGGGCCTATCTGTTCACTAATATGTCGGAGATCAGTCCCTACCTCGTGTAACTCTCTGCATGTTTAATGCATGTGCGGGTGAAGGCAAATCAATCAATGTCTCAGCTATGTTATTTTCTGTTTTTTCGACTATTTTTTGGAACCTTGGAGACATCATGCCTCGTCGGTGTGTTGTCGGAGGGTGTAACAACACTAACAGGGAGGGATTCAAGTTGCACCACTGGCCCCAAGATGCCAAAGTGTCTGCCGCCAGACCCCCATTGAATGTGCCGGAGTGTCTCCACATTTTACCGGCGATGACAGACATGGCACAGAGATGTATGGATAACCTGCAGATGCATTTGAAACGATAGTCAACGAAATCACAAACGTGAGTTTTGTTGATGTTGACTGCCAGCTAATTGATGCTAACATGCTAAGCTAATCGATGCTAACATGCTATTTACCGGCGGTGCTAAAGCAGACATGGCACAGAGATGTATGGATAACCTGTAGATGCATTTGCAACTATATTACGTTTCCTTCCACCCACATTTAATGCGAAAAAAACACTTACCAATCGACGGATTTAAGTTGCTCCAGTGTCAAAAGATGCGAAAGTCCTGATCGTTTGGTCCGCACATTTTACCGGCGATGCTAACGCAGCTATTCGGCCATGCTATGGCTATGAATAGCG
Source organism: Nerophis ophidion (assembly GCF_033978795.1). Lineage (NCBI taxonomy): Eukaryota > Metazoa > Chordata > Actinopteri > Syngnathiformes > Syngnathidae > Nerophis > Nerophis ophidion. The sequence goes on along the minus strand of NC_084611.1, from coordinate 4,997,191 downwards.
TCAATAGCTATTCGCTCAATAGCCTCAGTTTCTTCTTCAATACTTTCATACTCCAACCATCTGTTTCAATACATGCGTAATCTGTTGAATTGCTTAAACCTCTGAAATCCGAGTTTGAATCCGAGCTAATGTCGCTATATCTTGCTGTGGTATTCCCATTGTTTGTTTACATTGGCAGCACTGTGTGACGTCACAGGGAAATGGCCAGTGTCTTCGCAGAGAGCCGAAAATAAGGCAGTTTAAAGCTTTATTTAGGGATATTCCGAGACCGGTAAAATTTAGAAAAAAACTTTAAAAAAATACAACAAGAAACTGGGAACTGATTTTTATTGTTTTTAACCCTTTTGAAATTGTGATGATGTTCCCCTTTAACAATATCTTACTGTACGATGTCTGCGTTTCTTTGCTTGGTCTCTGGCTCTCAGAAAGGATGCATCGCTCTCAGCACCTGAGCATGTTTATTTGATAGTACGGATAAATAAACAGAGATACGCCTCTTGTCAGTCATCCGCAATCTTTTCTCCGGTAGGGGAAACAAATGTAGCCAAATGTCTGTGTGGGAATATTCCGTTTGCAAGCTAAACGAGCAACGCGAGCGCTTCAGTCTGTTGAGAAGACACTGGCAACAAATCAATCAATCAATTAATCAATGTTTATTTATATGTAAACATCCCACTGGGGTGAGTTTTTCCTTGCCCATATGTGGACTCTGTACCGCGGATGTCATTGTGGCTTGTGCAGCCCTTTGAAACACTTGTGATTTTGGACTATATAAATAAACATTGATTGATTGATATAGCCTTAAATCACAAGTGTCTCAAAGGGCTGCACAAGCCACAACAACATCCTCAGTTCAGATCCCACTTCAGGGCAAGGAAAAACTCAACCCAGTGGGGTGACAGTAAAATAGAGAGGACCCCACCCTCCCTCTAAGGAGACCGGTGCAATGGACGTCGAGTGGGTCTAGCACATGGGTGTCAAACTCCGGCCCGCGGGCCAAATTTGGCCCGCCGTGTAATTTCACTTGGCCCTTGAGGCAATATCAAATTAACATTAGAGCTGGCCCGCCGCTGTAACACCGCATTCATCGCTAACACTCTTACTTGCCAACCCTCCCGATTTTCCCAGGAGACTCCCAAAGTTCAGTGCCCCTCCTGATTTCATCCGGGACAACAATATTTGGGGTGGGCTTTAAAGGCACTGCCTTTTGTGTTCTATACAACCTGTCTCCACGTCCGCTTTTCCTCCATACAAACAGCGTGCCGGCCCACTCACATAATATATGCGGCTTATACACACACACAAGTGAATGCAAGCATACTTGGTCAACAGCCATGCAGGTCACACTGAGGGTGGCCGTATAAACAACTTTTACACTGTTACAAATATGCGCCACAATGTGAACCCACACCAAACAAGAATGACACATTTCGGGAGAACATCCGCACCGTAACACAACAGAATAAATACCCAGAACGCCTTGCAGCACTAACTCTTCCTGGACGCTACAATATACACCCCAGCTATCACCAAACCCCGTCCACCTCAACCCCACCGCCCAAAAGAGGCATGTATTTTTTATTTAAATTTTATTTGATATGCCATTGATATTTTTCAATTATTATTATTATTTGAAACTGGATTTTGCATGTGACTATAAAGTTATATAAGCCTTGCTTGTTCAATATTCAATGCAAAACTTGTTTGGGTCCCTATTAAAAGGTTAATTTGTTCAACCTCGGCCCGCGGCTTTGTTCGGTTTTAAATTTTGGCCCACTCTGTATTTGAGTTTGACACCCCTGGTCCAGCACAGTGGTTCTTAACCTTGTTGAAGGTACCGAACTCCACCAGTTTCATACACGCATTCACCGAACCCTTCTTTATTGTTTGGTAACACTTTGTTTTGGGGAACATATTCTAAGTAAAAAAGACTTAATTTAGAGTTTTTTGGACACTAGGGGAACACATTTTAAGTATCAAAGACTTAATTTAGAGTTATTTGGTCAAGGTTATGGTTATGATAAGGCCATTAATAAGTACTTAATAATGACTAGTTAAGAGCCAACATGTTACTCATTTGCATGTTAAAAAGCAACTTAATTAGTGGTCAATATGTTCCCCATGCTAAAGTGTTAGCATGTTTTTTTTACTGGTGCACAAAATGGACCGTGCATGAACATCACCTTGTTCTAAGAACAAAACCAACACGGTGTCTAAACCCACATAAAAATGACACACCTGCAAATCAGTGTGACTTCTGCTGTTGCCGAGAGGGAGAAGTTTTTATTTACACGATGAGTCGTGTGTGTTTTCACCTCCGCCGAACCCCTGAGCCTGACTCAACGAACCCCTACGGTTCGATCGAGGTTAAAGGGAAACATTATCACAATTTCAAAAGGGTTAAAAACAATAAAAATCAGTTCCCAGTGGCTTGTTGTATTTTTTGAAAATGTTTTCAAAATGTTACCGGTCTCGGAATATCCCTAAATAAAGCTTTAAAGTGCCTTATTTTCGGCTCTCTGCGATGCGACTATCCATTTCCCTGTGACGTCACACAGTGCTGCCAATGTAAACAAACAATGGGAATACCACAGCAAGATATAGCGACATTAGCTCGGATTCAAACTCGGATTTCAGCGATTTAAGCGATTCAACAGATTACGGATGTATTGAAACGGATGGTTGGAGTATGAAAATATTGAAGAAGAAACTGAAGCTATTGAGCGAATAGCTATTGACGCTATTCATAGCCATAGCATGGCCGAATAGCTGCGTTAGCATCGCCGGTAAAATGTGCGGACCAAACGATCAGGACTTTCGCATCTTTTGACACTGGAGCAACTTAAATCCGTCGATTGGTAAGTGTTTGTTTCGCATTAAATGTGGGTGGAAGGAAACGTAATATCGTTGCAAATGCATCTGCAGGTTATCCATACATCTCTGTGCCATGTCTGCTTTAGCACCGCCGGTAAATAGCATGTTAGCATCGATTAGCGTAGCATATTAGCATCGATTAGCTGGCAGTCAACATCAACAAAACTCACCTTTGTGATTTCGTTGACTATCGTTGCAAATGCATCTGCAGGTTATCCATACATCTCTGTGCCATGTCTGCCTTAGCATCGCCGGTCAAATGTGGAGACACTCTGGCACATTCAATGGGGGTCTGGCGGCAGACACTTTGGCATCTTGGGGCCAGTGGTGCAACTTGAATCCCTCCCTGTTAGTGTTGTTACACCCTCCGACAACACACCGACGAGGCATGATGTCTCCAAGGTTCCAAAAAATAGTCAAAAAAACGGAAAATAACAGAGCTGAGACCCGGTGTTTGTAATGTGTTGGAAATGAAAATGGTGGGTGTGTTACCTCGGCGACGTCACAATCTGACGTCATCGCCTCCAGCGCGATTAACAGAAAGGCGTTTAATTCGCCAAAATTCACCCATTTAGAGTTCGGAAATCGGTTCAAAAAATAGATGGTCTTTTTTCTGCACCATCAAGGTATATATTGACGCTTACATAGGTCTGCTGATAATGTTCCCCTTTAAGAACCACTATAGTCTAGCATAATGTTACATATAACATATAACAAAAGAGACAACAAAACAAACCACCCCACCTAGTTTTTCCAATTGAGGAAAAAAAACCAAGCTGTTCGATATTTATTGAAGTGCAATTTTTGCTAATAGAGATTGAGAACATTTTGATTCTGTTTGTTTACCTATTTAGGATCATTCCAAACAACAACAAATCGTTTCCTCAGTTCCCAAACGTTTGAGTTTTGTTAAAAGAAAAGGTGATGTAACACAGTGGTGAACATGCCCTTTCCCAACTACTTTGGCACAAGTTGAAGCCATGAAATTCTAAGTTAATTATTATTTGCAAAAAAATAAAAAATAAAGTTTATGAGTTTGAACATCAAATATGTTGTCTTTGAAGCATATTCAACTGAATATGGGTTGAAAAAGATTTGCAAATTATTGTATTCTGTTTATATTTACATCTAACACAATTTCCCAACTCTATTCTAATTAAACAAGATCAGTCGCCTGGCCAGCAAGGTCGTAAAAGCCACAGCACGTTTTAGTGGTACCGGGCACATGTTATCAGGGCATATGCCGAAAATGGCAGATAAAGTTTTGACCGTACGCCTTTCCGATTGTGTCAAAAATATCCTCCCAAAAGGAACATAGTTTAGAGCAGGACCAGAACTTATGGACATGATCAGCCAGAGATTGTTTGCATCTGTAGAAGCATTTAAGTCTCACCTTAAAACTCATTTGTATACTCTAGCCTTTAAATAGAACTCCTTTTTAGACCAGTTGATCTGCCGCTTCTTTTCTTTTTCTCCTCTGTCCCTCCCTCCCTTGTGGAGGGGGTCCGGTCCGATGACCGTGGATGAAGTACTGGCTGTCCAGAGTCGGGACCGAGGATGGACCGCTCGCCCGTGTATCGGTTGGGGACATCTCTACGATGCTGATCCAACTCCGCTTGGGAAGGTTTCCTGTGGACGGGACTCTCGCTGCTGTCTTGGATCCGCTTTGAACTGAACTCTCGCGGCTGTGTTGGAGCCACTATGGATTGAACTTTCACAGTATCATGTTAGACCCGCTCGACATCCGTTGCTTTCGGTCCCCTAGAGGGGGGGTTGCCCACTTCTGTGAGTTTCCCTTTCCCTTATGTGGGTTCTTCCGAGGATGTCGTAGTCGTAGTGGTTTGTGCAGTCCTTTGAGACATTTGTGATTTAGGGCTATATAAATAAACATTGATTGATTGATTGATTGATTGATATTGCAGGTATTGCTAACACAGATCTGCTTTTAACCAGTGATTAGTGTTCTGTCTTATAAGGTCCCGTCTTGTAAATGTCCAGTATTATTATGTATTTTACAATGTACTGCTTTTATATTTCCTGTATTTTTAAAATATTTTTACTTTGAACTCTTTTATATTTTATTTATTTTTTTTCCTGTAAAGTAGGGGTCACAAACGCTCGACATTTTTAATTCTAAGAGAGACAAAACTTAAATAGAATTTGAAAATCCAAGAAAATATTTTAAAGACTTGGTCTTCACTTGTTTGAATAAATTTCGGTTATTTTTTTTACTTTGCTTCTTATAACTTTCAGAAAAACAATTTTAGAGAAAAATACAACCTTAAAAATGATTTTAGGATTTTTAAACATATATACCTTTTTACCTTTTAAATTCCTTCCTCTTCTTTCCTGACAATTTAAATCCATGTTCAAGTAAATGTATTTTTTTATTGTAAAGAATGATAAATACATTTTAATTTAATTCTTCATTTTAGCTTCTGTTTTTTCGACGAAGAATATTTTTGAAATATTTCTTCAAACTTACTACAATTAAAATAAAATAAAAAATATCCTGGGAAATCTAGAAAATCTGTAGAATCAAATGTAAATCTTATTTTAAAGTCTTTTGAATTTCTTTTAAAATTTTTGTTTTGGAAAATCTAGAAGAAATAACGATTTGTCCTTGTTAGAAATATAGCTTGGTCCAATTTGTTATATATTCTAACAAAGTGCAGATTGGATTTTAACCTATTTAAAACATGTCATCAAAAAGATATATTTATTTTGAGAAATCATTAAGATGATCAGTGTTCCCACAAAGATAAATATCGTTAATTATCAATAATAACATAGAGTTAAAGGTAAATTGAGCAATTTGGCTATTTCTGGCAATTTATTTAAGTGTGTATCAAACTGGTAGCCCTTTGCATTAATCAGTACCCAAGAAGTACTAGCTCTTGGTTTTACAAAGGTTGGTGACCCTTGCTGTAAAGCAGGGGTCGGGAACATTTTTGGCTGAGAGAGCCTTGAAAGCCAAACATTTTAAAACATGAAGAGCCATATCATATTTTTTTAACTAAATCCGTGCATTTTTTAAGTAAAACCAACATTTTTAGAGTAAAATGAGTAATTATTTTTAGTAAAATTGTTATTTCTTGAACAGATGCCGTAAAAAACAGATGGATGGATTAAAATGCATGAGAATGATTTATATTTTGAACGTTATTTTTAACATCGTAATTACCAGCGGAATTATTCATTATTTATCGTGTTAATGGGTCGGGAACCTTTTTGGTTGAGAGAGCCATTAAAGCCAAATATTTAAAACATGTATTCCCGTGAGAGCCATTTCATATTTTTTAACACTGAACACAACTAAATGCGTGCATTTTTTAAGTAAAACCAACATTTTTAGAATATTATAAGTCTAATTCTTTTTAATAACATTGTTATTTCTTGAACAGATGCGGTAGAAAAATGGATGGATGGATTAAAATGCGGCTTCACGGTGGCAGAGGGGTTAGTGCGTCTGCCTCACAATACGAAGGTCCTGCAGTCCTGGGTTCAAATCCAGGCTCGGGATCTTTCTGTGTGGAGTTTGCATGTTCTCCCCGTGAATGCGTGGGTTCCCTCCGGGTACTCCGGCTTCCTCCCACCTCCAAAGACATGTACCTGGGGATAGGCCCCTCCCACCTCCAAAGACATGCACCTGGGGATAGGCCCCTCCCACTTCCAAAGACATGCACCTGGGGATAGGTTGATTGGCAACACTAAATGGTCCCTAGTGTGTGAATGTGAGTGTGAATGTTGTCTGTCTATCTGTGTTGGCCCTGTGATGAGGTGGCGACCTATCCAGGGTGTACCCCGCCTTCCGCCCGATTGTAGCTGAGATAGGCGCCAGCGCCCCCCGCGACCCCAAAAGGGAATAAGTGGTAGAAAATGGATGGATGGATGGAAGAACCATATCATATTTTTTAACTAAATCCGTGCATTTTTTAAGTAAAACCAACATTTTTAGAGTAAAATGAGTAATTCTTTTTAATAACATTGTTATTTCTTGAACAGATGCCGTAAAAAACGGATGGATGGATTAAAATGCATGAGAATGATTTATATTTTGAACGTTATTTTTAACATCGTAATTACCAGCGGAATTATTCATTATTTATCGTGTTAATGGGTCGGGAACCTTTTTGGTTGAGAGAGCCATTAAAGCCAAATATTTAAAAAATGTATTCCCGTGAGAGCCATTTCATATTTTTTAACACTGAATACAACTAAATGCGTGCATTTTTTAAGTAAAACCAACATTTTTAGAATATTATAAGTCTAATTCTTTTTAATATCATTGTTATTTCTTGAACAGATGCGGTAGAAAATGGATGAATTGATTAGCGTGGACCCCGACTTAAACAAGTTGAAAAACTTATTGGGGTGTTACCATTTAGTGGTCAATTGTACGGAATATGTACTGTACTGTGCAATCTACTAATAAAAGTATCAATCAATCAATCAATGGATGGATTCAAATGCATTAGAATGTTTTATATTTTGACCGTTATTTTTAACATCGTGATTACCAGCGGAATTATTCATTACTTATCGTGTTAAACAATGTCAGCTAAGATTTATCTGAGAGCCAGATGCAGTCATCAAAAGAGCCACATCTGGCTCTAGAGCCATGGGTTCCCTACCCCTGCTGTAAAGCGTCTTTGAGTACCCTGAAAAGTGCTCTACCAAATAAAATGTATTATTATTATTAGTTTTCCAATATTTATTTTATGAGTAGATACTTTCGCGAACTGGCTGTTGAAAGAAGTATTAACATAATTTTGTTTTGAAAAACCTGATGTTAAGTACGAAACGGAAGTAGCCGGCATTTGGCGCATGGGCAAACGGATCTAGGAGCGGGAAGACTTGGACTGCAAACAAAATGGCGGACTGAACACCGTGGCTTCCTGAAGTGGTTTCAGAGTTTACGATCTAACTGTGATGTAGATGATCAAATAAGGACTTTTAACTCAAGCCCACATAACGGAAGTGGAGTTTGGATTGATGGAATGTTAGCTGACGCGGAGATTGAAGACGTGCTAGAAGATGGACGACTACTGCTCTGCTAAGATGGCGACGTCATGTCAAAGAGAACATGAAAGAGAATCTTCCAGCAAACCTGAAGGTGAGTGAGTTGAAAGGTTTCGAAAAAGTGCAAATGGAGGCAAACGCGAACCTCGTAAAGAGCGTTGATGAGAAATTAGCCAACTTTGTTGAAGAATGTAAAGAAAGAGCCGCCGTGATTGTTAGATATTTGATGTTCAAACTCATAAACTTTTTTTTTTTGCAAATAATAATTAACTTGGGAGTTTCATGGCTGCAACACGTGCAAAAGTAGTTGGGAAAGGGCATGTTCACCACTCTGTCACATCACCTTTTCTTTTAACAACACTCAATAAACGTTTGGGAACTGAGGAAACTAATTGGGGACGGCGTGGGGCAGTGGGGAGAGTGGCCGTGCGCCACCCGAGGGTCCCTGGTTCAATCCCCGCCTAGTACCAACCTTGCCACGTCTGTTGTGTCCTTGAGCAAGACACTTCACCCTTGCTCCTGATGGGTGCTGGTTAGCGCCTTGCATGGCAGCTCCCTCCATCAGTGTGTGAATGTGTGTGTGAATGTGGAAGTAGTGTCAAAGCGCTTTGAGTACCTTGAAGGTAGAAAAGCGCTATACAAGTACAACCCATTTATCATTTAAGTAGCAGACAATGACGTCACCCGTGTGAGGGCTCCTCACATTGTTTACAATCATGGCCACCAGCAGCTAGAGCGATTCGGACGGAGAAAACGATAATTCCCCCGTTAATTTGAGCGAGGATGAAAGATTCGTGGATGAGGTTAGTGAGAGTGAAGGACTAGAAAAAGGAAAAAAAAGGCGAGGGCAATTGGCGCGATTCAGATGTTATTAGACACATTTACTAGGATAATTCTGGAAAATCTCTTATCTGCCTATTCTGTTACTAGTGTTTTAGTGAGATTATATGGTACCTGAAAGTCGGAGGGGTGTGGCCACGGGTGTGGTGACCGCCAGTGTCTCCGGGGGGAGGAGGTAATAGTCCGCAGCTGCAGGAGGACGCAAGCTCCGCTCATGTCTACGGTAAGAGCCGATTTTATTAGCTCAATTTTCTCACCGAAACCTGCCGGTTGACATGTGGTCGGGAACCATGTTCGCTTGACCGCTCTGTGCAGCCCTTTGAGACACTAGTGATTTAGGGCTATATAAATAATCATTGATTGATTGATTGACTGTTCCATAGTAAAGCTCATCCTTTGGGAATGTAGACAATGAAACACCGGCTGTGTTTGTGATGCTAAAAGCGGCTGATATACACCGCTTCCCACCTACAGCTTTCTTCTTTGACGTCTCCATTATTAATTGAACAAATTGCAAAAGATTCAGCAAGACAGAAGTCCAGAATACTGTGGAATTATGCGATTAAAACAGACTACTTATAGCTGGGATCACCACCGGTGACGTCACGCGCATGCTTCATCATACGCGTCATCATTCCGCGACGTTTTCAACAGGATACTTCGCGGGAAATTTAGAATTGCAATTTAGTAAACTAATGCGGCCGTATTGGCATGTGTTGCAATGTTAATATTTCATCATTGATATATAAACTATCAGACTGCGTTGCGTGGTCGCTAGTAGTGGCTTTCAGTAGGCCTTTAAATTCCATGGTCACATGACCGGAAAACTCCATTTATCCATCTTCTTCCGCTTATCCGAGGTTGGGTCGCGGGGGCAGCAGCCTAAGCAGGGAAGCCCAGGTTTCCCTCTCCCAAGCCACTTGGTCCAGCTCCTCCCGAGGAGTTCCCAGGCCAACCGGGAGACATAGTCTTCTCGACGTGTCCTGGGTCTTCCCCGTGGCCTCCTATCGGTCGGAAGTGCCCTAAACATCTCCCTAGGGAGGTGTTTGGGTGGCATCCTGAGCAGATGCCCGAACCAGCTCATCTGGGTCCTCTCTATTGAACTTTATTTGATTTATTTTTTGTAAAAACCCTTTGAAAATAAAAAGCTGTGCGTGATAGTAAAAGGCCAGCGCTACTATTATCTAGTATAATAAAGTATGTAGGTTGCATGACACTAAAACTATTGAAAAAAAGCTACGCATTTTTGTATTGAAAATGTATATAAAATTCAGTGAATGATTAAAATTAGAAAAAAATGGCCGTGCACGATATTATTGAGGTATCTGACTTTGTTATAGAGCAGAGTTTTTGAGGCAAGGCATGTTATTTTCTTTAAATAATCCGGAGGCACACCACTAGCAGAAAAGGTCAAAAAAATGAAACTCCACCATGTCGTCGTGCCTTATTTTGAGTTTGTTTGTGTTTTCCCTGTGTCTAGTGCTTTTAGTTCTTGTCTTGCGCTGTTATTTTGGTGGCCCTTCCCGTTTTGTTGGTAGCAGTTTCATGTCTTCCTTTGAGCGCTATTGTGTTAGCAAGCAAGGCTATTTAAGTTGTTTGTGTGGACATTGTTGATTGTCCTGTCACGTACGGATGTACTTTGTGGACGCCGTAAGTTTTTGCTCTCGTCCAGAATTTTGTTTCTGTTTACTTTCTAGCCAGTTCAGTTTTACTTTCGCTTTGCATAGCCATTGCCTTTTGCTTTCCCTTACCCTTTTGTTCATTTTTGGTTTAAAGGGGAACATTATCACTAAATTTATGCAAGCGTCAATATATACCTTGATGGTGCAGAAAAAAGACCATGTATTTTTTCAACCGATTTCCGAACTCTAAATGGGTGAATTTTGGCAAATTAAACGCCTTTCTTTTTATCTGTCTTTTAGCGATGACGTCAGAACGGGACGTCACCGAGGTAACACACTCGCCATATTCATTTTCAACACATTACAAACACCGGGTCTCAGCTCTGTTATTTTCCGTTTTTTCGACTATTTTTTGGAACCTTGGAGACATCATGCCTCGTGGGTGTGTTGTCGGAGGGTGTAACAACACTAACAGGGAGGGATTCAAGTTGCACCACTGGCAAGAAATCTGCCGCCAGACCCCCATTGAATGTGCCAGAGTGTCTGCACATTTACCGGCGATGCTAAGACAGACATGGCACAGAGATGTATGGATAACCTGCAGATGCATTTGCAATGATAAAGTCAACTAAATCAAAAAGGTGAGTTTTGTTGATGTTGTTGACTTATGTGCTAATCAGACATATTTGGTCACGGCATGACTGCCAGCTAATCGATGCTAACATGTTATTTACGCTAGCTGTATGTACATTTGAAACTAGATACCCACATTTAATGCGAAACAAACACTTACCAATCGACGGATTTAAGTTGCTCCAGTGTCACAAGATGCGAAAGTCCTGATCGTTTGGTCCGCACATTTTACCGGCGATGCTAATAAGGCAGCCATGCTATGGGCCACTTCATTAGGTACACCCACGCTATGGCCGAATAGCGTCAATAGCTATTCGCTCAATAGCTTCAATTTCTTCTTCAATTTCGTTTTCGCTATCTGCCTCCATACTCCGACCGTCTGTTTAAATACATGCATAATATTTTGAATCGCTTAAGCCGCTGAAATCCGAGTCTGAATCCGAGCTAATGTCGCTATATCTTGTGATTTAGGGCTATATAAGTAAACATTGATTGATTGATTGATATCTTGCTGTGTTATTCGCCATTGTTTGTTTACATTGGCAGCAGTGTATGACGTCACAGGGAAATGGACAGTCGCATCGCAAATAGCGAAAATCAAGAACTTCAAAGCTTTTTTTAGAGATATTCCGGGAGGTGTAAAATTTTGAAAAAAAACTTCGAAAAATAAAACAAGCCACTGGGAACTGATTTTTATTGTTTTTAACCCTTTTGAAATTGCGATAATGTTCCCCTTTAAGCATTACATACCGTTTTACCTGCACGCTGCATCCCGCTGTGGTCTGCATATTGGGACTACAACAAACCATCCTTGTCACATCCGACACATTCCGACTTTTTCAAAGCAATGGACTACCTGCTGCCACCTACTGACGTGGAGTATTACGTGGTTACCCTGCCGAGTTCTACACAGCACAGACATTAAGCAACAACACATTATTTGCAGATTATAATGATTTTTTGCAAAAAATATGTTTTGGATCAATTAGATGATATTTTAGTGATGGACACATGAATAGAAATAGGCTAGATGAATAAGAAAAGTCAATCAGCGTGCTAAATCAGGGTATAAGCTACATTCTTGTATGACAACAGAATGGCTAGCAGAACAGAATGCAGAGGAAACCACACCTTTTTGAGTTAGCATTTGCTAGTTGAACTTTGCATATCACAAAAACTTTCAATCGGATCGCTAATGTTGTTAGCATAAATGAATGGGATTTAACATAGAGAAAATTAGCATCACGGCTAACGGATTCATATTTTTGGTTCATTTTGAGACTGTGGTGGTACATAAACCTAGCTAGCTAGAGATATTAGCCCCCAAATCATTTAACAAGTACATGAACAGCTAGCTAGCTTGAGTGGAAGTCTGCTGGAGTAGTCCACAGTCATAAAGTAATAATTACACCTCTATTACACTTAAATACCATAAATCAAATATATTTACCCCAGTATTATCATCAACACTTACCAGTCCTTGGGCTTAAATACTAGTGTGGCCTAAAGAGCCCTGCTGGAGTGTGTAGCATGCTGGGAATTATCTGTGCATGTGATGGAAGAATGCACCGCACATGTGATGGAGGAATGCACAGTGAAGGGTTGAAATTCTACTGAATTTGCATTAAATCAGGTTGTTTTAGCTAATAATCATGCTGTAACATCTAGCATGTTGCATTCAATGTTTATTCCCATTAATTTCACATTAATTCCCGTTAATTCCCATGGAAAGTTTCCGCCTTTGAATATTCCTGGAATTTTACAGCACTACAAATCACACCGAAAGACTTACAAAGCTTGCGAGTAAAAAGACCGGATCAAAATAGTATCGATCTCACGGTGATTCCCCAAGCCATTTTGAGGGATAACGAGCTAGCTAGTCATGTGATCATTAAACTTAGTTGTAGGAACCACAGATCCCTTCCCCACCAACAACAATGCTAATCATGCAGACTTTGTGGGAGCCAATAAAGATTAGTTTTGGTCATATGATGATCCAGAACCTTATTTTTTTAATCCTGAATATGAAGAGAATGGACTACAACTTTTAGAAGGTCTGCTAAACAGATCCATCTTGAAGTGAAGTGAATTAGATTTATATAGCGCTTTTCTCAAGTGACTCAAAGCGCTTTACATACTGACACCCAATATCTAAGTTACATTTAAACCAGTGTGGGTGGCACTGGGAGCAGGTGGATAAAGTGTCTTGCCCAAGGACACAATGGCAGTAACTAGGATGGCACAAGCGGGAATCGAACCTGCAACTCTCAAGTTGCTGGCACGGCCACTCTACCAACCAAGCTATGCCGCCCCATAAGTGAAATACTAAACATCATGTACTGTAGCAGCATGGCTAAGTACATAATAAAACTATATCTTACTGTATGATGTCTGCTCTAACTGTGATGACATCTTAAAGGATGTCCTTATCTTCCTGTTGAAGTGATGAATTAATTTTAATCCACACAAAGTGTTTAAAGGGGAACATTATCAGCAGACCTATGTAAGCGTCAATATATACCTTGATGGTGCAGAAAAAAGACCATGTATTTTTTTAACCGATTTCCGAACTCTAAATGGGTGAATTTTGGCGAATTAAACGCCTTTCTGTTTATCGCGCTGGAAGCGATGACGTCAGAACGTGACGTCGCCGAGGTAACACACCCGCCATTTTCATTTTCAACACATTACAAACACCGGGTCTCAGCTCTGTTATTTTCCGTTTTTTTGACTATTTTTTGGAACCTTGGAGACATCATGCCTCGTCGGTGTGTTGTCGGAGGGTGTAACAACACTAACAGGGAGGGATTCAAGTTGCACCGCTGGCCCCAAGATGCCAAAGTGTCTGCCGCCAGACCCCCATTGAATGTGCCAGAGTGTCTCCACATTTGACCGGCGATGCTAAGACAGACATGGCACAGAGATGTATGGATAACCTGCAGATGCATTTGCAACGATAAAGTCAACGAAATCACAAAGGTGAGTTTTGTTGATGTTGACTGCCAGCTAATCAGACATATTTGGTTGCGGCGTGACCGCCAGCTAATTGATGCTAACATGCCACGCTAATCGATGCTAACATGCTATTTACCGGCGGTGCTAAAGCAGACATGGCACAGAGATGTATGGATAACCTGCAGATGCATTTGCAACTATATTACGTTTCCTTCCACCCACATTTAATGCGAAACAAACACTTACCAATCGACGGATTTAAGTTGCTCCAGTGTCAAAAGATGCGAAAGTCCTGATCGTTTGGTCCGCACATTTTACCGGCGATGCTGACGCAGCTATTCGGCCATGCTATGGCTATGAATAGCGTCAATAGCTATTCGCTCAATAGCTTCAGTTTCTTCTTCAATATGTTCATACTCCAACCATCTGTTTCAATACATGCGTAATCTGTTGAATCGCTTAAGTCGCTGAAATCCGAGTTTGAATCCGAGCTAATGTCACTATATCTTGCTGTGGTATTCCCATTGTTTGTTTACATTGGCAGCACTGTGTGACGTCACAGGGAAATGGCCAGTGTCTTCGCAGAGAGCGAAAATAAGGCACTTTAAAGCTTTATTTAGGGATATTCCGAGACCGGTAACATTTTGTAAAAAACTTCCAAAAATACAACAAGCCACTGGGAACTGATTTTTATTGTTTTTAACCCTTTTGAAATTGTGATAATGTTCCCCTTTAAAACGTTGCTGCTGACACTGTTTTCTATTACCGTATTTCCTTGAATTGCCGCCGGGCATATAGTATGCTTCTGCCTAGAATTACTGCCGGGTCAAACTCGTTTCGCAAAATATTTAGCGCATGCTTAGCCTTACCACTGGCTCAGGATTAACGCCGGGTCAAACTCGTTTCGCCAAATAATTAGCGTACGCCTAGAATTTCCACCGGGTCAAACTCGTCACGTCACAAGTGACACTTCACCTGTCATCATCATACTTGCCAGCCTTGAGAGGTGGGGGTTGGGGGGTGAGGGGCGTGGTTGGGGCAGGGGGCGTGGTTAAGAGGGGAGTAGTATAATTCCACAACGCGAGTATTTCATATATGATAGCTCAAAGCTCTCTTTTCCATGTCCTCCATGTAAAAGCTTGCTACTATTGGTGATACAGGTGATCCTGGGGCACAACCTGGTTTTTGTGGGTAAAACCTTCCCATGAATGGAAAGTATGCAGTGTTAAGGCAAAGGTGAACAGGGAGGTGACGTCGACTGAAACTATTGTTTCATTTTTGAAGTAAAATGTGTTTGTTTGTGTCCTGCAGAAGAACTTCCTCCTCCGCTGCATGGGGAGACCTCCGCTTTGAAGCAGGAGGCTTCACAGCCCCCCCACATTAAAGAGGAAGAGGAGGAACTCCGCATCACTCAGGAGGGAGAGTGTCTTCTAGAACCACAGGAGGAAGCTGATCTCAGCAAGTTGCCGCTGACTGGTGTCTCTGTGAAGACTGAAGATGATGAAGAGAAACCACGAGCAGAGCACCTCTTAGCTCCACAGTCAGAAAGTGAGCATGAGGACGAGGTTGAAGTAACTTTGAGCAGCGACACAGACTGTGAAGGTGTTTGGAACAACAAACACTCTGAATGTTCCCCAAAGAAGAGAGGTAAACAAAAAAAAAAGTTTGATCTGCTCAGTTTGTGCTAAAAGCTTTTCTAAAAACAACACTTTGACTCAACTCATGAGAACTTTCACAATGTCAGTACTATTGTAAAAAATTCACAAAATTCACATTTTTATGAAAGACCAAAGCTTTGGACACACCTTCTACTCATTAAATGTGTTTTCTTTATTTCCATGACTATTTACATTGTAGATCAGGGGTCGGGAACCTTTTTGGCCGAGAGAGCCAAAAAGCCAAATATTTAAAAATATATTTCCGTATGAGCCATATAATATTTTTTTTAACACTGAACACAACTAAACACGTGCATTTTTAAGTAAGACCAACATTTCTAGAGTATAATAGGTCTCTTATTCTTTGTAATAACATTGTTATTCTGAAGCTAACTGTGGAGGGGGCGTGGCCTGCGGGCCTGCAGCGACAGGTGCGTAGATTGCCCACCTGGGCCTCGTTATCTAATCACCTGTCGCTCTGTTATAAGCAGCAGCGAGGAGGAGAGACTGGGTTGGGGCTAGAAAAACTATTGCTGGAAAGAAACTGAGAGACTTATTGAAAAATAAAACAATATTGTAACCCTGAAACAGGCTCTCATGTCGGTGCTTGGGGGCCTGAAGAACCCCCAGGAGGGCAAGCCCCACACTAACTAATAATAAATAAATAACTTCTTACCATTAACGCAACTTCTTGAACAGGTGCGGTAGGAAACGGATGGATGGATTAAAAATGCATGAGAATGTTTTATATTTTGAACATTATTTTTAACACCGTGATTACAAGTGGAATTATTCATTACTTATCGTGTTAAGCAACGTCAGCTCAGATTTATCAGAGAGCCAGATGCAGTCATCAAAAGAGCCACATCTGGCTCTAGAGCCATAGGTTCCCTACTGATCTAGATTGTCACATCAAAACTAAGAATGAAGACATGTCGCGATCAAAAGTTTACATACACTTGTAAAGAACATCAGGTCATGACTTGTCTTGAGTTTCCAATCATTTCTGTTATTTTTTTTTGTGATGTAGTGATTGGAGCACATACTTGTTGGTCACAAAAAAACATTCATGCAGTCTTCTTCTTTTATGAATTTATTATGGCTCTACTGAAAATGTGAGCAATCAAAAGTATACATACAGCAATGTTAATATTTGCTTACATGTCCTTTCTAACATGGACTGGTGCTTTAAATGGGACTATGAAAAAGGAGGATTACCTCCAAATTCTTCAGGACAAACTAAAATAATTGGCAGCAAAACAGGCCCTGAGCATAATACTACCACCACCATGCTTGAAGGTAGGTTTGGTGTTCCTGGGGTCAAAGGCCTTACCTTTTGTCCTCCCAACTTACTGCTGGGTATTGTGGTCAAACTGCTCCATTTTTGTTTCATCTGACATCACATGGACAAAGATAAGACCTTCTAGATGATGGTTCTATGGTCAGATGAAACAAAAATTGAGCTGTTTGGCTACAATACCTTTTTTTTTGTTAAGTACATAACTCCACGTGTGTTCATTCATAGTTTTTATGCCTTCAGTGACAATCTACATTGTAAATAGTCATGAAAATAAAGAAAACACACAAGGTGTGTCCAAACGTTTGGCCTACACTGTAAATTTCACTTTGTATGGAATATTTTTTTGGAAAAATTAAAGAGGCAAAACTTCTCCTTGAATAAAATAAAAATGTAGCATTGCGTTTTGCATACCAGTAAATAATAAAGTACAATTTTAGTAAATAACTAACACAAAGTGTATGTGCACCACATATTTAGCGACTGTTTTAGTGATCGTTAACCATCGTGTTTCTCTCTTATCAGACATGATACCATCCATCCATTTTCAATCAATCAATAAATGTTTATTTATATAGCCCTAAATCACCAGTGTCTCAAAGGGCTGCACAAACCTCAACAACATCCTCGGTAGAGGCCACATGAGGCCAAAGAAAACTCACCCCATTGGGACGTAAGGGACAATGATGACTATGAGAATCCTTGGAGAGGACCGCATATATGGGCAACCCCCCGAGCCCCCAACCTCCCCTCCCACCCCCAGGGGACCGAAAGCAATGCACTTTTCCTTCATAGTAAATTATTCCACCACAGTAGGCTGCTTTTTAGGCTGAATTTGTTAGTTGTTAGGGTTTTGTTCCCCTTGTAAAGAGTTGCATACCCCCCAACTGGGCTGTTTTAAGTTTGTTGTGCTTCTACCTTTTTTTAACCAAACTGCAGCGTGAAGTTTTTTGTTCCACGCCTGTTGCTGCAAATCCTAACCACTGACGAAGTTTTTCTTTTTTGTGGATCAAAGCCCAAGGCTAGTGGCAAACTAGAATTAAAAATTAATTGTTTAGCCCATAGCTAAATTTGTTTAATTCCTAGCTTAGTCATGTGAACGTTGATCATTCATTCGAAAATAACGTCCGTGAAACACTACACACACATGCAGTACATAGAAGAAAGTGTGTAGTGAGTTTAAGGAGAAACATCTCATGGATCACGTCTGAACTAAAGTGTGTTTGTGTCCTGCAGACGTCCGGCAGCTGACTGGTTTTTCAGAAAGACTTCCCTCACAGCCAGAACGTCCACGGCCCCACCCCATTAAGGAGGAAGAGGAGGAACTCTGGATAACGGAGGAAGCTGATCTCACCAAGTTGCCACTGACGGTTGTCTCTGTGAAGACTGAAGAACATGAGGATAAACCACAACAAGACAACCTCTTAGCTCCACTATCAGATAGCGAGGCTGAGGACGAGATTGAAGAACATTTGAGCAGCGATACAGACTGTGAAGGTGATATGAGGACTCACACTGACAACAAACACTCTGGACGATCTAAAAAGAAGGGAGGTAAAAAATGTTTGCGCTGCTCAGTTTGTGCCAAAAGCTTTAAGAAAAAGAGCAATTTGACTGAACACATGAGAATTCACACGGGGGAAAAAACGTTTAATTGTTCCAATTGCCCTAAAAGCTTTTCCGTCAAGAAACATTTGATTCAACATATGCGAATGCACACAGGAGAAAAACCTTTTAATTGTTCAGTTTGTGGTAAAGGCTTCACGCAAACGGGCAGTTTGGCGCAACACGTGAGAATTCACACAGGAGAAAAACCGTTTAATTGTTCAGATTGCCCTAAAAGCTTTTCCCTCAAGACACATTTGATTCAACATATGCGAACACACACCGGAGAAAAACCTTTTAATTGTTCAGTTTGTGGTAAAGGCTTCACTCAAACGGGCAGTTTGACTCAACATATGACAACACACACGGGAGAAAAACGATTCACTTGTTCAGTTTGTGGTAAAAGATTTTCTCAAAAGAGCGATTTGACTGGACACATGAGGACGCACACAGGAGAGAAACCGTTTAATTGTTCAGTTTGTGGTCAAGATTTTTCTCATAAATCCCATCTGACATCACATATGAGAAGACACACAGGAGAGAAACCATTTAATTGTGTAGTCTGTGGTAAAAATATTGCTCATAAGAGTCAGTTGACAGCGCACATGAGAATGCACACAGGCGAGAGACCCTATAATTGTTCAATTTGCAGCCGACAGTTTACGCTAAAGACCCATTTGACAGCACATATGAGAACGCACACAGGAGAAAAACCATTTAATTGCGAAATTTGTGGTCAAAACTATTCTCAGCAGTCACACTTGACAGCACACATTAGAACCCATACAGGGGAGAAACCTTTTAGTTGTTCAGTCTGTGGTAAATGCTTTTCTCAGAAGGGCACTCTGACCGAACACACAAAAATTCACATGGAAGAAAGACCATTCAGTTGTTCAGTATGTGGTAAAGGCTTTGCCTCAAAGATCTGTTTAACCAAACACATGGCAACTCACGCCGCAGATCAAAACTTTAACTGTTCAGTTTGTGGTAAAAACTTTTCCCACAAGAAAAGCTTGACTCGACACATGAGCTCACACACAGGAGGTAAAACATTCAATTGTTCGGTTTGTGACAAAAACTTTTCTTACAACAGCAGTTTAACACGGCACATGAGAATGCATGCGGGAGATACAACACTTAACATGATGGATTAGATCAGGGGTCTCAAACTCAGTTTTACTTAAGTTGAGTGATAAAGTTTGTTGATATTAAAGGCCTACTGAAAGCCACTACTACCGATAGTTTATATATCAATGATGAAATATTAACATTGCAACACATGCCAATACGGCCTTTTTAGTTTACTAAATTGCAAATTTAAATTTCCCGTGAAGTGTCGTGTTGAAAACGTCGCGTTTGATGTCACTGGTTGTAGCGGACATTATTTTCCAGGCAGATTCAAGCTATAAGTAGTCTGCTTTAATCGCATAATTACACAGTATTCTGGACATCTGTGTTGCTGAATCTTTTGCATTTTGTTCAATTAATAATGGAGACGTCAAAGTAGAAAGATGGAGGTGGGAAGCTTTTAGCCTTTAGCCCAGGGGTCGGGAACCTTTTTGGCTGAGAGAGCCATAAAAGCCAAATATTTTAAAAAGTATTTCCATGTGAGCCATATAATATTTTTTCAAAGACTGAATACAACTAAATGCATGCATTTTTAAGCAGGACCAATACTTTTAGAGTATAATAAGTCTTTTTAATCACACTGTTATTCTGAAGCTAACCAACAATAAAATACAATACTTCTTACCATTAATGCTACTTCTAGAAACCAGATGGATGGATTAAAATGCATGAGAATGTTTTATATTTTGAACGTTATTTTTGACACTGTGATTACCTGTTATGTGCGGATCAAGGAATGGACCCCAGGATGCAGAGACGGGAGGCCAGGTTGGATTATAACAAAAGAATAATTTAATCAGTCCGAAAATACAACTAAAAGGCGGTGGAGGCAGAAGTGCACACCATGGAAAAAAAAAAAACACTCTAGCAAGTCACTCAGTGGAAGGCAGAGGAATTAGCCTGTGTGCACAAAGATCCTCTCAACCTCAGGGAGACTAGGAAGCAAACACAAAGAGGTGAGGAATAGAAGGGGTAAGGTAAAACCACATACCAAGTCTGGTGAGGAAAAGCGGGCGTCTTGCACGTGGAAGGTAGAGGAGACAATGACCGGCAGGGAACAGCTGGCGGTGACGAAGTTAAATAGTACTGGGTAGTGATTTGTTGCAGGTGTGCCTCGCTGGGGTCTAATTACCGAAGCGGAAACAGGCAGCAAAAACAAAGAAAAGACAGGCAAATGGCAAAAAACAACAATTACCAGCGGAATTATTCATTACTTATCCTGTTAAGCAATGTCAGCTAAGATTTACCTGAGAGCCAGGTGCGGTCATCAAAAGAGCCACATCTGGCTCCAGAGCCATGGGTTCCCTACCCCTGCTTTAGCCACAAAAACACATTGTTTAAAATTCCCGAAGATGAAGCTTTACTATGGAACAGAGCGGTCAAGCGAACATGGATCCCGACTACATGTCAACCGGCAGTTTTCGGATGTAAGAATTGTGGTAATAAGTCGCCTCTTACCGGAGACATCAGCGGAGCTTCCGTCCTGCTTCAACTGCCGTGACTTCCTTCAGAGACTCTGGCGTCAACTCACCCGTGGCCACACCCCTCCAACTTTCAAGTACTATCTAATCTCACTAAAACACTAGCAACACAATAGGCACATAAGGGATGATCCAGAATTATCCTAGTAAATATAGGATAATAATGTAGCTCGGTTGGTAGAGTGGCCATGCCAGCAAATTGGGGGTTGCAGGTTCGATTCCCGCTTCCGCCATCCTAATCAATGCTGTTGTGTCCTTGGGCAAGACACTTCACCCACCTGCTCCCAGTGCCACCCACACTGGTTTAAATGTAACTTAGATATTGGGTGTCACAATGTAAAGTGCTTTGAGTCACTAGAGAAAAGCGCTATATAAATATAATTCAATTCAATAATAACAGCTGAATCGACCCCACTGCAATCGCCTTTTTTTTTTTTTTTTTTTATTAGTCCTTCACTCTAAATTTCCTCATCCACGAATCTTTCATCCTTGCTCAAATTAATGGGGAAATTGTCGCTTTCTCGGTCCGAATAGCTCTCGCTGCTGCTGGCTATGATTGTAAACAATGTTCAGATGTGAGGAGCTCCACAACCCGTGACATCACGCGCACACCGTCTGCTACTTCCGGTACAGGCAAGGCTTTTTTTATTAGCGACCAAAAGTTACGAACTTTATCGTGGATGTTCTCTACTAAAACTTTCAGCAAAAATATGGCAATATCGCGAAATGATGAAGTATGACACATAGAATGGACCTGCTATCCCCGTTTAAATAAGAACATCTCATTTCAGTAGGCCTTTAAAGCATGTTGTCAGTGTTCTGAGCCCATATTCCACTGCATCTGAGCAAGAAATACACACAATACACACTTCCATCCATCTATTTTTCTTCCGCTTGTCCCTTTTGACAGTTTTTAATACCTCACAGACATCATTTATATACAACAATAGCCTAGCGGTTAGTGTCCGCCCTGAGATGGGTAGGTTGTGAGTTCAAACCCTGGCCGAGTCATCGCAAAGACTATAGCAATGGGAGCCATTACTCTTTGAAGGGTTTGGCACAATAAGTGTTCAACTTCAGCCAAAACCCTTTTGCTCTGCAACTGTTTCAATTCATGAATGTACATTGACGTCCCACTGGGAGGAGTTTTTCCTTGCCCGTATGTGGGCTCTGTACCGCGGATGTCGTTGTGGCTCGTGCAACCCTTTGAGACACTTGTGATTTAGGGCTATATAAATAAACATTGATTGAACTGTTTGTTTTACGTAAAACTGGTTATTTTGTTGACCACTGACCGAAGAAATAATAAACTAAAAAACTAACTAAAAAAACGTTCTATTCCCTTCAAATTTTAGAAAATAATGATTAATTTGTATTTTGCTATTTTTTTAATTTAAAATCATAAAAATATTCTGACTGGCAATTAATCTCGACTGAATATATAAAAATAGGTGACCTCTATATATATATATATATATATATATACATATATTAGGGGTGTGGGAAAAAAACGATTCAAATACGAATCGCGATTCAGAATCGATTCTCATTTTATTAAAAATCAATTTTTTTTTTTTTTTTAATCAATCCAACAAAACAATACACAACAATACCATAACAATGCAATCCAATTCCAAAACCAAACCTGAGCCAGCAACACTCAGAACTGCAATAAACAGAGCAATTATATATATTATTTATAATTATACTTGAGGCATTTGAGAACCTTCTGATGTCAACCAACTCATGTCCAGTTAAGATATGCGGTCTAGCTTAGTCTTAGCTCAGGAAGGAGGACGTCCCTGCCATGAAGAGTCCCACCGGTGTCTTGATGGAAGGAGAGATGAAGAGAGCGAGTTCACAGAATCACAGATGATGCTGAGGCGAGTACCTGTAAAGGTGAGCCAGTTGCGATACCCTTATTCGAATTCTGAATATATATATATACATACATATATATATATACATACATACATACACACACACACAAACATATATATATATATATATATATATATATATATATATATATATATATATATATATATATTTATATATATATA